>NC_052642.1:11917771-12247771 GCF_016161935.1 Mauremys reevesii
GGGTCTCTTTCCAGAAATGCAGAGAGCAGCTGGATCTTAAACATAAACATCTAACCAGCCATCATCACTGTGTCTTAAAATCCTGCCACAGTCAGGAAGAAACAATGGCTTGAGGATCTACACTGATGCACAAAGCTCTGATGAAAAGGACTCCGACAATCAACGTGGGAGGGATTTCCAGCTTTAAAAAAATGGGGACAAAATATCCACTCCATCCCTCTGTGAGAAAATTGACCCTGCTGGAGATTGCACTGAAGCTTGTCAGTGCCACTTGTGTTGAAGGAGAAACTCCATTAGCTGTGAACATTGACGCAAGCAGTACGACAGGGCCCACATTTGTATTCAGATTGAAGCCTGAAGGCTTCCTCGGAAGAGCCTTTTCATCAAAACCTTTGCTCATGTGAGTGTTCCCGATGAATTCAAGAGGGCCATTTGCCTGAATAAGCATTACAGAACAGGAGTAAGGATCACAGAATCAGGCACCCAAATCCAATCCTAAAGTGTGATACAGAAGAACTGGTAGATGACATGGACTAGTCTCCTTTCACATAGTCCTTTTTCATCATGGAGGCTCAGCACTACGTGTGACTTGTCTGGGGACAATGAGACCTTTTCAGAAGGGCCACTGAGGGGGTTGGAACAGGATGGCAAAGCAGCACAGGAAAACAAGGTGTTTATACAAATGAGTTCCCCTCTCCAAGTTCGATAACTCCTGCAAAGCAGCCACAGGAATAGCAAAATAGGAGGAAAAACTGAAATCGCTAGAGCTGGCTGGAAACTAGAATTACCTTTCCATGGGGAACTTTGTTTTTCTTGGTTGCATTGTCCTGCAATGTCAATGGGAAGAAAAAGAAAATTTCCCCTGGAACAAGTATTCCAATTGTTTGGAAAAGACATGGATGGGGACGTTACTTCACGGCTATGCTGTTTACCTAAAAGGTGCTACGAGTTACCACCGATGAGGGGCATTCCTCCCTCAGGATTCGATTAGTACTTTGTGGAGATGGAGCCCCAGGGCTCTGGTGTGTTAGGGTCTGGGCCATGTACTGTATTACTCTAAACTCACTACTGCTACTTATCATAGGTTGTTGCTTTGTTTCCCCACACATTACGGAGACAGAATCAACATGGGAGCAGGTTCCTAAGATGAGACCATCAACAACTGAGTAACAGAAATCTGACTTCTGCTGCCTACAGTTTTCACTCTAGCTGGACTAGAATAGAACTCCAACAGCTTATTCCGGTGTCACCATTGCTGTGTAACAACGTTCTTGGCCATTTTAATTTGATCCGCTGGCCAGTGCTAGATCCGGTCTCCTGATTCTAAAGCATTATGCATAATGCTTTAGAGAGTATCAGTATATTGTCTTGCAGATTTAAGACAAAGCACCCCACTAGGTCAGAGACCTTTATGCCACACTGAATTCTCCAGTTCAAGGCCAGGGCATAACCATTATTGAAGCAGGTTAAAAGAAATAAGCCCCTTGGCATTAAAATTCATACTATCTTCTCTTTCAATAATGCTGTTATGTCATGTCAAATCAATTAACCTATGAAAACTTAGAGGGGAAATCATTGCTTTCTTCTCCTTCTTTTAAACCAACTAATTAATCCTAAAAAAGTTCTACAATTTAGGATCCATTTGTCATAGATCTGAGTTGTTAATCAGTCATGTGCAAATCCACAGTGAATGTATATTTAGTTTACATTCCAGACCCTCAGGAGAAAACTTGCTTCTATACCAAATGGGAATTTCCAACTGTATTTCCAATTAAAACTTGCATCTTCAGATGCTGCAGGCTTCCTCGCAGATAGTCTTTTTACATTTACGCTGTTTCCTAGGCTAGTTCATTTTACATTACAATTTGAGAAATGAATACATTCACTTTGATTTTCCAGACAAATATGTTACTTATTTCAAGACTATCCTGAGCATCATCATTTTTAGAACCTTTCAGCCCCGTTATTCACGTATAAAGAGAGAAGCCAACAAGATCATTTAATTATTTTTGTTATTGCCCGAGCACTCTGCAAATCATCATTTTTCACTAGCTGTGTGCAGCGCTTTGGAAGCTTATCCAAGCCTTCTCCGAATGATGCATGCTTAAGTAACCTGAACTTTGAGATTTACTCAAACTTGTTCTGGATTTAAACTAAAAGTGAGAAGAGAATCGGGACCATGAGCTTGTTCATGCGTTTAATCTCCAGATTCATAATAGATATTATACAACTATAATGGAAGATACAGAGTGGCTCAATACCTCCAATTGAAGTCAATGAAGTTTCATTTACACTGGTGGGTCTGACTCTTCTGAAAACTCTACTACCTTTTCTTAAAAAAATAAGACCACTATTATTTGAGACTAAGATGCAGTAATTTTTAAAATCCATTTACTGTGAAATTGGGTATAGACAACTCCTCAGTTGAACTGAACAACAACAGATCAAGGAGTCTCCTCTCCCCTATATGGGTTATTCCAATGTAGGGGAGAGGAAAGTCCAGAAGTTTCAACTTGAATTCCTAGGAAGCGCTACTTCTACCATGGTGTTTCTACCCTATAGGAAGGTTCCACATCTTTAAATGTGGATCCCCCCACTTGGCCACCCCGCCTCACCAGCTACAACTAATCTAGTGACTGTACTTCCAGAAGTACCCCCACCAAAGTTGCCTCCAGAATCCAACTACCTCCAGGGCTGTTAAGGTGAGTTGGGGGGAAAGGCAGGGGATACTATCTTACCATAGTGGATGGATAGGAATATATGGGGTGCAATAATTAGCTACTGCACAGGATACATTTACTGCTATGTATATAAATTCCATCCCTTCCAGATGCCCCTTGTTTGTGCCACAAAAATATCACCATAGGTGAAAGAATGAAGAGAAAATATAGCCGTACATTCTAATGAAGGCTGTTGAGCAACTTAGAAAAGACAAATGTGTGCTCTGTCCCCAGTATGGACAAGAGAAAAGCCTAGCCCAGGGATTGGCAACCTTCCAGAAGTGGTGTGCCGAGTCTTCATTTATTCACTCTAATTTAAGGTTTCACGTGCCAGTAATACATTTTAATGTTTTTTAGAAGGTCTCTTTCTATAAGTCTATAATATATAACTAAACTATTGTTGTATGTAAAGTAAATAAGGGTTTAAAAATGTTTAAGAAGCTTCATTTAAAATTAAATTAAAATGCAGAGATTCCCCCGGACCAGTGGCCAGGACCTGGGCAGTGAGAGTGCCACTGAAAATCAGCTCGCGTGCCGCCTTTGGGACACGTGCCATAGGTTGCCTATCCCTGGCCTAGCCCTAAGAGAGGGGGAAAACCCACTCAAAGAAAGTGGGCAGCTTAAGATGCTACTGTAGTTACCAAATTCAGTGAAGTCTGGACCTTTCCTTCCAAGTGGAGGTTAACACCTTCTACAGCAAAATGATGAACACGTCATCACCATTTGAGGTGCACATCTCTCTGGGAAGACCAGGTACAAATACGTTTGTAGCTACAGCGTTAGCTATGGGTGATTAGGATCTAGAAGAGCATGATGCAGGATAAAGAGGCCTGTGTCCCACAACAAGGAACACAAGATGGTAACATTACCTGTCATTAGATGAGAGTGGTAATTCAAGCTATCTGCGCCCATTATCAATACAAATGTGTTTCCTCTCACACGCACACACCCTCAACTTTGCCAACTGAATTTGTCAGAATTAGATAACATTACTATAGAAAAGCACCTGCACATCTTGGGAAAGTAAAGAAAGCATAGTGTATTGGAGGAGTGGTTTTAATTTATGGGTCTAATAAATATAGACTTTGGCAAACTTTCCTTGTTTATATAATTCCTTGCCTGAGATCTGCTGTATCTGCTCAACTGCTGGGTGTCGGCCTTGCACAAAGCATATTCATTAACCTCTGTTTTCTTTCAAAGCGTAAAATCACAAGTGGCCTTGTAAATAACATATAATTAATGGATAAAGAAAAATTAAAAAGCGTGATGTGTGATAAGTTACAGCTGCAAGCGTTGTTTACTAGCATACTTTGGTTACCTAAACTAGTAGATCAATCTCTGTACAGATCAGGAGCTGTCCACAAGCACCAAGCATCCAGTGCATGATATGAGGTATTAACCAATAGTATTAAAATGTGGGTTTAAGCAGATTCATGATTACATTCATTGATTGAATGGGCTGTATACCCTGTACCCACCGCTATAGTTGAGTTGATTGGGCTCAACTGTAGCTTGACCTAGGCCACTAAAGAAACCTCAGTGACGAGTCTGGAGTTGAACTGATTTCTTGGGTTTCAGAGAACTGGATAAAATGTTGTCCCAGAACTGGCCTAACACGAGGAAGAAAAGGGAGCAACTAAAGGAGAGAAAGATACTACAGAGACACTAGTGGCTGATTGGCATTTGTCGTCACCACAGAGGATTTAAAAAGAAGAAATACTCCCTAGGTAACATAAGGCAAAGGTGTCTGCATTGGCACAAGATGATCTATTAAGGAGCAGTTTGTCCATCTTGCGTTCTTTCTGAAGTCTTGTCCCTAGTGACTAACGTGGCTGATCTGCCAACAGGCACATACAGCTGCTCACTAAAATCAGCAGAAGAATGGAAGGCAGCAGATGTTCTTTTAAAAGGTGCTAGGGTGTTCCTGTGATTTACAGACCAGCATGCATTGTTTTAGCACCAGGAAAATTGGTTGTCTCTATAAAATAGTGGTCATCTAGCGGTTTATAGAAGCTGTGCTAGTTTGAAACAATTACTCTACTAAAATTCTTTGCACATATCAGCAAAACCACAGATGAAGGAGAAGCAGCTGACAATGTATTTGGATCTTCAAAAAGTCTCTTGTGAGAACTGCTTAGTTGCCTCTCGCCTCACTCCATGACAGGACATTAACTCATAGTCTAAGGGGGCTCACTCACCACTCTGGCACCTATTTGTGGCCGATAAGGGAATTGGCTCTGGTAGCCAGTGCGCCCTCTTCTGGTGGTGTCTCGCCACCATCACTTCTCCTCCTGGACCCAGGTCCCCCCAAGGACCACAGTGTCCTCTTCAGTGACACAGCCCTCTGGCTGTGCCACGCTCTGTGGTCCCACCTTCTAGGGGACATATCTGCAATCCCCATCCAGCCACTTAGTCATAGACTTAAGGTCAGAAGGGACCATTATGATCTTCTAGTCTGACCTCCTGCACAACACAGGCCACAGAATCTCACCCACCCACTCCTGTAACAAACCCCTAACCTATGTCTGAGTTACTGAAGTCCTCAAATCATGGTTTAAAGACCTCAAGGTGCAGAGAATCCTCCAGCAAGTGACCCCTGCCCCATGCTGCAGAGGAAGGCAAAAAACCTCCAGGGCCTCTGCCAATCTGCAGAGGAAAATTCCTTCCCGACCCCAAATATGGTGATCAGCTAAACCCTGAGCAAGTGGGCAAGACTCACCAGCCAGCACCCAGGAAAGAATTCTCTGTAGTAACTCAGATCCCACCCCATCTAACATCCCATCACAGGCCATTGGGCATATTTACCTGCTAATAATCAAAAATCTATTAATTGCCAAAATTAGGCTATCCCCTCAATGGTGACTGCAGTCTACTGTCTAACCACTCCCCCTGCTGCAAGCGGTGGCGGGGAGGGACCCTGAAGAAGGCCGCTGCTTGCCGCCCTTCCGACTGCTCCGTAGATTTCCCTGGGCCACTTCCCCACAGCCCCATTGCCCTCGCCTCAGGGACTCAGCCTGCCGATCCCTGCAGCCTCCCAGGAGCTGCCTTTAGCTCCCCAGGTCTCTGCCTGAAGCACTGCTCTGTCCAGCGTACTAGCTGCCTTCAGCCTGCAAGGCAGCCAGTTTGCCTCCATCATCGAGCTCCGGGGAGTGACTGAAACTGCTCTGCCCTGCAGCTCTTTATATAAGGGGCCTACTGGGCCCCGACTGGCTGCTCCCCTCAGCCCTTCTTTGATTGGCTGCCTCCTGTGCAGCCTGCCTAGGGCTCAAAGAGCCCAATATGGGGCAGGCGTCTTATCACTAAGGGGTTAATATTGTTTTCTATTAGTCAGTTCCTACTTGTAAGAATACAGTGCCAAGTTGAAAACTGACCAAAGATCAACAGTAGGATGCCCCAAGAATTTGGTCCCAGACCATTGTTGTGTAGGATATTTATGAATGACTGGAAAAGGGAATAGCCACCTCTCTTAAAAATTGTTTGGTCAAGTCTCTTATTAAAAACCTATACATAATGGTAAGAGAGGATAGGTCCCTCTGACATTCCTCAGATTAAGTAAATGGCAAATAAATTCATTGTGTTGTCCCCTCTTGAAAATGCAAGGTGATGGGCTTGAGAGACCCATGCACAATGAGTGGCTACTGTTAAAAAAAACCCTCATTGAGATGTTACTAATTAATTTCCAATTCTTTGTCCATAGTGACAGGATAACTCACAATATAAACTAAAACAGTTTTATTCAATGGCAGCAAAGATTCATCACACTGTAAAATTACCAGTCCTAACATTAGACAGATGTTTTTGTTTGCTTTTATAAACTAGAGTCCATAATAACACATCATTACTGAAAAGGAGCTCTATAGTGCATGTGCTTTATTCATATTCTCATCTATAAATGAGTTATGAGTGTTCTATAATGGGATGGTGCAAGTGTGCATATGGCTACAAGTGAATTACACACCTAGTAAATCAAGTTTCCTGGGAACACCGAGTTCAGTTTTCTCTGGTAGTCTTTTAAAGGGTACAGAGATGGGCAATAAGAATGATTAGAGACACGGAAGACTTCAGTATGAGGAAAAAAGAGGACTGTTAAGAGTCCTGATTTAGCTTTAATTTTGTACGTGTCTGAGGATATCTTCCATATGCCTGTTCTCTTATCATATTCTCCTTCTCATAAGGAAAAAAGGATATTCAAGAAAATCAAGAGGCACAAAATATCAAACTGAGGAAAACTCTGCACGCAATATCATTGCCTCAGTGGGACTGTATCTAGTGGCACTGAGTTCCACAGGCTAAAGAGCTTAGAAAGATTCAAACAATAGCTATGTATATGGCTAATGAATGGTGAGCTTATGCCAGGAAGCATAAACTGTTTTCTCCTAAGTAGCTGGTTGTTTGTATTAAGTGATGAGATAGGAAAAAAATTTCTCGCGTGACATGCTTCACCATTATCTAACTCTGCAATGTAAACATAAGGTAAGTACTTAGTGGGCCTTGGAGATACATGTGACACAGACTGCAGCTGGCAAAGTAGTCAGGTCTTGCTCACTGTTCTTTACAAGCAACTGGTAACAAACTCACTACACCTAAAATCTACTGAAAGCAGTATCAATACTATGAAAGCTTGTAACTTACACACATCTTGCAATGATTTACCAATTCTCAAATATTATGCCCTTCTTGAAAGTCTCGGAGTAAAAGTTAGTTACATTATTCCGTATCTTATATAGTCAGCAGGGAATCGTGTCTCAGTGATAGCTCATTCAAGTGGGAGGGAACTGTCACCCCTTCCTGGCTAGCTGGCTATGTAATGTATTGGTACAACAGTAGACAAAGACAAATTACAATTGCTCAATCCAGAAAAGTCAATGGAAAACCAAACTCTTGAAAGTGAAAAGGAATGAGAGGACCATGAGGGGATCACCCCATCTGGGAATAAAGACTGATTCAGTATATCACAGGGTGGAGAAGGACACTTTGGATCCATTCACTGAGGAGGGAGTGCTTCATGGAAGCACCTTGGGGCTAGCAAATGCTGCAAAAGGCTGACCTTGGGCATGAGAATCTGTTCTGTTACCTTTCCTAGCTAACTATTAATACATGTAGGCCCTAGTTCACGTTACAGGGTTCTGTGCAAAACAAAATCATCAGTTTGTTTCTCTGATGGACATTTGATTTCTTTCTTTAAAAAGCGCAAGTGTCCCTTTAACTCCTCACTTAAAGTCGTCCTGGTTAACACTGTTTCATTGCTGATCAGTTAGGGAACATGCTCGTTTAAAGTTGTGTAATGCTCCCTTCTAATGTCGTTTGGCAGCTGCCTGCTTTGTCTACTGCTTGCAGGAAGAGCAGGCCGTTGCAGCTAGCTGGTGGGGGCTTGGAACCAGGGTGGACCAGCAGCCCCTTATCAGCTCCCCACTCCCCTAAGTTACCTGTGCAGCAGCTGTGACCCTCCCCCCACTGCCATGTGCTGCTCCTGCCCTCTGCCTTGGAGCTGCTCCCTGAGACTCTGCTTGCTGTTGGGGAGGGAGAGAAGGTAGAGGGGGGGCTAATGTCAGGGTGTCCCCCTCCCCCCTGCTCCTGCACCCCGCTTACCCCATCTTCCACAGAGCAGGGGGGAACACACCAGGGCTCAGGATGGAGGGAGCTTGCAGCAGCTGCTGTCTCAGCAAGCTGATCTAATTAACAAGGCAGTGTACTTAAAGGGGAAATTCCTCTCTGTGTGTGTGTGTGTGTGTGTGTGTACACATTTATAAATGTCTCTCGTCTGGTGAAAAAAATTCCCTGGAACCTAACCCCATCAATTACATTAATTCTTATGGGGAAATTGGATTCGCTTAACATCGTTTCGCTATAAGTCACATTTTTCAGGAACAGAACTACAACGTTAAGTGAGGAGTTACTGTATTACCATCACTGAACTCGAGTGCTGTGGATGGTACAGGCCTGGTGGGTTAAGGTAAAACTGGGGCACACGGTTCTTTTGCAAGCAGAGGAGCTGGGATTTCTGTGGGTGTGCAGAACTCAGCTGCTGGACACCATAGGAGGACACTTAGAGACACGCCAGCCCATGTCCCTTCAATTGTCAACCTGCAGGGCAAAGGCAGGGCTGGTGTAGCCCAGAGGCCGAAAGGCTGGTTGTACTGGGGAGCTAAAATCCAGCTGGCACAAGCAAGGCTCCCTCACATTGGAAGCAGGTGACAACAAGGTAACTCACAGGCCTGGGTGACTCAAGAAGCATCAGAATATGTCATAGGAAAGATTAGTCAATGCATTTTAATTTTAGCAAGAGGAAGGTCTTATGGTTTTAGCCCAGGCCTGGGAGACCTGGGTGAAATCCTGGAGTTTGCCCAGATTTTCACCTGGGATTTTATTATTGTCTCTGCCACAAAAGTGATCTTAGGCATCTATCTCCTCAATGGCGATAATATTTATCCTGTTATGTCACAGGGAGGTAGAGAAGCTTAGTAGGTAATGGATAGAAAGTGCTTTGACATTCTTGGGAAAGGAGACCCCTTCAACAGTTATTCACTGGGTAAAAAAATACCAAAAGTATCTTTGAAACTACAAAGTATCACCATCATTACTGCCTAGATACTGTACTGAGAAGGCAGTATCCACCTAATGAACCTATGTGAGTATCATCTGTACTGCAAGAACAATCGCCAGTTGTATCTTTCTTCTACTCCTGCCCATGTGCACTCTTTTCCATTGACAAGGGATGCTGGTTTATTGGGCGCAGAGATGCTTGGCTTCTTCAGCAATCCCCAGTATTGGCATACTCCTGGAAAATGCAGCCATGAAGCGCTACGCCAAACGCTACATCCTCCCAGCCAGGAGAAATGAATTTCCTGAAAGCAAACAGTGGGAAAACACCAGGGACTGACATCTGTTACCCTTTTGGATGGTGGATTCCTTACCGCCCCCCACCGCCCCTTACTGAATCACTGCCTAGAGCATGAAACTTCATTTAATGTACACAGGATTTGGATTTTTTTTAAAAACGTCAGAGGAAGTATGAACTGTCTGATCAATTTCCCTGCTGAATCTTTTTTGAAAACCTTGGGCAACAATGACCCCATTTTTACAAGAGATTTAGGGATGGTGGCAGACCCAGATAACACAGTGATGTGTGCTACAGAAATGCATGAATACCTAGTAATTAAAAAAACTTTATAAGAGCTTCTGAAGTGAGAGCCAATAGGGAGTCACAGGATTGGTGGTTTCACTGAACCTCCGTGGCTGCCACTACACATCCCACAAGAACACGTTCTCTTGTAACCTTCTGGCACTGCCGTCGCGAAGAGCAAACGAGCTCAGAAGTTTAGATACTGTATTCAACTTAAGGTCATTTCCAAGGTCTTAGGAAGTGACCTGAAAATTTGCCCTTTTATTTTATCCTAGTCAATTCAATCATTCCGGAAGAGATTCTGTCTCTGTAAAAAAGTGCTTTAAGTTGTGATTTCTAGAAGTTCTCCAAGATTAAATTACTTACGTGTGTGCTCAGTGAGGCTAGATATATTAGAGCCTCTGCATGGGAAATACATTGACACTAGATGTTTGCATCTTGGTTCTCCTAGTACAGAATCTCAAATAAGCTCCATCTAAGAGAATCCTTGGGTCACCACAAAGGAATAGTCTCTTAAGGCAGATAAATTATAGAAAAATGAACTCCTCACTCAGAAACCGGACTTTGTACTAGGCAACCTTCACAACACTAAAGAAAAGCAAATGAAAAAACGTGGCTGTGAAATACGACACTAGACTACACTACACTCATTTCTAGTTTGTGATATAGGAATGTGGATTACGGACAATTAGGAACGTTCTCACGGGTGACTGGATCAGGGACATTGGGTTCATAGCCAATTGACTAATCTTTGGCCCATCTCCTGTGAATCCCAATAAAAGGTCCCAATTGTGATAGTGATTTTTACAATAAGGAAAGCTTTTAGGGATGGATTATAAAAAACAACAACATGCATTTATTCAGCAAAGCACTTAACAATGTGCTGCAGTCCTGCTGAAGTGTGCTGAATCGCTGCTTGGGAACTGACCTGATATTACCAAATTTCACACACAGCAATAAACGGCCAACAATTTGAGCCCATTCCCAACCTGCCATAGAGAAGAATCCTTGACCTAGTGGAGAAAGAACTCGATACCCTATTATCCCTCACAGTTCCACCCCTCCCCTCCTATTCCCCTAGATTATTTGATCAGGAAAAGCCTAGGATATCTTGTGTTTGTAGCTGTGCGCCTGCCTTTATTTTTCCCCTAACACAGGATATGGGGGGAGTTTGTTTAAAAAAAAAATTAATCTCTCCTCAAGTTAAAGGGTGTTAGGTACCTTTGAAAATCTCACCCCTACAAGATCCGTGACAGCACGTTGTGCAGGCAACTCTTAATTAGTCAGTATGAGAGAACTGAGATCAATGAGGATGTTCATACACTGCCTAATACGGTCTCACTGCATCCTTGTGCTCCTCCCCTGACTCTATCCACCTGTCTGTAAGGCAAGGACTGTCTTTAAGTATCAATCTTTGTTCTGTGTCTATACAACACAGTACAGTCTGGATCCATGAATGATGCTCTTAAGTGCTACCACAGTACAACACAATAGGTAAGTGGCAAACTCCCATATGTCATCACAGATTCCTTCTTAACCTCCCCGCCTGTCTTGCGAAGGAATGTAATGGAAATGAGAACATTCATTGTTTACACAGGCACTTTGAGGTGAACTTCCCCTCACTGAGCTTGTAAGTTCCAGGCTGATGGTTCAGTCTTCTGCATCTCCATTACCACACTGGCTAATAGAGGGCGGAGGTGTGGGGTGGGCCAGAGTACCGCCCACTACTCCAGGTCTGGAGGTAGGGTGACCAGACAGGAAATGTGAAAAATTGGGACGGGGGTGGGGGTAATAGGAGTGTATATAAGAAAAAGACCTAAAAATCGGGACTGTCCCTATAAATTCGGGACATCTGGTCACCCTATCTCGAGGAGGTGGATCTGGCCAGGTGGGCCCACCCACTCCTCCAGGTCCCAGCCCAGGAACCCTATAGCTAGTTTAAAGGACATGAGCAGACTCATTAGAGAGAGATTAAGTATTTTGGTAGAGAAGAAAACTTCCTGAAATGCTAGTTCAATACAGACTTGAAGTACCAGCTCCAGGGATTCAAATACCCTGCCCGCAAAACCGTCTCAAACATTATGCTGTACCAAAACCTGCTTGTGCTCAGCAGTTTTTTAAGCAGTGAGTGCTTGGAGCACAAGCACAGTTTTATTTAAGATTAAAACAAAAAACCACATCTGTCTTCATCCACAACATTTGGTGTTAGAGAGGGAAAGGAAGTTGTTGGGTTTAGTGACGATGTGGTGTTAATGGCCTGTGATATAAAAGAGGTCAGACTTGATCTAATGGGCCCTTCTACGTCTCTGTGACTCTAAATCCTAATCCCAATGAAGCCTGTCACAAAAATCCTATTGATCTCAATGGGGCCAAGATATCACCCTTTTTGACTAACATAATCCAAGCCCCACTGTCTGAGTATGCTCGGTCCCTCTTGGGGTATAGTATTCCAAGGTGTTGATGGAGCAGAACTTGCCTGCAATGGCCAAGCCAAGTTTTTGTAGGATCCTTTTCCAGACTTTAGTTACGGGGAACAACTACTGACGTCCAGAGACCAGCAAAGAACTTCATGAGTTATATTGTTTTCCCTGTCCTGGCTTGTGAAAACAAGAATGTCCTCTAGACTTGCTGTCTATAACTCACCACTATGAACAGCAGGAGGCTGTTAAAAGCAGCAGCTTTGAGGGCATCAGAAGTGATAACATTAAAAGGGAGAACTGTTAAAACAGCTCTCCCATCCTACACAACAAAAAAGCCGCCTTCTGACCACTCAGGGCTGGTTTTACTGGAGACAGAAAAAGAGGGTAGCCCATTCCTTGTCCAAAACCTGAGCTGAAATTAATTTTAAAATTCACAGTTATAAAGCTGATTTAAATATACAGCTGGTTTAAATCAAAGAGAGGAAACAAATAATGTGAGGAACTGTTTTCCTGTTATATGAAAAATGTGTCTCTGAACTGTGTGCCAGGCTACAGCCAGGACTGGATCCAAACACAGCGCAGGGAAATCTGTTTTTGTGACTCTTGGATCCCAGTTTACACACGTAAGGGGCTTAGGCAGTTTAGGTGCTTATCTGAACCAAACCTCTTGAGGGCTCCATATCCAAAACCAGAGATAGGGCAACATCCATCCTTAGTACAACCCTTCCTATGATCTTACACAGTCATATTTTTAAAAAGCCGTTTTCCTGCACACATCTGGCACCGCACACTACAATATGCAGCTTAATAATTCACCCACACTGTGGACATGATTTTATATAAAACTCAACCATAAGCAATGTAGATTTACCACAACCAGCCTGCCAGTGAAAATTCATTTAATGTTCAGCTCCTTATTAATCATGGCCTGTTGCTGGTCTGACTGATGTCAATGACAAAACAGCACCTGAATCAAATATTGATTTGAGGGTGTGCTGATGCTTGCAAGTTCACAGTAAATTAGGGCTAGAACTTCCTATAACATTTGGTTTTCTTACGTTGGTTGACAACACTCATAAGCATAATTCTGGTAATATACATTAGGTTTGCTATTAAGAAAACCAATTTTCCCTCTCAAATACTTGATTACATTCAAAAGTGTCTACCATCAAGTGAACTGTCATGCGGCAGGCACAGCGGGTGTAAAAATGCAATTGCACTTGAATCTTACAATATTCAAGATCACCTGGCCAAAGTGCTTATTCAGTTAAGACTCGTGTACAGTGTAATGCAATGTGACATGCTGAAAATTTCAGTTCAATGATCAATATTATCCATTCACACAGGAGGTAACTAATCCAAATTCCAGTGGATAATTAATGAGAAGGGAAGGGGGGGGTTACTTGTCAGCAATAAAAATAATTTTCACTGAGCATTAAGATGAGTTTTCACTCCACCAAGCATAAAAAGGGCAAAGAGTTCTCAAAAATCTAAACTTAGACACCAAACTTCCAGCTTCAAGAGAAAATTAAACCACTAGCTTTCCTCTGACATACAGGAGACATCTGTGAATGTACAATGAAATATAGATACAATTTGCAACCTGAGGCCTGGCTTCTAGGGCTCTCAGTCTGGCACCTTTGCAGACTATTACACGTTTACATTATATATCTTTACTTTAATATATCTGCTCACTGCTGGAAACTGATCACAGCAGATGCAATGTGCGAGTGACAACATAACCCAGGGGAGACTCTGGGCCAGATTCCGCAGTAGTGTACATGGCAGGGTAAGCGACACATCTGGTATAAAAACAGGAAAAGGGGTCTTGCTAAATAACACTGACTGGGAATAGGGAGACCTGGGTTCTTTTAGCGATTCTGACGCTGGCTCACTGGAATTCTGAGCCTGTCACTTGGGCCAACATTTTCAAAAGTGGACTCTGATTTTCAGTGCCTAACATGGGACATTGTGGGCCTGAGTTTCAGAGCACCCAATGTTCCTTCTGACAGCAAGAGGGAGCTCAACACCTGATGCAAATCAGGCCCAATGTGTATCAAACTGGGCACCCTACATCAGTGACCACTTTTGGAAGATGTTGGTTTTAGGACCCACTCCTGCTCTTTTTTAAATGCCAGCGGCAAAACACTCACTGATTTAAACGGACACACGATCGCCATCTGTTTCACTACCAAATACTAAGATGGGGATTGCATTCAGTTATCCCAGAGCCCTTAACTGATGGTAACAGAGTGCAAGGCAAGAACAGAGTATACTGCAAGATGTTCTTGTGCCTTGAATAAATCCTCAAACACACATTCACTGAACCAACAAGCCAAAGCCTATGTGAGGCCTGCATTCTAATACATTATTGTAAACCTGATCCAAACAACGTTCTTGTGCTAACTCTACACCAATTGCAAGCACAGTAGCAAACAGATTTTTAGACATGCTTCCTATATCACTGGTCCCAGCTGCACCTTAGGTGATGAATCACATCAGTGCTGCCTTGGCAATTATTCAGTGGTGTCTCAGTCTATTGATTGCTTAATAAAGATAAAAGCTTAGTGTAAATACAAAAAGAGGGTAGAGGGCACCAGTGTATTTGTTGTTTGAGAATCCGTGTTCAAGTCTTATTGAGTGCTTGATTAAGATCACAATGTTATCGTGGGGCAGGCTGTTGAAATGTAACGTTGTACAGCAGACTAGTGAACCTCAGATGGTACAGAGATTTGATTCAGTACCCCAAAGCTTCTGATGTTTATCCAAAGTCTGAACACATTGGGCCAAATTCTGCTCACACTTGCACCAAGCAGAGCCTATGTTTGTGAACCCCCCTTCTCCCACCTCCACCCCTCTGGGTTGTTGCTCACCAGGTTCAGAAGCCCTACTCTAAACAAAACTTTATACCGGTTTCTTTTATTCTCCTAGGTTGCATTCTCACTTATCACAATGTCACCTTCACCTCGTGCCCTGGAAAGCAGTGCTGACTCGGGGTTATAACTGGAGACCAGACGTCAGGAATCCTGGATTCTCTTCCCAAGACCACTGTGGACCACTTTAAGTCACTCACTTAACCTCTCTATCTTTCCAGAAGGCTTGGATACCTTTGAATAAGAGGTGTGATGTAAAGGAAGCCTGATTCTCAGCTATGCTGGGAACATACAGCTCCCACTGTCTTCATCTGCAGATCTGAGTGCTCAGCATCACTGAAAGTCAGGTCCTGGATATTTTATTAACAACTCATTTCATATAAACCTCCCAAAAAAGCCATCAGACAATGACTTTTGGTCACCCCTGACCCGGGATGACATTGTAGGGTTCAAAACCATTATTAAATTCCACACACGCTGAGAAGGAAACAATAAATCTTCCACCACCCAACAGAAATCTCCAATTGAAGCATTTGCGGTATGTTTGTACAATCCAGGCCAAGTAGGGCTACCACCATACCAGGATTTCTTACACTTTTTCCGGGTTCTATATCTTAGTGAACGCTGCACCTCCTTCACCCACTGCCATAGACTTCTTCCAACCAGCAATCGCAGCCAAGAATGAAATATAATGAAAAAGGGAATTTCATTTATTAAATTGCTCTCTCATTTTTATTTTTTTTTAGCCACAGCAGTTACTCTCGGTAGCTTCATTCCCAGAGCTCCCCCCCTGTGGGAATAGAATGTGAGATGCTGAGATTGTTTAGGCTTTTGGGATGAGCTGACTGTGTTGGGAATTGTGTGTGAAGGGCTGGCCTTGGGCTTGTTCTCATCGGCCAGCTAATTGTAAATAGGATGATAAGTCAGACAGGTGTGTAGGATGATAATTACCCTCTGGGTTACAGCTGTGGCTGTGTGGGTTTAATTAATTAATTAGCAATTGTGATTGCTTACCATATTGTATATAAGAGCATGCTGGGAATGAATAAAGGCATATGCATACACACACACGCTTTCTTTCTCTGCTTGGGATCACATTAAATGTTGAACTCTGTTCCTGCTCTTCTGCGATGCAACAAATGGTGGAGAAGCTGCGGGCAATAGTATCGGTGGCCTGAAAAAAGGAGGCGCACCTGAGTCTCAGTGTCGAGCGGCTGGGAGCCGCAGGGCGTCCGAAAAAAGGAGGCGCACCTGAGTCTCAGTGTCGAGCGGCTGGGAGCCGCAGGGCGTCCGAAAAAGAGGGGCGCACCTGAGCTCAGTGTTGAGCGGCACGCCGCAGGGCGTCTGAAAAGGGAGGCACACCCGAACTCAGAGGTGAGCAGCTACCATGGGAACCGCTGCATTAGCGGAAGAAAGGACGGTGATATGCATCGCAGAGCAGCAGGAGCTGTGACCCAGCCGCCTGCCTCCGTCCCGCCTCCCCTGTCTCCTTCCCGGCGTGGCATAGATTTTGATCATCTTGGACTATAATCTCCATGGCGTGAAAATCTGAAGATAATCTGGAGTAAAAGATTGGTTTATTTAAAGTGACTATTGTATCACGCCGAGGGGAGCAGCGCGGCGGGTTCAGGAGTAGGAGCGGGCAGCGCGGGGCGGCGGCGCGCGCGGTTTGTTTATTTTTAAATGTGGCGGGCTTTTAAGAAATGTTTTATAAGGTGCCCGCAGCCCCGAGTAGGACTTGGCGCCTGTCCCCGATCACACGATGATTGAAATGCTTGTAACAACTGAAGCTCAGGAATTGCTAGATCAGTTCAATGCTCTGTTGGAACAAGAGTTAAGATATTAACCATCTGACCTGAGACTAATTGAAATTGCTCATGACAATGGCCTCTGAATGACTGCAAGGTTGTGAGACTTTGAAGTAAAAGATCTCCTCAGCTTAACTCAATTCTTTGGCAAAAATGAAGGTGCAGCCTAAACACTTGGGCTGTGTTGGACTAAGCTGCTTCTACCTGGCTGTGAAAGCAGTAGAAGAAGAAAGAAACATTCCCTTAGCCACTGACTTAATTCGAATAAGCCAGTACAGGTTTACTGTATCTGACATAATGAGAATGGAGAAAATTGGGTTAGAGAAGCTATACTGGAGAGTTGGGGCTATAACTGCTTTTCAGTTTCTACAACTCTATCACTTGTTCATTCATGAGAATTTACCTTGTGAAGGAAGAAGGCATCTTAATTTTGAGAGACTTGAAGAGCTATGCCAGGATTTTTTTTTCCTGTTTGATATTTATTTGTTTGAGATAATTTTGCTGTGCTTGCAAGAAATTTTGTGCTGGCTGCATAGCATTTAGTGTACCATGCAATTATTATTAAGAGTTATGTTTTGTGTTTTTTGTTTTGTGATGTTTTCTGGCCAGAATTGTTGTTGTGTTGTTAAGATTTTTATGTGGTTATGTATTTTCTCTAGGACCCCCCCCTCCCTCAGTGTCAGTTTGATCACCTGACATCTGAGGGATGTTTCTATTGGGAAGGGGGGAATCCTGTAGAGTTTGCACTTTGTTTTTGTTTGGTGTTGCTGGGGTTATATGTTAAGGATTGCATGGTTATATGGGTTGGCTTTACAAAGTTTTAATTTTGGCTTGTGATAGATTGTGGTGTTATGTTGTTAAAGTTGGAAATGTTTGGTGAATGTTTTTATCCTTTTTTCCTTTTCCCTCTTCTTTTGATTGTGAATAAAGGGGGGAGATGTGGGAATAGAATGTGAGATGCTGAGATTGTTTAGGCTTTTGGGATGAGCTGATTGTGTTGGGAATTGTGTGTGAAGGGCTGGCCTTGGGCTTGTTCTCATCGGCCAGCTAATTGTAAATAGGATGATAAGTCAGACAGGTGTGTAGGATGATAATTACCCTATGGGTTACAGCTGTGGCTGTGTGGGTTTAATTAATTAATTAGCAATTGTGATTGCTTACCATATTGTATATAAGAGCATGCTGGGAATGAATAAAGGCATATGCATACACACACACGCTTTCTTTCTCTGCTTGGGATCACATTAAATGTTGAACTCTGTTCCTGCTCTTCTGCGATGCAACACCCCCCAGGGTCCAGAACAGCAACCACAGTGGCAGTACATGTGAGCTGCATATTTAAGCAGAGATGGTGTTACAAATGTGTCTGTGTTAACCCCTTGGAGATTGCCAGCAACATGAGCGATGACTAAGGGTGGATGGAAAATGCCAGTATTCAAAGTAGCTCAGTTAGCGAGCGACTGGTTCCACAGAACTGCAGCATCACCTTTGCAGGTAACAGTGATGTGTGTTTTCTACAGTTAGCACCAGCAACATGCCTGGTATATCCTCTACTGCTATTCCCAGGATTGCTAGATACTGTGCAATAAATAAAAAAAACAGTGATATTAAGGCTGAATTTCATCTTGAAAACACAAATGACAAATGCCTTTTTTTCCTCCGCTAAACAAACAGTTAAGAGAACAAAGCTACTTCAAGAGCTTGCTGCAGGAGATTTTTTTGTAGGCAAGAGTCTGTGTTCCTATGTTCAAATCCATAACTTTAGGGAATCCAGAAGTACTTGAATCCAAGCGCTGAGCTGGCCCATTAGACAGACTGGATGCAAACCTATATTTGATGTAACTAGAGCAAAAAAGACTTATCTAGATGTTTGTATGTGTTTCTGTGTTAGTTCTAGTGTAGATCACTAGACTGACTTCTCTCTGCCTTCCTCCTCTGGGGATTTCACTCTTTGGAAATAAGATCAGGACAGCTTCCTTGGAAGCTCCATCCTTTCTAGGTGCAAAGGAATTTAGATTGGTCCCTAAACTGGTCCCTGGCATTTTACTGATTAGAGCTTAGGCTTTACAGGCACAGCAAGAATACATCGAGTCAAAAATCCCAGGAGATCTCCCAAGCGAAATCCAGAGTTAGAGAGAGACTGTGTGTGGCTTCAGAAGCTGAGATATAAAGCAAAAGATCTAGCGGATAACTAAACATAAGCGGAGACTTCTGTGTAGATAGTCAAGCTTCCAAGGGGTGAAGCAGGAAGTATCTGAAGACCAGCAAGCATTTCTGATTAAGAAAAAAACAAACAAAAGCTAGATTTTGGCACTGTCAAGGGGAGAAAGAAAGGAGACAATATTAAGACAACTGGTGGCTCAGAAGAAGGCAAAATGCATTACAGAAGTTGTGTGTGCCTATCTGAAGGGAAGTAATGAGCTCCCCCTGCTAATGAAAGCCTGCAGTTGAGAGACACAAGATGCATTTCACCTGTTTCAGATGAGACTATCAAATGACATTGCTATGAACTGAGTCATAGGCAGTTTCGCAGCATGAATGTGATTAAAAAAACTGAAAAAGTGTCTTGGGGGGTGTTTGACATTCTAGCAAAAATATTTGCCAGATGTCACCCATTCTACTCATACAGAGTTGAGGAAGAAAGCAGTTCATGGTAAATGCATTCACAGCAAATGCCAAGTCTCAGGAAGTGTGGGGTCTGCCGGGGGGAGTGCTCACACTGAAATCATATACCTGTAGTGTCTGGAGCAAATCAGACACACACATTCACATTCACACACATACCATTTTATTTCAAATAGCTGTTTTAATGTCTGCCTTGCAGTGCGTTGCAGGAAGAGGAAGTCTGGGATTTGGTTGCAGTCAAGCTGTGGAATAGCCTTGTAAACGCCTGATGGTCTGGAATACATTATAACCATTCGGAGGAAATGTTCAGATAACAGAGTGGTGGGTACCAGTACAAGAACCAAGACAGACAAAAACACTAGTCATTAGAACTTGAAAGCAAATTTCAATTCAACCATATTTTCTACCTTACTGTACTTGTTTTATGTGAATTTTTGTGCCATTCGAGCTTTACTAGCACAAATACGTCCAAAAGCCTAATTGTGAGCTTGACTAGAATATTCTTGGAAAGGAAATTTAAATTTTTGTGTTCACTGATAAAGTTCGCAATTTCCAATCTGTGTTGTGTTGCTTATTTACCAGAGTCATCCAATCAGAGATCAGAAAGAGCACAGTTTGACTTTTGTAACTAAGCAACACAGCACAAATTGCAAATTGTGAATATTCACAATTTGACAAAATATTTTATTTGTTGTCTATTAATTTCTTTCAGAAAAAAGGTGAGGATTTCACTATTTGTTCGAGGGACAAGTTGCAAATGAGATAAAAAACAATCAAATTATGTATGGACAAATTATTTGCTCACCTCTATTTCCAACATTATGGCTGGCCTCTGATATTAACAGAAACATGACTTCCCAAGTGCTGTTTAGTTGCAGTAATAAAACAGCATGTAGCTGAAGCCAGTGACTACTATTACTGTAAACACAGAGTGACTGATTCAATGGCATCTTCCATTCTTGGTGAACTTGTCCTTTGTAGAATTAACAAGCATAAAGGATTGTTTACAACCAGAACTGTGCAAAAGGGAGCATGCATTTAATACAGAAGGTGGCTTTTGCTGTAAACTTGTACAAATTGAAGCTGAAAAATATACTGCATGTTTATTCTGTGTTGGTTTTTTCTTAATTAGCTCAAAGGATGCTGTTCATAAAAAGTTTGGCCCAAAACATAACCTCACTGTACTAGCCATAAAAGGGATTGATTTAGCAAAGCAACTTAGAGCAATCACATTTCCACCCACACACCTTGAAGAGGACACAGTTTATGTTTGAAAATGAATAATTAGTTAACTACAAGTTAGTGTACCAATATTTTCCACTTTCAGGAAAAACAGTGGTCTTTCTCCTGGCTCCAGTTATGATGGAATGATCAACGCTTATAGAAATCAAGGAGGAGATGTGCCATTCGTGTTAATAATTGACTCCTGCACTCAATGAAAATTCCAACCCTGAATGTGGCAGAGTAAGAAACAGCAGGTAACAGTGTGTGACTTCACATCACTGTTTCCCCACCTAAATAACTGATGCAAAAGGAAATAGACTAATTAGAGGCAGACCCAATCAAAAAATTTGGATTCCAACAAGCACAAACACTGCAGCTCAGATCCTCCTCTGGTTCTAATTGAATTAGTAGCTTCAAGGCTCTAACTGAAAATAAACTCTTTGGAAGTCTCCTTCCACTTTTATTCACTGAAGAACCCATTGTGACTGTAGTCTAATGCTTAAAGGAGGGATGGGACTGAGTGTTAGGTCTGTTACAGAGCAGGCAATACAGTTTTGGAGTCTTATGAGACACTGGGCGCATAGACCCAGCTCTACAAAGGTACTTGGGCAACTTTAGCCCAGATTTGCAATCCAAAAAACTCCCGCTCAGCTCCATCTAATCTTAAATTCACTTGGCACCTAAATTTTCACCGAACCCTCAATTCCCTTAGGAACCTAGGTTTCTGCCTCTGGATATGCCCACCACTGCCTCAGGTAGGCATCCAGAATGCTCATCTCACATCTCGACCCTAGCATGACCCACAAACCAGGTGAAGATAGGTGGAACAGTGCCTATCTTGCCTGTGGGCCCAGATCCAGTAGGCGTTCTCCGAGCACACCTACCTCTGCACAAAATGGCCAAGGAGTGGCGGGAAGGAGGAGGCAGTCTCTCTTATAAACTTTAGTCCACTGGTTAGGGCAGCGGTTTTCAACCTTTTTTCATTTGCGGACCCCTAAAAATTTTTGAATGGAGATGTGAACCCCATTGGAAATCTTAGATATAGTCTGCGGATCCCCAGGGGTATGCGGATCACAGGTTGAAAACCACTGGGTTAGGGAACTCACCCAAGATGTGGAAGACCCTGGTTCAATTTCCCCATCTGACTAAAGAGGAGACAAGTGAGTGCCCTAACCACTGGACTATGGAGTCATTCTCACATTCTGTCTCTAGTTCTCATAGTAACTATGGAAGCCATTCCACTTTGTATGAATAATTAAACAAGAGAGCATGAGAGAGATCCACATCAGAATATCTCACATTCCCGTGGTCAGGTGACATGAGATATTTTATATTCTGTAGGATTAGGATGATTAATAATGACCCATTGGTTGCTCAAACCAACATCCAACTATGCTTGACTTTTAAGATTGTTGTTCAAAATCCAAACCCTTACCTGAATTCTGCAAATGTCCCCAATCTTTATAATGGGCCAAGCTCCTACACCAAACTTTTGGGTGTTTAACTCATGCTGCATAATTGGGACCCAGGTATCAATCTCTAATATTAATGCCATATTTAATAAGCTAAAATTGTTGTTAGTACCATAAAGCCAGCCTCTAGCCACAATTTTTAGAAAGCTGCAGAGTCTTCAATTCTTGGACTATTTCTGGGACTGAGTCATAACCTCTCAATAGCTATAGCTATCATCTAAATAACATGGTGATGTATCAACTAGAGAGGCCAGCCATGAGGAAACCTTGCTAGCATGAACTTTGCACTTTGGCTTGAGCTATGGTATCAGAGCAGCTTTAACCCAGAGTCTCTGTTATTAGTTATACCATCGGTGGCAAACCCGAAGAAAAGGGATTACGGGAGAGATGGAAAATGTAATTACTTTAACTGCCCACCCTCAGAGCCATCATGTGGCACCATTTTCAATGGCCATTGATGGAAAGACCACATCATTGCAATCCCTCTTTGGTGGCTGACCTGAGCACAACCTACCCCCATAAATTACATCAATGGAGTTACAACAGTTCACATTTCCCTACTCGAGGGAATCCCTTTGTATACAGTGACTAGGTCTTTAACAAAAAAAATGGCTTTCAGGAGTTCATTCAGAAAACTGGGTGAGGTATGAAAACATTTCCATGAAATGTAGCACTACCAGAAATTCAAGGAGATGTTTGCATTTCCTTAAAAGCCTTTGCACTGTAACTTGCACATTTTTTGATAGGGAGAAAATAATTAGCCTGATTTCCAGTGAAGACAGGCCCAGTTCTGTATTGTCAGTTTTGATTTCACCATCAAGATGTAAAAATATAAGTGAGGTTAACAGAGTCATGTATATGTACAATATTTCAGTCTGGCCTTCACCACTCTATTTAATTGCATGAAATAAAATAATGCTATGCATTAGTACACTTACCGTGTTCACTGTTAAAAAACAATTAGAGTAAAATTTAATAAAAACACAAAAAAGTTAAATGTAAAATCCATATAGCAGGGGGTCACCAGAGAGTGTGATGACCCAATAAATTATTAAGTGACCACAAGCCAGACAATGCAGAGGGATCTCAAGGATAATGATCCATCAGTTTGTAGGATCCCCCTCTCCCACCGATATACACCATATCTGAACTGGAATAAAGTCAGGGAATGAGCTATTTAAAGCCTGTCCGAACACTGAGCTTTCTGCCCATATATATCAATATATTTAACAGAGGTGTAATACCAGATAAAGCTGATCTGGTGACGGTTTGCCATCAGCTGACTGCTTAGTAGATCTGCTCAGGAAACCAGAATTTCCGTTCCATAGGAAATCCCATTTTTTTGAAAAAAAATTCTGTTCCAAATTGAAATAAGGAGCTACATTTTCCAGCAAAATGACAATGCTAGGGAAAAAATGATTTTGAAATATTTATCAAAACGAAGCATTTTTACCTTATGATATTTCAACATGAAACAAAATGTTTATGTAACATTTAATAAAATGTGGAAGTCAAAATTAAATTATTATTTTATATTATAATGTATATTAATACACATTGAATGTATGATATAGTAATTTTAAGTCTAAACAAAAGGAATCAATATTCTCCAAATTAAATTAGGAAGTTGAAATGATTCATTTTGACTTTTTCCTGCCAAAACTTTTGATGAAATTTACATACTCCCGAAAAACAGTTAGATTTTGATGAAAATGCATTTTTCAACAGAAAACTACTCTATCACATGTTTTTATCAACTCAACTAATTAGTTTTGAGAAGCAGTAGATGCAGTACAAACACTGAGATGTTTGATCACTCACTTAACAAAAGCGATCTAAACTTTAGGACGCTGTCGGTGAAATGACAAACTTAATCATTCCCCTTAGTGATGGATCTGATGGTTCTTATTTTTCACATAGGACTGCTTGCTGCTTATAGAGCACTGCCTGTTGATAACAGCTAGGCAGGTGCAAGCTGCACTGTATACCACCCCCTTAGCCTACAGGAAAGCATGCTGATATCACCTGACACAATTTGTTTGTCCCTTCCACTTGTTGAATTTTGTCATTAACCAAGATCAAGGGCAGACACTGTCTTGTTACTACAAACTTAACAGAACCCACTGTGCTATGTGCTGGATCACAGCTTCATGTAAAGAGCTGTGCAGAATAAGACATCTCTCCTGTGTAGAGCGCTCCTATAACACACCACTGTTCCTAACTGGTGCCTCGAAGTGCTATTGCAATATAAATCAATAACCACAACAGTGTTATGCACATGATAAATCCATGGATAGATCACATTAACTGGAGCCTGCAATCAAGTAATAATGTTCTGGTTTGTATGTATGATGCTATGTGTTGGGCCAGTGCCAAATTATTATGAATTGCTATGACTGGTATGAATGAATGTGGTAAGCATGAGCTTGGTATGGCTTGGTATGTCAGAATCTCTTAGCGTTATATAAATGGTGTGGAAAATTACTGTCAGTGCTAAAACGGCACCTGAATGGTTAATAAAGGCTCAATCTGTGTGTATGTTTCAACATCGAACTTTGGAATATCAGCAAGGGAACCAGCTCACGTAAAATCATGCAATCAGTGGGCTTAGTACAAGCTGACCTGGGTCAAAATGACCACTCTGGATGGCATCACGGGACATGTGACTCCTTTAAGCAAAGGCAAATGCTAAGCAAAGGAAATTAGTTAATTGGGGAACTAACTTAACATCTGAAGACAGAAGTCCTCAGGGTGACCTAGACCCTGCTTTGGGGGACACTTAACGGACCAAGTAGCTGAGAGGGGAAAAGAAAAGAAGAGAAGACGTCTCCATCTAGAATTGGTAGATAAACCTGCTTTGTTTGCCAATCAGGATACTGTGTAAGGCTAACATAGTTATTGAGGGTTTATGCTTGAGGAACTGAGGCTTATTAGGAAAGATGTGTACTATGTAACCGTAACTACTTGTGTAATTCTTTCTCAAATAAATTACTATGCATTAAGCATATTGGTTTCTGAATTCTCACTGGTACCAGTAACAATGCGCCCAGCTGTGGGCCATTAAAGATCCATTTCAACACTATGTATGTCCTCTTTATGAGAGCTCAGAACAAAGGATAATGTGAATTATTATCCGCCAAATCAGAGAGGTGGGAGAGCTTCACAGAGGCACTGTTGCAGCAAACAAATTAAGCATGTGTTTAAGTTTAAGACATTGACATCAATAGGACATCTTACATGCTTGGCTGAATAGAGATGGAATTATCATGTGCTTATCAATTTTGCTGAATATGGGACAGAATAGATCTGGGTTCAGATAACTATACAAGTCTTCAAACAGAGTTTGTGTTCTTAATGCACTAAAGGAATACCTGAGAGGAATACCCAAGAGTTTGACTATAAATCAGTATTCACAAATCAAAACTGATATAGTTAAATCAGTGCAACCTCTCTTGTGGATGCAGTAATACCAGCATAAACTAGCTTTATATAAAAATCAGCCCTTTTATTTTGGTAATTAAGTGGATACAAACACACTGATAATACTATAACTGCGTTCACACCAGGGAGTTTCATTAAATGTAACTATAGCCAGTTTTAAATTGATACCGTTTTTATAATGATTTAATTATGTGTAGATCGGCCCTAACAGGAAAATTTAGCGGTGGCTACTTTCAACTTGAAGATGTGTTTGTTTTGTTTAAAAACAACCCAACATGTTTTTAATGGAAGCATTTGACTAACTGACATTGAAATGCTGTAAAGGCAAAGGGGGAATAACGCATTTACAACCCCGAAATGCTCTCCTCTCTTTCCATCTCTCTTTCCACTGGGGAGTGGTGATTTAGTTAAGGAAACAGTTCTCATTCTTTTGGTGCGTTGCTCAGGGGCACAGTTAAACCTGCATGCTGAAGTGGAATGTATAGCCCTGCTCTGAGAGGCTGTGCTCCCCAAGTTGATTAGAAGTCAAAGTTAACTGCTGTGGCAGCAGCTCTGAGTCATAAAACATGCCCCCCTGTCCCCTTCCCCGTCCCCGCCACATGCTGGATAGACAGATGTCTGGAGGTTCCCAAATATGCTCTGCATCAGCATGCTAACGTTTAAGCCCATAGACACTCTCCACCCACCAGACACTCTCCCACAATTGACATACTTCAATAAGGAGGATATGCCACTCTCTCCTGCCTCCTTACCCTCTCCAATTGCATGATTTAGTGTAGGAACCTGCGAGGCCCCACATGCTCCCCAAGATAGCAGCAGGATCCCTTAACTGCACCTCTTGATTCAGAATCTCCCTTACATTTAGCGGCACGTGGAGTTTCTCCATGACTTGCAGCTAAGAGGGCAATACAGCAGCTGAAATGTTACCACAGCCAAGGTTTTAAATAGCTCCAGGATTTCAGAAGCCCCAGAGAACAGCTGAGTGTAGAGAGCAGTGCAGCAGCAGGACAAAGCAAACGGGAGTGCTGAGGTCAAGCAACAACTAGAGAGGAAAAGGGCTCTCAGAGCCACTCACCAAGCCATGACCCTAACCAAAGGAAGGCACAGGAGTCACGTCACCTTCCCAAGACAAGTCCTACAGGAAGAAGTAGGGAAAGAGGGAAGATCATCTGGTCTCTCCTAAATAAGCAGACAGCATCTCTCCAATGTATGTAAGTGAGAATGGTTATTACACAGTGGACTCACTGCAAAAACGTATGCATTCAGTTTGGCAGTGGGCAAAAATTACAGAAAACTCTTAGGCTATGGCTATACTAGAGAGATTACAGTGGTGCAGCATTTTGATTTATGTATTCATCAGCAAAATGATCAGTTACATTTTGATTGCAAGCATCTTATTTATGGCTAACAAAAGGCTGCTCTATTTTATGGTCCAAGGTGGAGATTTCTAACCACCATCCTTGCAAAGTCAACTTCTGATCTGTACATGATACAGAAATGTTACTGTGAGAGGACAGAGACGGAACTATGTAAAGTCACTATATGCAGGTAGTATTCTTGCTCAACTGTTAACACAGTAAACCTACTTGCACATTAGATGTCTTTAAATTTACTTGCTTCCTGGGTTGCTATTTGGTGTGAAATTAAAACTCAACAAATCTCAGCCTAAGTTTCCTATTACAGGAGCCTTTTCCTAAGGTTTCTCACTGCAGGACCCCTCTGGCCAAGGGAAACATTCAAATTTCAATAAGCAAAACTCCTGTGTTGGAACTAAGAGGACCTAACTAGTGTGGGTGCCAAGATGAGGCAGGAAAGCAGCTCTACATCTCTGAGCAAGGTCATAGAATCTGACACCCTATTTCAGCCATTCCTACAAAATCACTTTGTCTTTCAAGTGTAGAATTTTATAAAAAATATAAAAGGCTACACTGACACACAACATAACTGATCATACCACTGTTGCCTTTCAGATTCCTTATGAAGAATTTTTTTTTGGAATTGCCCATATGCCTCGAACTCATTCAGTCAATGAATCCATTAACAGTAGGTCTGAATTGTTGGCCTCCTCTTGGAATGTAGTCATAGTTGGCATTCCAAATTCCCTAGGATTGTGGCTCTGCTTCTCTCTCATACCGCTATTTTCTTAGATAGTAGTGTTGCTTCCTATGAACTCCAGATCCATCAATCAATTGCCAAACCAATTGCTGAGGCCACAAGATCCGAAACAAAAACAATCCCAGGCACACCAAAGAACTGGCTGGATTGATAAATGGCAAGACCAGTAGTGTACTCCTATTGGGCAGATTAGTGAACCCATCTGTCGTACTATGTTGTATTTTTAGCATTGCGAGAGTTCACAAGCCTCACTCGGCTGTATCTTTCTATAATGAATGTATCACTTAATAGAACTCATTGCATTCAATCTTAGAATCCTAGCTCAGTCAAGACTCCCAGTGACTTCACGTTAACTGATATCAATGGGTGCTTTGCCTAAGGACTACAAGATCAGGCATCCCTGTCCCACTGAGCTTCAGCCACGCTTTGGACAACTGTACTGAAAACAGTCCACATGAGCGCGCCGATTGCTTCCAATGCTGGCTCCCGCGACTGTTACTAAAACTCATGTGGAAAACAGTTCTCAGCAATCTGGTGTGTGTGCAAAAACCAATGCCCCACAAGACCACACAGAGTTTGAAACAAGCACAGATCATGAACTCAACATGAAGCCTAATTCTGCCCTCAGATACACCTGTGCAACCCCCAGTCACTTCAGTGGGCTGTAAACAGATTCACAGGATGTAACTGAGGGAAGAAAATGTCCTGAGGTGTCCTAATGCATGGCTAAATTGTTGCATGGCACATACAAATCCAAAGATTAAGCAGTTCAGACAACTTCATTTAGGAATGTACATCTAACCAACTGAGTTTCTCATGCCCTGCAAACTCAGGATGGATGTCCTCCTCTTCCATTCAAGTGAAGAATTAGACCTGGCTTGGGTCCCTGAATGTACAACTCAGGAAGTTTAGAGATCAAGAAAAGCAGTTGGACTTTCTGAGGGGTTCTCAGTGGTTATGTTTCCAAGGACTCACATTGTGGATCCTAAAATGTAAGAAGTTTGAATCTTTACAAACTCCTTATCAATCGTCAAAATGAGGCACAATCCATTTTAGCCTCAAACCTGGGTTTACTGCAAAGTGTGTGGTTATGATTCACTTTCACCTAAGCAATTGTGTGCCTCTTCTCATGCCAGTGTGTTTTGTAGGCAACACACATCAGATTTTATTTCTAAGATGATTGCACAGTACTGTTTCAGTACTGTGCATTATGATATTAGATAACAGATAAGAACCTCATTTTTCCTTAGACCTAAAATGCAAAATCTCCTTGTCTGCCCATTGGTCACAGGCCGACTGATCCAACACATAGATTAAAATTACTTCCTTGACGCGTTCTTTTTTTCTTTTGCTGTGACAGCAGATTTGTGTTTCCTCCCTCACTACTGTAAAATATCGGTATCTGGCAAGAGCCAGCAAATGCTAAGAGAACTGCTGGAGGGGACTTGAAAATTGATCACCTTATTTTTAACAAGGCAAAAAACTGTATTCATAGCAACAGAGTAACCAGCAGTTTCTGTAGGCTTCAACTGAACTTTCTACCTCGTCAGTAGTAAAGAGCTTTTGGGGTTGATTTTTATTCTAGGGAGCAGGAATAAGGAACCTCAGTGTCAGACTTGTGGTCTAACATAATATACTGTCTTGCCTCCAGAAATGTACTTTACACTATTTAGAGAAAGGAAATGTTACAAAAAAATAATTGTGCATGAAGCAAAACACAAACAACAAAATTATAGGGACACTCCTAGACCGCAGCATCTGAAAAAACTTATTCACTAAACCTTTCATTCACACGCTGCATCTCCTTCTGATGCCTTTGACATATGAACATCACTGTATTTCATACAACGTCCTCTTTAAGTTGATCACAAAAATGGTGTGTGGGGAGGGGGAGGTTTAAGTTACACGTTCCTTGTCTTCAGCTGAAGTGATGTATCCATCTATTTTTTCAGGCATGAGATTTTTCCTGAAAATAGCATCAGCAATTAGAAGTGAATGTTAGCAAAACCACAGTGGAGTTAATCCAGGCTTTTCCATTGCAGAGTCAAGCAATGGTGAGCACAACCAGTGATGTTCTTAGCTAAATACTATAGGCCAATGTTTTCAAAAGTAGGTTTTGGGTGCCCAACTTGAGACACCTTTAAAGAAGCCTGGTTTTCAGAATGCTGATGACTCAGCACTTTCTGAAAATCAGACTTCTGTATGCTGTCTCAAGTCGTGCACCCAACAAAAAGCACCCACAAATCATGTCACTTCTAGAGCTGATGAGGAATTTTCAGTAAAACAATTTCCCTCCCGTTAGAAAATACTAATTTGTCAAACCTGAAACTGTTCATGGGAAAGGGCTGGTTTTGACAAATTTCCCATTCTGGGGGGGGGGAAAAAATCCAAAACCTTCAAAATTTTCAAAAAAATTATTTTGAAAAGTACAGCTTTCTAACAATCACCCTGAAAGCAGGGGTCAAAATTTTAAAAATCTGAAAGCTAGGAAAAAATCCACTCCCAATGACATTACATACTATAGTATAGAGAACACTAAGGCCTATTTTTCTGAGGTTCATATAGCCTGCTGCTCCCACTGATGCTTATGAGAGCTACAGGTGCTCTCACACCTCTGAAATATCAGGCATTAAGCCCATGTCAAAATATAGTGCCTAACAGTTTTGACCCTGATTTTGGAAAAAGGCCTCAAACCAGCTTTGGATTTTGCAAGCACCGATAACTGGATCTTCAATTACTTATGCGTGTAATTCATATGATTTAGACATCTAACTCAGGCAGGTAAGCTTTGAAGGTTATATGAACCACAGCCGCTCCTAATGATTGTGCATGCAATTATTTGACAGTGCAATGTGAGACATTTTCTCATTATGTCAAAGTACCAATGACGTGTGTGTCATTTCCACCTTTTATGGAGGTGCCTTGCATGCCATTCTGAATCACTTTGATATTGAGATTAAATTGGGAAAAGCCTATCTCAGAGAAGGATATTCTTGGCTTAAATTTAGAACAGGCACATATATAGTAAAATGACCGGTGCTTTAGAAATAACACAGCATATTAGTCACAGGGCATTTCTGACACTATGGAGTTTCATTACAGTTAGATCTTTATCTTAATTTTTTAAGTTTTATGGTATATATTGGAAAACATGAAACCCTTTTGAGTCCTATTGCAGTGTGTACATCACAACCAGTTCCAAGGTTTGTAAACTTTATATCCAAATATTCCTACTTTCACTTTCCTCCCATCTCTAGGACTGGATGTATCCCCATAATCTAGGTGTGAGTACAATTGTATACCCAGACTTTTATGATGCCTTTAGTAGTGCGTCCGGCTCTGGCACATTTTGCCACAGAAAATAAATGAAGTCAGCTGTGGTTTGTCAAACAGACAGGATTGAGAAGGTGCAGAAGTAGAGAGAGGGGATTTTCAACTTGACAATTTTAATGGACTTTAATTAGCCACTTTAACTTGATTACCATAAAGCTTCTGATTCTATGTCTCATATGCAAGTGTGCCTGAGGGTGATTGATATGGGTTTTTAACTCATCTAATTTGATTCCTGTACAGCAATCAACAGTCAGCTGTTTGAACTGCAATCAGAACAGACTGTTTCGGGAAGCGAGAAGAGTACAACAGAATTCTAGTCTCTCATGACCTTTCCCGAACACCCTTTTTCTGAGGATAAACAGAAGAGTAACTTGAAGCTATAAGAAAAACAAAGAGCTGTTTTCTGGTACACAAAGGGATCTAGGGGAATTTTGTGAAGAGAGCATTTCCCAACTCCATTGGACCAACAGCATTCATAGAAAGAATGATCATTGCAATAGGTATATTTGTCTCAGAAATTGTCATTAGTGACTGAGATGCCCTGACTGAACAAGGTGCATTACTTAAGACTCTACTGCAAACAGCCAGACAAGCTTGCTAAAGTACTCTGCACACACTTCTTCAAGCTAGATAGAAAATGGGGAAATGATTTCACTAACATTTTTTATGTTGTTTCCATTTTGCCATTTGAAATGGACCCATTTTCTGTTTTTCATTAAATTCTCCATGATTTTTTACCTACATTTTTCTTTTCATTTGGCAAACACCCAGTTTGCAGTAAGAAACCATGGTTTGGGGTAAAACAAAACACTTTAATAAGAATTTCAGGAAACATTTTTATCAAAATTTCTGTGAAAATATTGGTAAAAATAGACATTTTTGATTATTCTCAAAATTTCCTCCACTAATTCTATCATGAAAAGTTTCAGGGGGTGGGGGGTATTTTCAGCAAAAAAAACCCACAACCTTTTTCATACAAAAAGTTTTGATTGTTATTTACTCTTTACAGGACTCTCTAAAAATGGGCCCTCAATGTGATGGAGTGTGGACAAATGTATAAAAAAAGACAAGTCCATCCCTGGAGAGCTCACATTTAGGGCACTGATCCTGCAAAGCCGTAGGGACGTGCTTAACTTTATGCACTGTGAGTAGACCCTCTAGCTTAAATGAGACAACTTGCAGTGCGCAAAGTTAAATACGCGTATAAGTTGTTGCAGAACTGGGGCCTAAATTAAGACAGGACCAGGCAAGCCAGTGTTCCAACCAAGCAGAAGAAATGGAGAGAAGATGAGGGTAACGAAAGTTCAAAACGTGCACTTTGAGCCAATGACAGATAAGGAAGAAACAAGATGTATAAGGAGTGGCCCCCACTCTCCACCAACCCCAACCCAGAAATAAGTCTGTCACCTAGAAAGAGAGATTTTAACATGCACAGTATATACATTATAAAAATAAATACAAAATATAAAATCCTCTGAGAGCAGTGTAATTAATTGTGCATTCAAGTCTGCAGACAAGAGAATAGTGCTCCCTTCAAGACTCGGTCTGCCTGACTTTCCAGACATCTCATCACAGCTGGCATTCAACAGAGCCTCAAAAAACATCCCCATCTATAGACCAGATTTGTAACGGGTGTAAAGCTGCATAGCTCCATTGAACTAATGAAGCTGTGTGGATTTACACCATCTGAGGAACTGCAGCTCTATCTATAGAATAGATTGTTCTTGTCTCCTCTGACCACATCTCTGGAACACTATAATAATTTGCTTGTTAAATGTACAACATTGTAAAAAGAATTTTCTTCCCCACCAGATGCTAGGGCCTGTATTATTATTTCATGTATAATCCCGACTCAGATCAATGCCTGGATTGAAATTTCACACACACAGTGATGTGCTGTGTTGACTGACTTGGTATCCTGCTTTCTTACATAGACACAAAATCTCTACAGGTGCTAACAATTCAGTTGGTAGATTGCTATTGGAATGTAACACTGGAGAAGCAATTTAAAAACGAAATCTTTGCTAGACATAGTATGGCTGGAAGGTGAAAACCCCCTTCATATTTGCCAAGCTTGGGTTCAGAAACCCTGACATTTCAACGAATCATTAGTTTCGAAACACATTAGAATTGTGTAGTTCAGCTGCATTCTATTCCCTACACAGCGGCACAGCAGCGTGGAAGATTAGCGATGGGTCCAAACTTCCACCAACTTTCAGGGGGCAGTGTGGAGAAGGTGGGGGGAGGGGGCACTGTAGGAAGGTTAAATCCAGACCCAATCTCAGAGAAAGATTTTATGGCTTGTGCCCTTCTATACAAAAGACCTATAACACACTACAGCAATTTGATTTAGGCTGCTCAGATTCAGCCTTTATATAGATGTAGAAAAAATTCATCTGGTTTTTCAAACCTATTTACTTTGGAGTCACTAACCATCAGCTGAAAATCTTCTTGCTATGCAATCTACCCTGTTGGTTTTAACTCTGTGATGAAAACCTAGATGAAGAGTGTTCTAAGAGCTTACTAAGGAATACTGGTGGTTAAGGGGAACATTGGCAGTGGATTCATTCTGTCTTTGCGTCCCTTCTCAATCTGACCCTGCTCATACCAGCCAGGACTGTGCAAGCTCCCTCCTGCACACAAAGCCCTATATCCCCATTTCCAACCTAGGGGCCTAAGCCTGTAAACAGTTATTACCAGGCAAAGTGCTTCCTTCAGCAGACTAGTCATGGACAGGAAGCACTGTGCTCTGGAATATCTGCAGGATTCGACCCTAAATCCTGAACAAAACATTTCATTGACCAAAACAACCTTTTAAAAAAAGTTTTAGTTTTTCCTAAAAAAAAATTCATTTCAGATCAAACTAAAACAATTTAATGTTTCCAGTTTAGCCATCAAACCAAAAAAAAAAAATCAACTATTCACCTGTTTGTAGATTTAAATGGCGCGTGGGATGAATGTCATCCTGGGTATTTCAGTTTGCCAGCAAAAGTAAAGCACTGGGGATTTATAACAAACCCAGAATGTTCAGGAATATAAAGAAACAGATGATGATGGTAAAATACCTCACTCGTACATAGCGCTTTTCATCAGTGAATTGCAGAGTGTTTTACAAACCTCAGTATCATTATCTCCATTTCACAGATGGGGAAATTGAAGTATAGAGAGACTAAGAAACTTGCCTAAAGTCATACAGCAGAGCAATGGCAGAGCTGCATATAGAACCCAGGTCTCCTGAGTTCCAAGTCCAGTGTTCTAACCACTAGGTCACACATTTTATTTTATTTTTAAATCACTAATTTTCTAGTATGAAACATCTTTGTTTTAAAACGATTCTGCACAAATTGAAGACAGCAAAAAATTCCACCTTCCCGTTTCTTTTGACTATATACTTTTGTGTTTTACAGAGTTAAAAAAAATGAAGGAAAATAAATTCCTTTTCTGTAGAATTTCAGTACATGCACTTCCTAAGTGAATGTATTTTCACAGGAGGGTTACATCATCATTTGATTCTGGGATCATTATATGTTCTACCCTTAGACTTAAAACTGCCCTTGGGATTCAAGCATTTTTGAATGTCAGAATAAAATACATAGTTTGCTGAAAGCTATTTGAATAACTGCAAGAGCATTTCAGAGCCAGAAGTTCGTAGCTTTTGTATTGGAGGCAGTAATAAAGAGAGGACATTATGACAAAAGATGAGGAAGTTTGGCTTGAAGCAGTAGGTAGAAAGAAGAATTTCTAATATGGGGGAAGGGATACATTGTAACACACTGACTAAGCAGGTGATATTTTGTCACCCCCTACTGGAGCTTACAAAGAATATGTAAACAATAATACCAAAGCTTTTGTTCTTTTAACTCAAGTCTCATAGAATATCAGGGTTGGAAGGGACTACAGGAGGTCATCTAGTCCAACCCCTGCTTAAAGCAGGACCAATCCCCAGACAGAATTTTACCCCAGTTCCCTAAATGGCCCCCTCAGGGACTGAACTCACAACCCTGGGTTTAGCAGGCCAATGCTAAAACCCCTGAGCTGTCCCTCCCCTCAATAGAGAGCTGTGATTTGTGAGCTAAGATTTCTGGATTCTGTCTTCACTGAGTCCCACAGTTCCTGTAAGTATACAACACATGCTTCAGTGAAGATTGGCACTATCTAAGTGGTATTGTGTCATTTCTTTTCCACCCCGAGTGCTGCGCCTCTAAAATGTATCCACTTAAACTTTGGAGAGAGAGAGATAGATGAAAAGGAAAATAAATTGAGTGAATTTTAGGGCTGCTGAAAGTTGCAGGACTGATAACTCTGGAGAAAGCTTGACACCCTCTGTATCTTATCTGCAAGTCCCTGAGCTATCCAGTCCCCAAGGGAAAGGTATCTAAAACAACACACACAGCAATGACCGAAAGAGAACAGAAATGAAATCATCTTTATAAGATTTCTTTTTTGTCTCTTCTTAGCTGAAGCGAAGGCATCTCCATATTCTGCATTGCACTATCTGGTAATATCTAGACTAATTGCTTTGCTCTTGATATCAAAGCTCATCAACCGGTATAATTTGATAAGGAATCTTCTGAATTCTGCCTTTCCTTGCCCTCAGTGTACAAAACCTTGAAAAATGAACATGCCTCATGACAGAACTGTTGATGTACAGTGTAAGACCTCCATGGAAACATTGGACAGATTTCTTGCTCATTTCACTACAGGGGAAATTAGGCATAGAAAATACCATAAATATCAATATATAAAGAGGGAGATCACGAAAGGTTTTGATCATTTAATATCATAGAATCATAGGAGTGGAAGGGACCTCGAGAGGTCATCTAGTCCTGTCCCCTGCACTCATGGCAGGAATAAGTATTATCTAGACCATCCCTGACCATTGTTGTCTAACCTGCTCTTAAAAATCTCCAATGACAGAGATTCCACAATCTCCCTGGGCAATTTATTCCAGTGCTTAACCACCCTTACGATTAGGAAGTTTTTCCTAATGTTCCACCTGAACTGCTCTAGCTGCAAGTTAAGCCCATTGCTTCTTGTCCTATCCTCAGAGCCTAAGGAGAATATGGAATTCACAGATATATCCTTGTATATTTCTAGTATTTTCATTGACTTCAATGGTGTTATTCTGGATTTATGCCATAGTAAGTGGTGCTAGAATCTGTTCCAACATAGTTCTTCAGTCCTACTTGTGACTTATACATACTTCTTTTTAAAAAAGGACCACTTTATAATACCGTGTAGAATTCAATTATATACAGTAGTAAATCTTTCCCAGCCACTAGAAAATGCATTAAGACAATCAATTCTAGAGGATCCTGTGCATTTCAAGGCATAACGTATTTCTTCCCTTGCTGGCACAGAAATATATTTATAACCTCACATACAGTAAAATGAAGGGGGTGGGCAGAGACAGGCAGAGAGGTACTTTGTCTGGATAACAGTGGATTCGTTAAAAGAGAGAGACCTCTGGCATTTCATCAGCTTTCTCTTCACGTTCAGCATCTTTCCACCCACTCAGAAATGGTAAATCATGTCTCTGCTAGAAATGTTTATTTAACAAAGCAACACCACTTTTTTTTTTTGAAGGAGAGAGGACTAAGCCCATTCTTCTTCGCCAGTGCAGAGTTTGCAGTGGGTGAGGCAAAGTTCTCAGCACAGTGGGCATCGTTTTTGCCCCAGCACACTAGACAGTAATCTGTTCTACTCTTGCCAGACAATCCATTTCAAACCTCTACAGGGCCTATTTGTAGGATTCATCTAAAAAACACTTGAAAACCAGGGCTTCTGTTTTGTTTAGTTTTTCTTTTTCAAGTGCCAGCTGGACCAGAAACCATGGGCTAAAATTCAGGGCCAGCGATGCATGGACTGTCATCCAAACAAAAGATGGTGTTCACCGCTAGGGAGAAGTGTGATGGAAGAACCGGGCTGTACTATGGCTTATCCTGGAGGATACTGGTAAGGGACTGGTGGAGAGGCTGAGAAAGGCATTGAACAAGATCAGAGGATGTGATTTGTCAAGGCCACTTAGGACAGAGCTGGAGAGCTAGCGTAAGAGAAAGTCATGACATGAAAGGGGTGGTATAACAAAGTTTGATGGGACTCTTTAAGGAAAAAGACTTGAGTTTTCAAAGAGAGGTAAACACCCAAATCCTATTGACTTGCAGTGCAAGCTGGGTGCCTAACTCCATGAGACTCCTTTGAACATCCTAGCCCAGGGAGAAGGGCAGATGCCCAGGGGGGAAGGAAGGGGTGCAACTGAGATCAAATAGTGGTCTCATGACTGGGAATGCCAGGGCCACAGAGTTATCCATGAGCTGTCAGGATTCCTCCCCTTCCTCCCAGCAGGGAATCCCCAGCACCCACAGCAGTTACTCGACCTGCATGCTGGGGGGGAGGCCTAAGGGAGAGCAAGGCGCTACGAAGCACTCATTTGCAGCAGCCAGCAGCAAGCATGGTCAGCCTGGCCCCATCAGACCAAAACAATAAAGGCATTTTACAAAGACAGGTGAGCAGGTGCCCCTGGGGTGCCACAGTTCTATGTGTTACGATAGAAAAGCTGTTGAACACATATCTACACTCATCACTGCTAGAATGGTAAAGGTTCATGGCTTACATTTTCAAACCCTGTTGCCATCTGCAGATGCTAACTGCTTCAAGTCAGTCACCTGCACATGGTTTAACATTGCTGTTTTGCTGACATATTGGTTGTGCACTGTATGCCCCCATGATAGCATTTAGGGCCTGATCCATAGAGCCTTGAAAAGTCAATGGGAGTCTTTCCATTGAATTCAGTCGTCTTCAAATCAGGCTTTAACCAGTAGGTTGCAACTGAAAATCCTGATTTCACACCGGAGCACCACAATGCTACCACCTGGGTGTACATTTAGGGTATGTCTACATTGCTCACTGAGCCAAGGTCTGCGGGACATGGGCCTGTAGACTCAGTGTTGCCATACACATGCTTGAGAGTCCACACTGCTTTGTAAACCTCAGTTTACAATTGCTGGATCTGGGTCTCACCGTTGTGCTAATGCATCCATATTGTACCTCACAGAGCTTCTGACTGAAAAATCAACGAATGGGATAGTTTTGAACACTTCAAATTGAAAATCACTTCAACGTTCAGCAATTCTTCGTGAAAATAGGTTTTCATTTTTCCATCGGCTCTAGTGTTCACATACCTCATCAGGAAATTGTTTTTTTCTGCATTGTTATTGTTCTGTTAAGCAAACCAAAAGACACAAGCATATTACAAGAGCCTGATAACAACCACAACGACCAAAGGAAGGTGGTCTAGGGAAGGTTTGTTCTTTAGCAAAGTTTGCCAGCATTCCAAATCCCTAATAAGCCATTTCTTAGATACCTCTGAAGAGAGGAAGGATGGTCCAGTGGTTAGGGTGCTGACTCGGGAAATCTGAGCTCAATTCCTTGCTTTAACAAAGACCCCCGGTGCGCCCTGGGGCAAGACATTTAGGCTATGACCCCACTACAAGCACTGCAGCTACACCTCTGTAGTGTAGACACTTGCTACAGCAACAGAAGGGGGGTTTCTATTGCTGTAGTAATTTTCCAAGAGACAGTGGCTACATTGATGGAAGAATTCTATACTGGAAGAAGTCTGTACTACATCTCTCGGGGAGCCGGGGGAGGAGCTGAATTTTTGACACCCTTGAGCAACATAGCCAGGTCTCCCTAAATTTTAGGTGGAGACCAGATCTTAGTGTCTCTGTGCCTTAATTCCCCCTCTGCAGAATGGTGATAATAGCACTGGCCTACCTCACAGGGGTGATGTGGGAGGGGAATAAATTCATTAAAGATTATTGGCACTTAGATACTCTGGTAACAGGGGCCATATAAGTACCTAAAATAGATCGATTATTTGAATCTGTTTGGAGATGCTAAATCAAAAACAAAGGCTCTTTGGGTCTGAACCAGAAGGGGGCTGGACATCTGCAAGTCCTATTGATTTGAATGAGTTTTGGGGGTATAGTCTGTGCTTAGACTCTGGCCAGAACTGTATTATGGAAAACCCATGCTCAAAGAACATAAGAACAGCCATACTGGGTCAGACCAAAGGTCCATCTAGCCCAGTATCCTGTCTTCAGACAGTAGCCAATGCCAGGTGCCCCAGAGGGGATGAACAGAACAGGTAATCATCAAGTGATCCATCCCCTGTCGCCCAATCCCAGCTTCTGGCAAACAGAGGCTAGGGACACCATCCCTGCCCATCCTGGCTAACAGCCATTGATGGACCTATCCTCCATGAACTTATCTAGTTCTTTTTTGAATCCTATTATAGTCTTGGCCTTCACAACATCTTCTGGCAAGGAGTTCCACAGGTTGACTGTGCGTTGTGTGAAAAAATACTTCCTTGTGTTTGTTTTAAACCTGCTGCCTATTAACTTCATTTGGTGACCCCTAGTTCTTGTGTCATGAGGAGTAAATAACACTTCCTTATTTACTTTCTCCACACCAGTCATGATTTTATAGACCTCTGTCATATCCCACTTAGTCATCTCTTTTCCAAGCTGAAAAGTCCCAGTCTTATTACCCATTACCCTACCATGCCCTCACATGGCAGTCGTTCCATAGCCCTAACCATTTTTGTTGCCGTTTCTGAACCTTTTCCAATTCCAATATACCTTTTTTGAGATGGGGCAACCACATCTGCATGCTGTATTCAAGATGTGGGTGTACCATGGATTTATACAGAGGCAACATGATATTGTCTGTCTTATCTATCCCTTTCTTAATGATTCCCAACATTCTGATCACTTTTTTGACTGACGCTGCACATTGAGTGGATGTTTTCACAGAACTATCCAAAATCACTCCAAGATTTCTTTCTTGAGTGGTAACAGCTAATTTAGACCCCATAATTTTATATGTATAGCTGGGATTATGTTTTCCAATGTGCATTGCTTTGCATTTATCAACATTGAATTTCATCTGCTATTTTGTTGCCCTGTCACCCAGTTTTGAGAGATCCCTTTGTAGCTCTTCACAGGCTGCTGGGGACTTACAAAACTACTCCAGATAGTTATCATCTGCAAATTTTGCCACCTCATTGTTTACCCCATTTTCCAGATCATTTATGAATATGTTGAATAGGACTGGTCTCAGTACAGACCCCTGGGGGACACCACTATTTACCTCTCTATTCTGAAAACTGGCCATTTATTCCTACCCTTTATTTCCTATCTTTTAACCAGTTACCAATCCATGAGAGGACCGACCTTCTTTTCCAATGACAGCTTATTTTGCTTGTGCTTTGCTCAAGATGGAAGGCATGAGTCCTGCATGCATTCCTCCATTGCCTTTATTGTTGTGCTTGAAACTTAACATAAGGAATATATCTATTAAAAAAATACATTTCTCCCAACAAACCCAGCAAAGAAACTTCAAGAGAGCAGGCAAAATGCATTACAGAATTGCCACCACCGAACCTATCCAGGGCAGATCCCATAGGGAGCAACGGAGCCCCATGCCAGTTCAAATTCCAGACAACCATCAACACAGAGACCTACAGCCATGTGCATTCACAGCTCCATTCATTTTTAACTGGCTCATTACGAAAGTCAGAGCACAGTTGTTATTTTATGCATCAGGAGGAGAGAAAAAAACAACAGAGACAGACCAAAACTCTGTGTGTGTGTGCGTGTGCGAGAGAGAGAGAGATGGGAAAAGAAAAAAATAACCTCTATGAATTAAGAAATAGTCAGTGTGCATGTTTCCAAGTGTGTGACGCTGAATACCAAAATCACCACCTGCCACGCTGATAAAGCAACATGACCCAGCATGCAGGATGCCTCTTTATATAAATTGTTATCTTTAAATATACCTCAGACAAAGGCTTTGGTGTCTTTTTAGAAGGCTAATGGTATAAATAGGCCTGTTCAAACTATGCAACACAATAGGACTGGGAAATCATCTTTTCTCCCTATTGTTGGCTACAGCAGAGGTCTAGTCTCTTGCTTTTGATCAGAAGCATTTTGGCCTAGATTTTCAAAATGTAGTGATTTCAGATGCCTCTAGTTTTGGATATCCAATTTGAGATGGCTTAAATGGACCTGGTTTTCAGACAGACGCTGTTTAACACTGTCTAAAAATAAGGCCCCATTATAAAAATAAGGTCTCAAGTTCGCCACCCAAAAACCGAGACATCCCAAGTGTGCCAAGTCATTCTTGAAATCTTTGCCTTTACTTTTGTTATATAGTGGTGAAAGGAGTTAAAGGATGGAGACACTCGTCACAAGACAAACAGCAGCTTCATGGATGGCATATAATTAATCAACCTAACAAATGCACAACTTCATGTATATTCCAGCAGGCTATCCAAAGCACTTCTACGCAGGATACATGTGCCACAAACATAGGTCTCTTGTTGCGTCCTGAGATGAATGTCAGGCAAGCGGAGGATGGCTATAGTGTGCATGGAAGAAATCAGGGAGAAAATGAACTTGGGACTCTTGGTGGCAGGTACACTGGAGAACGCGCATTTGAGGTTAGCTAGACATGTGACAAGAGTGGGAGAAGAATGACACGCAAAGAAAGCATGGGAGGAAGAGGGCAACAAGAAAGACTGAGGATATGATGGAAAGACTCTGTCAGGGAAGTCTGAAGAGAGGAGGACTGGAACTCCAAGACTCATGAGTCCATGTGTCATGGACCAAAAGGAGTGGTGAAGAATCCTGGTTACCACCAATCTTGTGTAAATGGGAAAAGGAGTTGATAAATGCAGTGGAGTCATGCGAAGCAGGCAGCTAAGCCTGTAGTAATGTCTGCTAATCAACAGCAGACCAAGGTTTTCAAGTGACTTGAGATTCTGGATGCTCCACTGGAGATGCTATAAAAATGTCTGATTTTCAGAAAGTTCTGAGCACCTGCCCTGTGAAAATCATCCCCCTTTCAGTGTATCTCAAGCTGGGCTCCCTAAAGTGGAGGCACCCAAAATTGCAGATAACTTTTGAAAATGTTGGCTTGTTTGGGTAATCCACCAGTGAGTTCGTGTTATAGGTACACCTCTGTGCTTGATCTGCAAAAGATGAGTGGGACAGCCCCAGCTAGAGATGCTTTAGATTAAGCTGTAGAAACTCATGCTTCTAGCTCTGGAGCATGCACCAATATGGTGGCCATCACATATGCACTACACCTACAAACATTACTAGGCTTTCCTCATGGACCACAGCACATGCAGCGGCCTATGAGCCAAGCACCTCATACAGCTCACTATCTGATTCAGTCGTCAACTGACAGATAAGATTCCGACAGCTGAGCCAACCACCAACATTGTGCATCATCTGGAGTTTTGACCTACAAACTTAGCGTTACACAGTTTCGAGCATCTGCCATTCTTTAGAACCACAGCAAATGCTGGCTGGAGTCCTCGATAAAAACTATGCTTCCATATTGCAAAGGCTGAAATAACACCACCTAAAGTCGATATTTGGAAAATTTTTGTCATTGTAGCTACACCAGTTTGCAAACTCCCAGTGTAGATGTGCTGCACTGATGTAAAATGGGGCTTACTCCGGTTTCACAGCATATTACACCAGTTCAGGGGTTCTCAAACTGGGGGTCGGGACCCTTCAGGGGGTCGCAAGGTTATTGCATGAGGGGTCGCAAGCTATCAGTCTCCACCCCAAGTTCCGCTTTGCCTCCAGCATTTATAATGGTCTTAAATAAATTAAAAACACTTTTTAATATATAAGGGGGGAGGGTCACACTCAGAGGCTTGCTATGTGAAAGGGGTCTCCAGTACAAAACTTTGAGAACCACTTCACCAGTGTAATGCATCTGTGCTGAGGGGTTGGAGTGGTATAACCGCTTGGTTTAGCAGCTGTTTGCAAAAGTAAGGGGAGCTGACTAAAGACCATTAATGAAAGCCAGATCCCAGACCAGCATTAGAGTAGAACAACATAAAGGATGTGCAGGAATCTACATACTCCCAAGCCCTCTCCAGCCCAGCCCAGCTGGGGAGAAGGAAATCTGTTATTTAGAAATACACTTTTCCAATGCTGGTGAAGAAGTGCCGAGTTTATTACCTGGCTAAATTACAGGCTATTTTCAGAGAGACGAAATACATCCTCAGGGATTATGACAATGCTAAAAAATGTTCAGGCCCCAAATTAATTCCTCTGCGGGGACTAGAGGAGGAACTAACTGTTCCTCAATTCTTCAGAGGAAGAAATGTTGTTAAATTTATCTACTGGACTTAGGAAAAAACCAACGCCTTTCCCCAGCCACCTTATATCTTTCAGAGTCTCTGCCTCCCCTCCCCCAAGTTTGCACTGGCTTTTGTTGATGCCAACGAGATTTCCAAATATTTCCTTCCTCATTTCATTCTATTAAACCACTGATTGATTGAATGGTTTAATACAGCATAGAACTATCCCATGGGAGAGTGATTCCATTAGTAATGACAACTGACAATAGATTATGAACAGGCAGCTCCTCGCATAAATTCATTAAAGCGTCAGCAACAGAACCCAGGCCGTGGATATGCAGATGTTCTATCCCCTTCCTCACTGCATCCTTACTGCTCTCCACATAGAACTGGGATCCTTGCCCTCAGAATTTTCTGCAGAGGCCAGCAGGAGACAGAATCCTGCCCTCCGCAGGCCTCATAAAAATCACCACAGCCATCTCAGGCCAGTACTGGAAGCTGTTGTAGCCTCCTCAGTCCCTGGATATAGCCATGAATAGAGCTGAGCGCATAATAGATGGTGGTACTGAGAAATCCAGAAAAATAGTTTGGAACCAATTCTGCAATGTTTTCCCTTGGGTTTATTTTTCTTGACAAAACAAAACAAACATAAAAGGCATTTGTTCAGGTTAAAAAAATTTCATTTTGAAAATGCCAATATCAAAATGGTTCTTTTCTATTTTTTAAATGTTTTCCCCTCTGTTTTACATTCAGCCAAAACTATTTGCCAAACTCGACCTCAATTCGCAAAGAGTTTTGTTCACTCCCAAACTGCATTTTTTTTTGTGGCAAATTTACTATTCACTAAAATAAATTCACCCTGCACTAGTAATGAATCTACCAGGCTTGTGCCTCATGCTGTCCTCGGCACATCCATCACCACCTAGTGATGAGAAGAGAAAACTCATTCTCCTCTACGTGGCTGGAACCAGCCTTCCTTCCCTTCTTGCATCACAAAAGCTCCCATGTTAACAGAACATGCGTGGCTGGTCTGATGGCCCATGGCTCCATAGTGCCCTGCTATGCAAGAGATCAGTGTGCTGCGCTTCGTTTGCTACGCCGCTGCAGAACATCTGATGAAGACACTCTATGCCGACGGGAGACACTCTATGCTCTCCCGCTGGCAAAATTAAACCAACTCTGTGAGTGGCACAAGCTGTCCTGCCAGCATAGTGCTGTCCACTCTGACGCTTATGTCGGTCTGGCTTATGTCACTCAGGGGGGTGGTTTACTCCCACCCGAGTGACATAGGTTATGCCAACGTAAGCTGTACTGTAGACATAGCCTTAGACACTTTTCAAATTTTTACCCTTATTCTTACTAAAAAAAAAAAAAGAAAAAAAGAAAAAAGCTGACACTCTGGTGATCAATGGAATGGTCTCTTTGCACCACTCCAGCTAATCCTTGATCCCCACTAGAGGCAAGCCCCCTCCCCGCTATGGAAAACACTGCACTAGAAATCCTTTTGTCCTTCAAACCATACACCATAATCACCCAAACAAAGTGCTCATAAACATCTTCTGGTATCAGATAAACTTTCCCATAACTTGTTTTTCTTACAAACATACGTTAAAACAAATTTTATATTCACTTGTAAACAGAAAGCATCAGTAAAAACCCCATCTGGACAAATGGCGCTGAGATGGAGAATTAGGAATTGAAATATGTAATTGACAACATTCTCTGCAAAACCGTACTCCATTTGTACAAGCTCTAGCTAGAAATTTTACAGAGACAGAGCTACAGCGATAGAAATTAACGTTCCCTCAGCTCTATTGATACTATTGTTCAAGACTGCGTTGAACTGAAATAGTCTTTACAGTGTTACCCTCCCCCCATCCCCACCCTACAACCTCTTGAACCATCATGCAAGAACACGGAAAGCCTTTCTTTCCAGAGTGGATCTGATCTTGGCTACTGTATAAAGAGAGTGAGCAAGCTGCTTGACAGGAACTGATACAATGCAATTTAAAGCTCACATGGGAAGGAAAATACACAGCCTGTTCCCATCTTTGCTCTCTCTACTCTTCTACCATTGGCATCTTTCTCCATCTTCCCGCAGTCCTGCTAATATTGTTGCAAGATCCTTCCCCTCTGCAGCTCATGCCATCTGGAACAGCCTTCCTGTATCACACCAACTCACTCCCAATTTCATTTGAACACGCATCTCTCATCCCTCGCCGGTTCCTTTGAATTTCTCTCTCCTTCTGCTGCTGTTTATTATTTAACTCTGTCATTGTATTATTTAAACTGTGCTGGGAACAGAATCTGGATGAAAGCACCATTAATATAGGAAGCTGGGCCTTCAGCAAAAATATCATGCAAGCCAAAATCGTGACAGTTGGAGAATGAAAGATTGGATGGATAGTGGCAAAGCAGTTTCTGGAAGCCAAAAATGTATCTTCTGCCTCCGCACCTGATACAAAAAACTTCTCCGAGGTGCCTCTTGACATGCTGATTCTATGGTGTGGTGCCCCAGGCCTTCAGCTAACAACCTACGTAAGACAGAGTTGCACCTTCTAGTGGCTATGTTAACACCTTCAATTGCCTGGCCCCACTTATAGTTTTGGAGTGGACATAACAGGGCTGCAGCTACTCTCAACTTTCTTTAGATACTTGAGGGGATTTTTCCAAAACTGTCAACATGCAAAAATCATTACACATGTCCAAGCCTTTCCCTTTTGCGAGAAAGTTTAAAGTCTGCATTAGTGGGATGTTGAGAGTGAATTTAGACCCAGTTCAGCAAGGCACTTCAACATGTGCATTACTTTAAGTGTGTGCTTAAGGCCCACTGAACTTAAGCATGTACTTAAATACTTTGTTGTAGGGGGATGGGACTTAAATACTGCTTAAATATTTTGATAAATCAAGGCTCTGCTATTTGAGTAGGTAAAATAAGCAAAGGAAACATGCCACACAGCAGCCTTGTGTTGCCCTTTGCTACATTCTTCTGCCAGTTCACTCTTCTGAGAACAGGCAGTCAAATTGCAGAGGTACATTTTAGACAAATTTGACCTGCTCAGAAAGAAGAGGGATACATGTCTGTATGCAAAATGAAAACGTGTGCAAGCCACTCTTAGATGCGGCCTCATGGATATGTCAATGAACCTGAACTCAGGAGACGTGGGTTCAAATTGTGGGTCTGCCATTGCTTGCTGGGCAAGTCATGGCCCCTCCCTGTGCCTCAGTTTCCTCATCTAATAAAGATATTGCCCTCTTTTGCAAAGTGCTTGCAGATCTATGTAAGAGCTAGGAATTATTATTATAAGGGTTTTTTTACATACTCTGAAGTACACATGCAATTCAGTCAAATCTTTATTGCCCACAGATAACCCCCCAGACTATTTCTCACAGCTTGTATAGCATCTGTCACCTGATAATCACAAAACTCTGTTAATTAATTCTCACAGTAGTCCTGTGAGGAAGAGAAGCATTATTATTTTCCTCACTGTATAAGCAAAGTAAACCACAGCACAAAAGAGTTAAAGTCAGTGGCGAATAGACAGTCCACAGCAGTGCCAGACATAGAACCCAGAATTCTGCTGCTCCGGCTCATGAGGCAAGGCTAGCCACAGGCATATATTGTTTGGTAAGAAGCACTAGAGCTTTTTCCCCTTTGTATTAGTCAAGCTCTTTGATAAGTGACTCACCTGTGGGGCTCAATGGAGGCTGTAGAAGAACAATGATTTTCTGCAAAGTCCCGGTACTTCTTAATGTTTCTTCAAACACTGTTTCCCTCCCAGATATGTCATAATTCATTGCTGGTTCATCAACACTGAGTACTTACTCTGAGGAATGAACGGTGGGAATACAGAGCTAACACTTTCAATCTTGTTCCTATCATCTCAGCATGTATCAGAAACACGTTTAAAGGATTTTTTTACACCACTCAAATATGGCAGACTGAATGCCTGCAGGAAGAGGAGACAGAGCCTTTTATAGTTAGGCTGTCAGTTCCCCCAAGGACTAGGCTTGAGAGTGACCAAAAGCTGGTAGGCCACCCAAAAGCACTCAGTTGTTATGTGAAATCACTGGTCATCTCATAGTAGCAGAGAAATCCTGTATACAGTGGTCCAATATTCCTGTCTCAAACAGCAGGCCTGGGAAAAGTGCAAGAAACCCTGCAGGAGGCAGTTACAAAATAATATGTCCACAGGGAAAGTTGAGAGGTTAGAGGATTTCTTATGTCCTGAAGCACTAATGTTTATATCCCTTCCAAAATTTGGGGGTGGACGTGTGTGTGTGTGTTGGGGGAGGTGTAATCCTTACTATAGCAACTCAGCAGAACCTTGTTATCATACAAAAATCCAATCCTTTTTGGAAGCCTGCACAGCTCAGTACAGTTGTCAAGTTTACAGGTATCCACACTGCAAAAATAGCCGTCGCATTCGGCACTGGTTAACACCTTAGACAGGCGTCTCAGCACCAAGGACTGAATTCACATGGAACATGAGCATGGAATCTTACCCTGTTAGGGCAGGGTTGAGGCACATTGATGGGTCAGCATAGGAGCAGCTTGCAAATGGCACTGCCAGTCTACTTGTTCTGTGATAAACAGAGGGTGTCAATATCCCCAGACTTGGATCCCAAATTATTTGACCTATTGTATCTCATAGAACACACATAAGCACCAATAGGATCTAATCAGCATGCTATACATTTGATTAACTTCAGCTCAGTTCTGCCGGCTTGGAATACATACCATTACCACATTGATGGCGAAGAGTGAAATATGACGTCTAAAGGGAGATCACCTGATGGGCAACCATATAGATTATATTTCTATTTCTTTGCCTCATTAGACAAACTAATCTATTTCCCCTTTAACACAGATGTTTGCTTTGCATCCCAATCAATATTCCTTGTAAAACCCAAGTTCCCAACAAGGCATTGCAAAAATATCAAAATCTATTCAAAAGCACAGTTCTACACAGACACAAACCATCAAATTCTCTCTCTTCTTCACACATCAAATGCAGAGAATGAGAAAGGCACTCCACCAATACAGTATGGTCTTATGTGGGTCATAACAGAACTGAATAACCTTTACACAATTGTTCAATCTCAGCAAAATATTTCATGCTTCAAACATTTCATTGTTTCTTGAGATAGTGATAATTGCTCATTGATGTTGCTTTAAGAAACCAAAAAGATCACTTACCTGCCAGAATATGCTGTCAATTGTATTTCCAAGAAAACCATCTCTCCCTTCTGAAGATACCAGCTTAGGTCCAAGAATGGTCATAAATTCATCAAAATCAACCTGGCCATCCCCTGGAATGAGAGGAAAACTATCAATGAGTCTTAGTTGATTGGTATCTCAAAGGCCGCTCAAAAGTCCATGGGCCACCCTGGATAGCTCTGCCCCCTGGAAAGAAAACAGGTTATGAACCAGTGAGTGCATCATCCAGACACCATGATCACCAGCAGAATCACATCTGTTGCATGGGAAACAGCTCATTTCCATTCTTATTAGTGGTTTAATATTATATTACTATCCAAAGAGCAGCCAAGATTGGGGTCCCATTGTGCTAGGTGCGGTACACAAAGAGATGAAAAGGCTGTCCCCATGCCCTGCTGAGGTTACAAGCAAGTCGCTTCTAAAAACCAAAGGTTCTTGAGCATTTCAGCAAGACCGCAACTTCCATTAGCTGTAGGAGGGAGGCAGCGTGGCAGCACTGGACTGGGACTCAGGAGACTTGGGTTCTCTTCCTAGCTCTGCCACTGGTTTGCTAGGTGACTTTTGTCCCATCACATCATCTCCCTGTGCCACAAATTCCCCATCTGTAAAAAGTGGGGATAATGATACTGATCTCCCTTGTAAAGTGCTTTGAGATCTGCAAAGGAAAAGGCTCTGTGTAAGAGCTAGGTATTAATTAATTTATTATCATCATCATCCTGTTTGTAAATCAGCCTGTAGAGAGTGAAATCTTTCCAAACTCTTACGCAGGTCCAAGTCCATCCTGCAGCAGAGGTTCCCATACAAAGAACAGCCAGGTAATAATGTAACCACAAGGCAATTCATATCAGCTTTCATCAATGTGTATCTCCTAAAAACCCTGCGTACTCTGTATGCAGAGAAGACAGTGTAGACTCGGATCCAGTGTCATTTCCAGAAAGAGGAGACTGCTCGTGCAACTAATGAACTCAGCCATGACCCCGCAGTAGATTGTCTGTTTTGTAAATGAGCCCTGGCGCTGTCTGTAGTGCATCCAAGTATTAATTATCACCTGGGAGGACTTTACAGAAGGATTCATACAAAATGCCAAGAAAGAAAGAGAGCGCTTCTGTAGTGGTTAAGGAATCTTTCAAATACTTTGTTCTTCCAGGTTTTAAAAAGGTGAGCGCAATGCACATCTGCCTCTCTGTACTTTTCAGCTCCCTAGCACCACACCACCAGAGCACCTCACAACCTTTTAATGCATTCATCCTCCCACCACCTCTCTGAGGTAGGGAAGTGCTGTTCTCATTTGACAGTTTGGGAATGGAGACATAGAAAGATTAAGAGACTGGCCTAGGGCCACATATTGAGACCAGGTCCACATTAGAAACATTTGCGGGTATGGCAATGTCATGGAAAGGGTGCGATTTTTATGACAAGCCCTAATATAGGTGCAGTTATGCCTGCAAGAAAGTGGTTTTGCCCGTATAGCTTATGTTATCCAGGGAGCTGATACAAAAAGCACTCTTTTGCCAGTATAAACTGGCTACATCAGGGGGGCTTTCTAGTGTTGTTCTAGCGTAGACGTGGCATTAACTGAACCCGGGTGTCCCAGGTCTCAAGCTAGCACCCTGATCATTGGGACCTTCCTGATTCTCTTCCCGATCCTGCACCCATTTAACCCCGTGGGAACAGACTAGCCGGACAGGAGCTTGTGTGGGTTTTGTTCTTAAATTATCAAGAATGAATCACTATTAAAAGATCAGACTAGAGCAGCTCTGGACAGTGGTCATTAGGAAAAAGCCAGTGTTCACCGGGGTATCTTAGATACTGCGGTGTGTGATTACTTCTGAGTAAATACTGATTAATGGCAACACCTCCATTTGCATGTGTGCGTGTGTTTTGTGGGCTGCGGGTATTTGCCCTTTTCAGTGTAACTAAGATAACTGTTTGCTGTTCTCCATTTGTACGTACGCCTCATTTGTTGAAATCTATATAAACTAAATTCTTATCTGAGCAGAAAAACGATGTCAAATAAGCCGAGCAGAGATTATTCCCTTTCCAGAACGATGATCTCTACCCACTCAAGAGTGCAGTCAATAATTTTCAGGAAGACACGCAGAGATGGAAAGAACATTCTGAGGGGGAAGGAACAAGCATTGCTCTGAAGAACATAGCAGGGATCCATAACAGGCTCAATCCTGTCAGCTGCTGAGCAGTCTTGCCCCAAACCAGCAAGGCACTTCAGTTTGCGCATAGCTTCATTCATATCATTGGGAATGATCCTCACACACTTACAGCTAAGCATGTGCTTAATGCGTTGCTGGATCAAGGCCAGAGCACTCAGCACCTGATAGAAGAGTCAATGCCAACATTCATTGCATAGATAGTCTGTTTAGGGCGAGGTGGGGGTTGGGGACATAGGGACCCACATCTTTGAGAGCAGATTTTTGAAATATTCATAGGCAGAGAGACGGTGCGCTTTTTGCTTCCCTGTGGGAGACAGAACTTTGTGACATCAAGTCAGACTGTATCAATCACATCACACTGGATCACGTTGTGGAATGCAATGCAAGGTGACAGTGAATTCAAGATGATGTACACGGCAAAGCCTTGCTTAGAAGGAAATGCTGTAATAGAAACACACACTACCTTACAAACTGGGTTAAAGATATTAGCCAGATTATCCAGAAAACAATTTGCATTTTAAATAGCTACTAGTACGTGACCACACATATATTTGCTTCTTCATGTCTGACCCCAATATATTGAATTATCCACATGACATTTTCTACTAGAGACAGTGTCATTTCATTTACTAAGAAGAGAAGCAGGGAGTGCTGCATAATAGAACAAGTGTCCAGAGTTCTGGGCTCACTTTCTGACTTACTAGAACTTTGGCCAAGTCGTTTATAGTCATCACTCTGTGCCTCAGTTTACCCATCTAAACATAACGACTACTTCAGAAAGGCTGTTCTGGGGCTGAATTAATTGAAGTTTGTACAGTGTTTTGAAAGCCTCCAATGAAAGATACCACAAAAGTGCAAAGATATTTTATTTCCTTATTTGCTGCACTTTCAGTTAAAACTGGTGACTAGCATATGACCTAACCAGAACCAGGATTTGACATAACAGAAAAGATCCCTTTGACATTTCTTTTAAGCATAACAAAATAAACACTTCCCACCATCAGACTCACAAGAGATCCTGTATCAGAGGTAGAAATCACAATTTAAAGCAAGAACTCCTTTTATGGTATTCAACAGTCAACAGAAAAATCCTTAAATACCAGTGTACGGATCATGGGAAAATGAACATAAAGGGCTACTTTCTGTTCTCAGGTAGACCCCATGCAATACTGCTGTAACTGCAGAATTAAAATCAATGGGGTTTCTCTCAGGTATAAGGTTCTGTAAAGGGATGATGCTGAATGAATTTTGCTCCCCCTCAGATCAGCAGGAGTTAAGATCGGCTCAGAGGACTGCTCAGCATCTTCAAGGATCTGACCTTAACTGAAGGCAGAATTTGATCCACAGTTGCTCTTACCTCACTCCCTTAACAATCTCAGCTAGGTACGTATCTCATCGAATTATAATCTGTGATGCTTGCAATCACATTCAGTACCTATACCATGCCTACAGAAATCCTCGTTGGCAGAGATTATTAGATATTCAGAGCAACTGAATGCCATCTTATTCAGAAATTCTAGGTTTCTGCAGAGATGGGGCCAAGACACAAAGTTTGGATCCAAATGTGACTATCCCAGGCATTTGGGGGTGTTTGGATTTGCTGGCACTCTTCAGCCGTTAGACAGATAGACCTGAGTCACACAAGTATGAAGCCAAACTTCCTCAGGGTTTGGGTGGGCTTGAATCCCATGTTCTGGTCTGAGCCCACCTCCAGCTTTATTAGCACATAGTTTTTGTGTCATGCCCAATTCCTGCAGTTCTCTCTATGCCAAGAGATTTGTAATGTGTCCACCGTCCTCCTTCTACACCAGTCTCCCCTTCCTTCAACCTGCAATTTTACGTTAATTACCTTAGCAAATCCTCTTCGCATTCAAGGAACTACCGTCAAGGGCAATTTGACCAGCGAGGCAATCTAACGCAAATTAAACAGCAGGCACAGGGAGTGAGAAGATGCAAATCGGTTGCTTGTTCGGCTCAGATATTCCATTTTCCTTTTAGTGATGTAGAGCAGTATTCTCTTTTCCCTGCTCTCATCAGTTTTAAATGAGGAAGAAGTTTATAAACCTGACCCATACTGCGCTCACTGCCCTGGTTGATTATGACAATCAAACACTAATATGACTTATTTATAAATCCAAGGTGCATAGAAACTCTACTAACGCAGCCATACAAAGCTCCTGGCATGTCAGCGCCTAAATATTTGTAGCCAACCGCACTTCAAAGCTTCCCAGCAGCCTGGAAAATAGAGTAACTTTTTCAACAGTGGCCAAGTTACACCTACTCCTAACTAGTAGGTCAGACTGCAGGACTGCAACCATGGCCATGTGAGAAACAGAGTTGAAATAAGGTAATACACAACGTGGAAGGTCCTCACTATGTATTATTCTTCCCTAGAGCCAGTCCACTGGCTTCCCTTTGTCTACCTAAAAGAGGATTTTTCAAAGAGTTGCTCTGTGAATTTTTCTGCCCGATCCCCTATAATACAACCCACTAACTGTCTTCCACTGAGGTCAAAGTGGAAGATGGGCTGGAAACTGTATAGCTAAAACCTTGCATAACAATGAAAATATAGCCCAGAACATATGTTATTGCAGTGTAACGTTCATGGGATCAACTAGACCCTGTTGTCATTATCTCTCCTCAATGCACAAGAGACACTATTCTAGCAAATAGATGCATCAAGTTACTTGCTGTCTTCCTTGCCGCTTAGTTCCCCCACAGCCCTAGGCCGTCTTGCCCTGCTTTAAGAAGACCGAACATAGCACATGGCCATTATCCGTTCATTGCTTGGTTTGGTTGAGCTCTAATGACAATGAAGAACCTGGTTTGCTCCCATTTCCTGGAGTGGGATTGCGAAGGGAGACCAATGCTCCAGCAGTGAGAAATCGCTCAAGGACAGTGGACTTTGCAAAGGTAAATACATTTTCAGGCAGAGATTTTGATGCTAAATTAGCACGCAGGGGAACACTTCCTGAAAACCCCTGGCCACGGCACAAAGGATAAGGCACATATATAAATGGAGATAAGAATCTGGTGTGTGTGGACTGATAAGTACCCACATTTTTCTTGTGTTTGACCTCCCGAATACGGCTAGCTGGATATATTTGAATTAATGAGGGAGTCACTTGCAGCTTGGGTCACAAGCATGCACAACCCTTCCGTTCATTTTTATTCTCTTAATAGCTAGCAGCAGTGATTCTCTGTCCTGCTCTGTGTCACTCTTTGCTGCTGTGTGGCAACTGTATGTGAAAATTATGGGATTTTGGGATTGCCACCCTGCTCTGCTCTAAAATTATAGAGCTACAGCCACTGAGCTATTTTCAAGGAAAGTTGTGTGCCTCTTTCATAGACTTTAAAGCCAGAAAGGATCACGTAGAGCTGCCTGCTCCTGGCCCCTTCACAAACTCAGTCGGAAACCGCTCCAAAGGACATGCACCAGGGCTCTTTTATTGTTCATGCCTATCCCCACCACCTACGATTTACATATCTTACAGACCAACACCCTGGGAGACCGCTAGCTTCTCCTACCAGCAGGGATCTAGAGCTCCTTGTCCTCCCTTTCCTGTCTCTCCCTCTCTGCTTCCTTCAAGCCAGCTTTATATAGCAGGCTGGCCACTCAAGCCTGCAGGTGCATCTCCTCAGGTGATTAGGGCGTGGCCTCCCCAGCCAGTCCTGACTAATCCCCCTTTTTAAGCGGATCTGGGCTAACAGGGGCCTGGGTTGGATCTCTGAGCCAGCCCCCTGTTACAGACCATTATGATAATCTAGCCTGACCTACAGCATGACACAGGGCGAAGAACTTCACCCAGTAGTTACTTCATTGAATATATAACTTCGGTTTGAGCTATAGTGTCTCTTTTAGAAACTAGCCAATCTTGGCTTAATGATCGCACATGACGGACAATCTGCCACATCCCTAGATACGTTTTTCCATAATTAATTACCTTCACTATAAAAATGGTGCCATCTTTTTAACATAGGTGTGTCTCTGAGTATTTGTCTTCAGCATGTGGGTTTTCTATACTGTGGGGGAAAAACTCCATTTCACAAATTAATTACACCTGGGGTGAAGGTGTTTGTTTTGGAGGGGTTGGAAGGGCAATTGGAGGATGGGAAGGACAGCGAAGGAGCCAGCTATATACAAAACTATAATGATATTTTAAACGTATTGTATAAAATTGTTCGAAGATCTCCTTGCACTTTACAAAGATTAATGAAAAGCCTCACAATAATAATAATATCCACTTTTCACAGCTGGGGAAATTGAGGCACAGAAAGCCGTAAAGTCACTTGTCCAAGGGTAACGCAAGAAGCAAGTGGCAGAGTCAGGAAGAGAACCCAGGTCTCTCTGGCCTATCTGAGCTAATGCTCACTTACACGCTAAGTCCCACCAGGCAATGATGCACGATCATTCTAGCATGAACTCAGATAATACACCTTTTCCATTGTAAAAGATCCTGGTGGCCTTTACTTTGTGAAGCTCTTACGCCTCCGTTGTTTGCAGCAGGGCTTTGACAGTGGGCTCTGGGAAACACCAGCAGGCTGCACAAGTGCCTTTTCTTTGTCCCATGAAATTCTGTTCAGATTTTGCTGAGACACAAACTGTTAAATATCACCATGCCCTTTCTCCCTTGCTCCTCCTGAACAAATCACAAAAACTTGCTATCATTGAAGAGACATGAACTCTCTACAGCTCACTGTAGGATGAAAGACACATTTCTACAAACGGGGGATAAATAGAAATTATAAGACCCCCTTCAGGACATACCCTTCTAACAGTTTGGCTGAGAGGCGTTGTACATACCCCAAACTTAACTGGCCTCGGGACGGTGGTTAAATACCTCCATGAGCAGCCCATCTTTTTGGGTTGCTGGTGAAAGTTGGCAGCTGTGGATCATAGAAGGGTAAACATAAAACTCCATGATTTGGTTGGACTGGGGTTCCTAGCTGAGGGAAGAGTTGGATTTGCATCCACCCTGTAAAGGGATCAGCTGGAGACCAAAGACAAGGAGCTAGTGGTTTGTCTGTCTGTTCTGCCCACAAGGAAGGGAACCCAAGAATCACTCAGTTTTACCCTGGCCTGGGATCTGCCTGCGAGAACCAGAGAGCTGAACTGACCACCAAGTCTTTGCATCCAATGATTCTATTATCTATCCACACTGCAAGTGGGGTAATCTTAGAACTTCCCATTTGCACCTTGTTTCAAGGGACTGGCCTTTGTTCATTGCCCTTGCAAGGAAAGGGAGTTCAGAACTCTTCCAAGGACTGAATGACTGTGTCCCCATTAGAAGGGACTCTTAGCCTATTCATATGAGCCAGCAGAACCCTCTCTAGCTGTTGACCCTGCAAGACAGTGATCGAAGACTAGGACTGTAACTTCAGCTCAGGTGCTTCCACCTGGAAACGAGTGATAGAAGCTTGTTGTCTAACACCAGAGATCAAGTTACCCTGATGAGTATCCATTTAAACCTCAGCCTGGTAACCAGACCTTGGAGATGCAGATGTGACAGCTGCCATCTTGACCCACATACCAGGGACTGAACAGGGACCTTCTGAGCTAAAACCATGAGCTGCTACAGTTTGAGCTAAAGAGCTACAGCTCTGGAGCTGGGGGCTGTAACAATTCATATCCTCTGTGGAGCCGCACAGCGTGGGATCTGTAACATACACACACCAGTAGATTAAACCAGGGATTCTAAAACGTCATTGCACCGCAACCCTGGTCTGACAACAAAAATTACTACACGACCCTAGGAGCGGGGACCAAAGCCTGAGCCCTGAGTCCCGCTGCCCTGTGGTGGGGCAAAAGTCAAACCCCAAGCCCCTCCCCGCAGGCCAGGGTGGGGCCCAAGGCCCCCAGGACTTCAACCCCAGTCTGTAACCTGAGCCTCCCACCCAGAGCTGAAGCCCTCGGGCTTTGGCTTCAGCCCCGGGTGGTGGGGCTCGGGTTGGCCCCAGACCCCAGCAAGTCTAAGTCAGCCCTCGAGACCCCATTCAAATGGAGTCACAACCTACTTTGGGGTCCCAACCCACAGGTTGAGAATCGCTGGGTTACACAACCAGAGAGACTGGTGCTTGCTCTCCACAACATCTATTACGAGTCAAAAATGAGCAGGTTGCTTTTTAGCACTTGGGTAGAGGAGAGCAGTCCAACGATAACAGCAACTTACACTGCAGTAAAAATTCACCAGGCATCTGTCAAGTGATATGTCAGCTCCACACAATCCCTTGGAAACCATATAACCTCAAAATTACCTCTCTCTCCAAATGACTGCACTGCAGGTAAACATACTACAGGGCCTGCTGTCCCTGGCTTGCCTCCATGTCCTTTGGCTGTGCCACTAGGCCATCGGGCCAATCTGCTGCAAGCTATCAATACTTATTCTGCAGAAATAGCCTCCTTTGCACTGCGGAGGCTATCATTAGGAGATGGGAGAGTGATGGCTATCAGGCAGTGTGTAAAAGTGAAAGGATTATTGCAGATCCCTTACAATTTCAGAAAGTCTTACATGTTGCAGTAGATGAACAGTTTGCCAAATGCTCAGCTAAAGCAAAAACAGATCAAGCTGGATGAGACCCTAATCATTTTTGCCTAAGAGGCTCCCAGAATGGCAAGAAGCTCTGCAATCATCATTGCAGTTACCAGAGAGCTCTGCAACATTTGACACAACTGGGAAGCTGATAATTAAGTATGAGGAACTATAGACACAGTCCATACAAACTGCCCGCGCGCACACATACATGCACACACACACACACAACTCCTATGTTGGTTTTTTTTTAATTATTGAGGTTGCAAAGTGCCAGAATTTAAAGATGCAATCCCCATGTGCATTAGGATCCTGTATTGATCACGTACTGTTTTTAGTACCGAACCCTGGCCTCAGTCAATGCACAAGATGTCCCAGTCTTCAGGTAATGAAAGAGCTGTTCAGTATTTCTTTTTCTCCTCATCACTCAGTATGTGGCCACAAGCACACCCGCCAGACCCTGCACTGAACATGGAATTTGTTATTGCTCATTCGTTTTTTTTTTTAAATGGTGTTCATCAATGTAGTATCCTACTTGCCTCACAAACAATCATTCACCTTCACAACACCTCTGTGAGGGGGCGGGTGGGAGTAGCATTATCTCCATTTTACAGTTGGGAACTGATGCAAAGGAAGATCGGGGCCAACTTTTGTGCAAATTTCCACTCATTTTCAATGCCCAACTTGAGACACTATGGAACTGATATTTCAGGGGTACTGAGCAACCACAGCTCCCAGCTGTACTTGTGAATGCTCGACACTCAGATTCAAGAAGCTGGACAATAATCAACAATTAGTGGCTGCCTGAAAAAGCGCTGCTCTAAGTGACTTATGTGAGAAGTCCGGTAGAGGCAATGCTTTCTAAAAGCCCTAGTTAATATGCAACGGCCATATCCCATTCCCCGCCCCTCACATTTGGTTTAAAGAGCGGGAGAGAAACTCATCCTAAGAGAGTTAAACTATGAAATTGCATGTTGAGAAGCTTATGAGCCAGCTCTGAAGTCAAAAAAGGGAGAGAGAAGCATCTAACATCTGATTGTCAATCTAGTAATCAATTTACTCATCCAGCAATCACTTAGTTTACCAGACCAGCTACGCTTATTTAGATCAGACGATTAGAATGAATTAAAATATAATATCGATGGTAATATGGTTTAGTCTTCACAGCAATGTGTAAAAGAAAGAAAGAAAGAGCCTAAGATACTTTTTCGTAACATTTATCCAAGATGCTACAGGCTTCTCCTATTCAACAATGACGGAGTAAAAGGAGGAGAGCTCTAAAAATACTGGTCGTCAGTGAAAGGTGAACAAAGATCCATCACTGGATCCCATTTCCTATTGAACTGGAAAGCACATTACAAAATCTATTATTGTACAGAAGAGAGGTATCTTGCCCCCATCCCCAGAACAAATAAGAGCAGCTGTAAGTGGTTTTTACTAAAATAAAAAATAGCTGGACTTGATAAAGCTCTTTAGCCGGAATGAAAGGTTTGTCATGTGCCTGTGAAGGGTGAGAGTTCCTTAGGGTCATCCAAGTCAGTGTCACATAAGTAAAGGCTAGTCTGATTAAACCAGTTTTGTAGTTGAGCTATTCCATCTGTCAGGTGGATGAGTCTCCCAGCTAAGCAATATGATTTAAGCTAGCAGAACTTTGTAGCTGAGCAAGGTCGTTTTTCACGGACAAGGAACAAGTGAAGTGCTTGTGGCAAGCAATCTGTTCTCTTCCTGTTGACTTCTTAGGGCAGATCTACACTCGAAACGCTGAACCAGCGCAGCTGCACGAATGCAGCGCTTTAATGAAGACGTTCTATGCCGACGGGAGAGAGCTCTCCCGTCGGCATAGTAATCCGCCTCAGCAAGAGGCAGCAGCTTTGTCGGTGGGCAAAGCTCCTCTGCCAACACAGAACTGTTTACACCAGCACTTAGGTCAGTACAATTATGTCGCTCAGTGGAGTGGATTATTCAAAGTAATTACACCTCTACCCCATTATAATGCTACCCGATATAACACAAATTTGGACAGAACGCGGTAAAGCAGCGCTCCAGGGGGGCGGGGCTGTGCACTCCAGCAGGTCAAATCAAGTTCGATATAACACGGTTTCACCTATAACGTGGTAAGATTTTTTGGCTCCCATGGACCGCGTTATATCGAGGTAGAGGTGAATATTCAAATTATACCAAAGTAATTCTGTAGTGTAGGTTTGATCTATTCAGTGTAATCATTCTAATTCTGCCCTACATGATTTTGGCCCATACAAATAACTAAAGCATGGTCTACACAGAGATCTTGTACCAATATAACTCTTTCAGTTAAGGGTGTGATTTTTTAAACCAAAATAATTACACCAACCCAATCCCTAGCGTGGATGCACCTATAACAATATCAAGATGTATAACTTATCCCCCTTCCCATATGGGAATAGCAAAATTGGTACAACTGTGTCCACACTACAGTGGGGTCGTACTGCTTTAACTATACTGGTACTGCTTCAAAGACGGGGTTGTCAGAAGTGCCCTGAACTAGGATAGATCATTTTGTATAGTATAGAAAAGAGTATTAACCCAGAGAAATTGTCAAGTCATGACTATGGTGCACCATATGAGGGGATGCTTGGTAAGGTTCTGTCTACGCTACAAATGCCTGCCCTGGCCTCACACCACTTCCGGAAGCAGCCGGCACGTCCCTGCGGCACCCGGGGGGCAGGGGTCTCTGCACACTGCCTCTGTCCCCAGCACCAACTCCGCTGCTCCCATTGGCTGGGAATTGCAGCCAATGGGAGCTGTGCGGGTGGAGCCTGCCTTAACCCGCTGCTGCACTGCCCACCAGAAGCCACCTGAGGCAAGCGGGGTCGGGGACTCCGCACGCTGCCTCTGGAAGCGGCCAGCAAGTCCTTGCGGCCCCTGGAGGTGGGGCAAGTGGCTCCACACGCTGCCCCCGCAGCTCCCATTGGCCGTAGTTCCCAGATAATGGGAGCTGTGGAGTGGGCGCTCGGGGCGTAGGCAGTGCACAGAGACCCCGGCCCCCTCCAGGGGCTGCAGGGACATGCTGGCTGCTTCTGGGAGCGGCACGGGGCCAGGGCAGGCAGGGATCCTGTCTTAGCCCCCCTGTGCCACCAGACTTTTGGTGGCCTAAAATCTCCCAGTTTGGCTTCAGTAGCCTCTGGGAAATAGAGCCTGATTCTGGGAGACTCCCGGCGAAACCGGGACGGTTGGCAACTGTATTTCAATCTTGTAACAGCTCAACCTGACTGTACCCCAAAAGTAAGATCAGAAAAGGGAGTGCTAGAAGAATCCCTAACTATGAGGGAAGTTTACACAATGGGGCCAACTTCTCTGCATTATGGGTATATAGCTCCATTGATTTCAATGGAGTTTTATCTACTTATACCAGTGGAGCATATAGCCCTAACAGTTACATTCAAGCATCGTGAGTCACAGATTCATCTTTTTTATTTGTAGAGGCTAGTTTAAATGCTGGGCTCACTACACAGGAAAATGCAGTAATTAATATGCTGTTTTTCAATATCTTTATTAGTTTTCCTTCTAACTGGCAAATCATGCAAACTATTCCTTTTTTCTCACAGAAAATACATTTTATATACTTTACATCCCAAGGCTATAAAGACAGAGCATCCCAACTTGCTAACAAGACTGCAGAAAGATAGGTATGTATTCAACATTGTAGCAACATGCATAGAACTTGGAGGGAGGAGCACCGGCTGCAGAAGGGAAGAGTCTGAAGAAGGCACCAGGAAGTCAGTCTGTGTGTACATGGCTAGAATACTAGCTGCCATCACAGCATCTCTGTAAATAGTTATCTTAATAAAAAGCTGGTTTAATGTTATAAGCATGGAGTCCTTCATGTTATTACCCAGCACATGGTCCATGAAACACCCATGATTTGTAACGTTCAAGTTAATGTTATGCAGTTCAGCATATAGGAACACAAGGCCTAAATTACCTCAATTGCACCCCAAGCAATGGAAAAGTGAATATGTTGCTCTCCCCCAATGGCATCAGTGGGCCCTGGGGTGTAAGTTAGGCAGAACGCGGTCCATGGTGTCAGAGCACATATCACAGATCTGAGGAATGACATCCAGTGTGTTCATATATGGCCATTGTCCAGCTGGTGAATATTCAAGTGTATTGAACAACCCTCTGCTGTCTTAGGCCTGGTCTACACTGGGGGGGGGGGGGGGACTTACAGTGTATCAGCCACAGGAGCTCGAGCGTGAAAGCTGTGAAGTCTTCTACTTTGACTGACCTGACCGTCCTGGCCGCGCGCGATCAAGTCGCTCCCTCTCCGACTCCGCCGCCGCCCGCCGTTGGGTGGTGGAGTTCCGGTCGACGGGGAGCGTCCGAGTTCAACTCTATCTAAGAACTCCGAGAAGTCGAACTCTCCGCGTCGACCCGGCGGGTAAGTATGGACCTACCCTTAGTGTGAAATTCATCCCAAAGCAGAGAGCCAACATACAATCTAAGACCTGCTTGTATCCTCAAAACAGGGCATAAGCATTGCCTACCCTGCACAGGATGCACCTCATCCTTAAGGGATGAAAGCATTGGTCTCCCCCCGACACACACACAGCAATGAGGAGCAGTTTTTTCACACTCTTCTCTATCCTGTTTTACTTGGTTTGCTATACCACCTTCATTAGAGTAGTATCTCAGCCCCTTTCGATAGCGAGTAAAGCAATAGGACTGTGGTAATTTATTAGGTTTCCTTAGAGACCTGAAATATTCCCAATATATTATTTTCCCCTTAGCTTTATTTTTAACAGTTAAAAAAAATGACTAAAATATTTCTCTCTGCAGCAGCCACCCTTCTCCTTGGCTGAACTGTACCTTTGAAAACGGTAAGGAGACTTTACAAATTAAAAAAATAAGCAGCAGCCCTTTTAAGAAATACAATAACTGCTCTGACCTGCGGTACCTGCCTCCAGTGAGAGCTGCGGAGTTTGGTATTCAGGGGAAGTATTTTGCATTCAGTCAGGCTGGGCTCGGGAGAAGGCAGCTGGATGCTTACTCCTTCGCAAAGATACGAGAGGAGAAGCACAGGGCAGGGAATGTGCTGGTAGCATAATATGCTAAATTGTGTTGTTTTCTACCTGACCCACATCATGACAGGAGGGAGGGCAGTGGAGTGGCAGCAGCTCTGTGGAGGTTCCTTTAGCCATTCTGTCTGCATAAGGCTGGTACAGGGAAAATGGCTCAGTTAGCCTTGGGGGAAGCAAATGCACCAATGCTCCTGATGGCTGATGCAGACATTAGCAGGGTCACGTACCCCCAGCATCTGCTTTCAGACGCTACCACCTGGTGCACAGTAGGGCAGGTCCTTGCAGGGGTGCTCCCAGGCTACCTGGGGCTGAGAAACACCATCAGTTGATGTTTAGCCATCCTCCCTCCCTACCCTGTAGCCCAGGGGTTCTCACACTTCATTGCACTGACAACAAAAATTATTACATGACCCCAGGAGGGCGGGACCAAAGCCTGAACCCATCCGAACCCCGCCGTCCTGCGTAGGGAGGGGAACAAAACCGAAGCCCAAGACCCGCCACCCCGGGTGTGGGGCCTGTAGCCTGAGCCCCGTCACTCAGGGCTCAATCCCTTGGGCTTCAGCCCTGGGCGGTGGGGCTCAGGCTTCAGCTTCAGCCCCAGACAGTGTCCCCAGAAAGTCCAACGCTTGCCCTGGCAATCCCATTAAAATGGGGTCCCAACCCACTTTGGGATCCTGACCCACAGTTTCAGAACCGCTGCTCTAGCCCTTACCGTGCTGCCTGGCCCCTGCCTGGATGCACTGAGGGAGAAGAGGGCTCACTGTCTGCCCCCACACAGCAGGCCCACCCAAGGGACGGCAGAATTTAGCCTCATGTGAAAAGCAAATATGTTGCTCTCCCTTGACGCATCTATAATCTCAGACACCCCCTTTAAGGTCAGGGGGCAGATGGTGCCCAACAAACTTTCACGTGTTAGGCAAAGGGGCAGCCTTTACCTAACACGCACAACAAACAATTGTACTGGAAGCCTCCTGGGGACACTAACGTGGTCAGTTGCTATGGGGGAGCTGCCTGTTGAAAGTGGGCCCCTTAGTGCAGATTTCATTACAAGCATGCACATTCCTAGCTGCAGATACCTTGTGTCATTTGCTAGACCCAGAACCACAGAACCGCAGCAGCGGCACAAAGAGCAGGATTCAAACCCACTTGCTTCCCAGCTCAGGCCAGTCTGCTAGCCCGTATCCCTTTTCCCCAGTGAGGCTCACTTCGCCTGTTCCCTATAAAACAACAGGGCCCACAGCATAACAGGCAGAACTACAGCATATAACTACCATGAAGTAAAGTACTAACCACACCATGATAATAAATGTGTGGCCACTTAGAACTTCACGGTTGTCACCATAGGCACACCATGACAACTTAAATCTTTGTCATCCCAGCAAGGACAGAACTCAGATCTTATAGCTCTGAACTCACATGTCTCTACCACTTGAGTTAAGAACATCTCCGTCGCACTACAGGGTTTATGACACTCAAATGAGCAATTCCAACGCCATCCCTGATAGGGCAGCAGCACGGATACACACAATCCAGTTTGTTTCACTACAATAGAATACAAATCCATTCTAAATAATGTTCATTCAGAATCACCAGCCTATATAAGTCCAAAGGACACCAACATTTCAACTCAAACTGCTTTCATTGAGATTATGGGTTTGTGAATCAGTTCAAGTTTTCAACCACCATCCCTTTACCTTAATCTCACCCCAACGACGTTCCCATCTCCTGTCAACTGTGTCCATTGCTCTGACAAATTATTCATGTCCATCCCTGGTCTTGCCATCATCATATCTGTTGCATCTAAGCCTCCATAGTTATACTCTTTATACTTGAAAAAAGTTCCACCATGAGGTTTTTATGTCATTGTCTTTTTAATGAATTAACTAGATGCTTACACTTTTCTACAATGCAGTCATTTTGTGGGATAATATGCTCATAAGAACCAAAAGGGAAATAAAAAGCTTTTTTTTTCCTTCCAGAGCAAGTGGCAAGAACACCCAGGACATAATCAATTCCAATAAAAGAAAATGCAATTCAAAATAAATCATTACACTGTGGCCAAACTAATGATTTACAACTGAAAGCCAATTTCAAGAGAGACAATCAGATATTTGAGAAACTTCTCTCTCTGTTCCAACTGTCCTAAGAATCCTTCTGAGAGAATACAATACAATATATGCTTCGACGCACCACTGCAGATGATTCTAAACTGGGGGTAGGATTATATCATACAAGCTGGAAGAGTCAGCATTGGTCGGCACTTGGATGGGAAAACTCCAGAGAAAAATTCTGTCCACTGACGCAAGTTCTTTTGGTGGCTCTCTTTTCTTTATCTCAATAATGAACTAATGCCCCAACATGGTGTTACTGGGCACTGGGCTGCTGGAAACATGGTGTTGCTGAAAACTCATGGGCATTAAAGACTGAATGGCACTTTTACTGAGGTATTGGTCAAATTCCAGTTTGGACAATTCCACTTCTACTTAGAATTCTACCAGCATTTTCTACCTAACCTAACTTCTGCCTGCTTTTTCCATGGGATATAAAATTCTCCTTTATTTCTGTCCTAACCTGTTATGTGGTTACGCTTCGCATTGTTAAACAACTGCCATGTTACGACCCCAGGAGTAGCTGCTTTTCAGTGGGATAGGAAGTGATTCCTGTATAATCTGTCAATAGGGTGACCAGATAGCAAGCCTGAAAAATCAGGACATTCCCTTTTGGGAGGGGGGGGTGTTATTTTAGTGTAGGATGAGTGCCAAGCCATCAAAAACTGTCCATATTATTCCTGCTGGTGGCTCTTCTTTATAAACACAAATTCATCCAATCTGGGTAAGACAAACTTTCTCTCGGGCTTAGGCTTCTATTCATTTTCAACCTGAAACAGATTTTTAATAGCTGAGTTCTCACTCTCAACCCACTTACAAAATGGGATTCATACAGGAATGGAAAGGCTGACTGATTCTGGTTGTGTCATTATAATCAATTTGTCAGCTAAATAAGGCAAGGCAGATACAGTTCCTCTGCCATCTTGCAATCCAAAGATACTCCCAAGGTATTGTCCAATAAAAACATTATGTTTGTACTAGGTCCGCACAGACTGGTTCAGATTACACGTAAACCACTGCCAATTTTATTACCTTACTATTAGCAGGCACTGTCATCAGCCTACTGGGAGGAAGCACACATCTGGCTAACATATCCACGTGCACATTATATCTTTATCAGTCACATACCCCCAAATGCACAGAGAGTTTATTGTCTTTTCCGTAGCACTCACGTACTGGGGGGGTCTTATGATTGAACATTGTACATAATGATTTATCATGCAACCTGGCATCCCAACTGAGATAAATGTAGGCAAAGCACTGCCAAGAGCTTCAGTTTTCTGGCTTTATTCTGACAAAGTGCTGCATCCCTCATCAGGAATATACGACAGAGAGAAACTTGGCTGTGTAGATCTATATCTGCAAGTACAGGGCCTGATTCGAAGCCCAGAGAAGTCAATTTCCATTGACTTCATTGGACTTTGGGTCATGCCCAGAGTACCGAACAATCCCCATTCACACAGCAAGAGAAAGAAAGGGAAGTGAGTTATACAGTTTCAGGTTCTCATTACATGTTTCAAGATAAGCTGTGGAAAAGAGCAATCCATTAAAGAAAAGAAAACCTTGAGCTGCATTGTGTTAGCTCGGTTTGCAGTCTAAATAAATTCTTCTCATAATATCCTCCCCCAGCTCCTGTACTGCCTAAAGAATTTTCCCTACTAATCTTTCTGTTTTGTTTTTTGTCTTTTTAAACTCTGGGTCCACTTATCCTTTAGGCACATTGGAAAGCATAATCCGAACTGTACATATAAAATGATGGGGTCTAAATTAGCTGTTACCACTCAAGAAAGAGATCTTGCAGTCACTGTGGATAGTTCTCTGAAAACATCCACTCAATGTGCAGTGGCAGTCAAAAAAGAGAACAGAATGCTGGGAATAATTAAGCAAGGGACAGATAATAGGACAGAAAATATCCTGTTGCCTCTGTATAAATCCATGGTACGCCCACATCTTGAATACTGTGTGCAGATGTGGTTGCCCCATCTCAAAAAAGATATATTGGAATTAGAAAAGGTTCAGAAAAGGGCAACAAAAATGATTAGGGTTATGGAACAGCTTCCATAGGAGGAGAGACTAATAAGACTGGGACTTTTCAGCTTGGAAAAGAGACAGCTAAGGGGAGAAATGATTAAGGTCTATAAAATAATGACTTGTGTAGAGAAAGTAGGTAAGGAAGTGTTGTTTACTATTTCTCATAACACAAGAACTAAGGGTCACCAAATGAAATTAATAGGCAGCAGGTTTAAATCAAATAAAAGGAAGTATTTCTTCACACAACGCACAACCTGTGGAACTCCTTGCCAGAGGACGTTGTGAAGGCCAAGACCACAACAGTGCTCAAAAAAGAACTAGATAAATTAATAGAGGATAGGTCCATCAATGGCTATTAGCCAGGATGGGCAGGGATGGTGTCCCTATCCTGTGTTTGCCAAAAGCTGGGAATGAGCAACAGGGGATGGATCACTTGATGATTACCTGTTCTGTTCATTCCCTCTGGGACACCTGGCATTGGCCACTGTCAGAAGACAGGATATGGGGCTAGATGGACCTTTGGTCTGACCCAGTAGGGCCATTCTTATGTTCTTTACATCACATGCATGTGTCTTCTAGTCCAGAAAACCTTCAGTCAAAATACTATGAAAATAGGCACCTCAGAAACATTAATAATTAATAATAAACAACACAGCTAGAAAAGCTAGATCGGGATGGGTGAATTGGCTCCGATACAAGACTCACCTCCCAGTCTTTATGCAAAACTGACATTGAAACTTTGTCAAAGGTCTCAGAAGTTCATTAATTTATTCCCCTCTTTTACCTTTTCATGCCACCTCTGCACTTACAGATCCCAGCTGTACTAGAAGTGGAAATGACAGCATGCCAGAGATCTCCAGAGCATCCAGATATCGGGAATGAGAGAATAACAGGAGATGGACTGGAGCTGGAGTCATTATCCAAATCATTCTTCGTACTAAAAGTGTATGAATCTGTACCACATCATTCTGTAAAACCTAAAGCAAAGTCACCCTTATGGAAGAATCCAATAGAATTTAATAGGATGAACACAATAGTGCTCTATAGAAATTACTCTTAAAACCTATAGAATTTTTTTTCAAAAGAATGAGATCCTTTCCACCATTTTTAAAATCCACCCTATGGAATCCATTTTCTATTGATTTCTATCCCTGCTATAGAATTCTATGGGATACTTTGAACATTCTATAGAAAGGTTATCATGCTCTTTTACATTCCACAGAGGTGTTTTTCCCCTCTTTAATCACAAGAGACTGAAAGCCTGTGATCATGGCATATCTGTCCTAACTGGAAACAGAAAGTACTAAAAATCATGTGAGAAAATCCAAGCCCAATTTCTAAACCAAAGCAGCATATGAACTAAACCTAGGAAACATCTGAAGTTTGCACTTCACTCATACATTTGTAACAAGGAGCAAATTTTATTTAAAAGCAGCACGTATTAGCTACACTCCATGGTGCATCTGTTGCACACGGAGGATATCAACACTCTCAATTTAACATTTGCAGATTTATAATACTCTGCATTGTAAAACTTCTTTAGATGACCAGAAAGATTTTACTATAAAAAACAAACACTAAAACCAAAAAATCACCAAGGACATTTTAAAGATGTCTCCTTATTCTGAGCTAGTATGATTGCAGATGTACATCAGCTAAGAGAGTCCCCCATGGTTCCAAAAGCCTTGATGTCCTATTCCTCTATTCACTTTAATAATGGGTTCCTTTTCTTTTATTATATATTAGTAACTATTTGAACAAGATCTCTCCACAGGGCCTTGTTCCATCCTTTTCAAAGCCTTGCCCATGAAAACTTCCAAAGCTTCCACATTTCAGACACAGCATGAGAAAGCCCCACCTATCGCAACTTTCGCTTGCAAGCTATGAATGATGCAGCAGAATTACATCATGGCTTATAAAGAACTGGATTGCTCAGAGAAGTGGAGCATTCAAGACACAGATAACGGGCTCCAAAGCCTTCCAATGCAAGGTCATTGGTTCAAAGGCAGCCCAGAAATAACCAAAAAGTCCTCACAATTGATATCTGTTTAGTGACTGAATCAAACATGTTTAGTGGTTTCAGTCTAACTCTCAGTGAACAAGCATCCACAAAACCACCACCATGACTACCTCTAGTTGGCACAGCAGAGAAGCCAAGTATTTGAATGGGTTATGGAAACTGAGCTACCCTCTCATTCCTAGAGGTGATCAGAATAGAGTCATATAGAAGGGACAGTGTGGGGAAGCTTGCACCACTGTTGTACCTACTCTGTGAATGAATAAAAGACTTCAGTTTCCTGGGTTATCAGCTGATACCTTTCATGAGCACTGTATTCACAATACATATCTGAAAACAAAACTAAGGAGGAAATGGCTTAGCGGGATACTTTGACAGGCACTATTTTGCCACTTCCACCTGGACATTGCTTGGAAATTATAGGACAGTCCAATCTGCAAGTGAAAATCTGTTTGTAAAGGTTTTATCGGGGGAATTTTATAAGGTGAGGCAGCATGGTCTAACAGATAGGGCATAGGACAGGGAGTCGGGAGTCCTGCGTTCTATTTCTGTCTCTGCTATTGAGCTCATGTGTTGCATCTATAAAGCACAACAAATATGATTGCAAGCAGAAGATGTGTTGTACAATGCATAATGCATTATATTATATATATTAAACCATATTAGACACACACACAACACAACATTGCATTGCTTTTGCTTGTTGTCTGACACACACACACACACACATGCATCTTGCTTACTGCTTACTGGTTTCATTGCAATTCAGCTGATTATGGCCTTGTTTATCACCTTGAAACCGATCCCAGCTAGGCCACCTGGCGTCTGTCTCCCACGGGCTAGCTCCCAACTTTCTCACAACAACTTTATCTAACCCCTCTGTACTTGATGTGCTGCTGCTGTAACTTTCCACCAAGGCAGCATGGGGATGATATAACCCCACACTCATGTGTGACCTTGGACCAGCCACTCCACTTTTCTGTGCCTCTGTTTCCCCTCCAGCCCTTTCTCTGTCATGTCTATTTAGATGGTAAGTTCTTTGAGGCAGCGACTGCCTCTCACTATGTATTTATACAGCACCCAGCACTACTACAATTCAAAGAATAATAACGACTTACCATCCATATCAAGGCGCTGCATGATAATTGCCAATTCCACCTCACTAGGCATGTATCCCAAAGAACGCATAGCCATGCCCAGCTCCTGCTTGGAGATAAAGCCATTCCCGTCCCTGTCCAGCACCCGAAAGGCTTCACGGATTTCTGCAATAATGAAGAAAAGAAGAAGGGTGTAATAGCATCATGGTGCATTAACCGTTCCATGCAAAGAATATAAATCTCTCTTTATTATATCAATGAGATGTTTGTAAATGTTCCAGTAATAGTAACCAGCATATGTATAGATAAAAAAAAATCTCCTGGGTTGAGTGTCGATAATATCCCACATTTTATATACATATACACACACACATATATATATATATATATGGGATATTATTGACTCTCAAGTTTTCAGGCATAAGACAACCACTAGAAATCCAAAAGTAATTTGTCTCTAGGCAAATTATTGCACAAATATTTATTTGAGGTTTTTCTGAATCTCTCTGCAGTATCTGATACTGAGCTCTGGGTGGACTGTTCTGATCTAGTATGGCTATTCTTATGTTTCTAGAATTATAATCATCACACCAACCCTGGGATACAATAGACTATTTCATCAAATAGACTCAAGAGTCCTTTTCAGAAAAAGTAATGAATTAAGCCTGTCAGCACATTTGTAAGGAAGATAAGTTTTGTCCGTCATACAAGCAGGGTAATAAAACCATGACCTTATTGCAGGGTAAGAGAACATAGGCACACTTCTCTGCTACATGCAGATTCATGTAACCTAAGCATGACCCTTTAATGAGGTCACCCACATCACCACATCAGGACAACGTCTCTCCACTATTACACGAAGTCACACCAATCTAAATAGGAGATTTTTGCCTACAGCCAATAAAACTTTTGGCCCAAAGAACTGCCTTTGGAAGTTGAATCTCTCTCATAGAAGTCTTATCTCCCAAATGAAGCCCTAAATGCTCATTTTCTTTCTTGTCTGATAAATCATGATGTATATCTTTTAAATCACCTCCAGGCAATTTCCACCCTCCACTACTTTTCATGGCATTCCTCTAATTTATAACTGTTTTACAGCTATAAACAGCCACAGATCAATAAAAATGCTGTGAGAACCAGAGAAATCATCCATCATTCTTCCCAACCCTGGCACAGTTTTTGTCATCTGATGTTGTTTTTGTTTTAAATCTGACATTCACACCTCAAGCCTTTCATAGCCGCTTTAAACTCCATACTGCTCAGTCATTCCCTATCCTGGAGTGTCCATGTTCTGCCAATGCACTGAGGGCACTGATGGTTATCCAAGTTTGACATACTTCAGGGCTTTCTTAACATTGAAGTTTCACCATCAAATTCCCCAGGTGAAGTGGTCATGGCTGCTTAAAATGCAGGGCATTTTGATTCACGTCAATTCTGGAGTCTCAGCCAGCTGGGAAGCCTTCCTACTTTAAGGGATTTGGGGTTTGGTTTGGTTTGTTAAATAGGTTTGTCTTTTCAACAAGCATTTGGAAAGAAAACATAGGATGTTTTATTAAACACCTTTCAGGGAGATAATGAGCTATTAACAGGTTCAGTAATCTCACGTCAGTCAGCTCTTTATGATCTCTGCTAGGATACGAACACATTCCTTATTTAACATGTCATCAGTTATGTTTATCTTACTTGTGCATTGTCTGCAAGGATGTTGACTGATCATTTTCAGTTTACCCAGGGCCATAATGTACCTTTCAGTAATAAAACCTACAAGAAGGCAGAGGACTCCAGGAAACTCTGTCCGGTAAACCACAGACTTTCTGATGAATGTTCTCCTGAAGGGGGATGGTTCAGGGAACCCCAGAGGAGCCCAGTGCCCACTCCCCCAATGAGAGGCATGGAGCAGAAGTCAATATTGCTAGTACCCATACAGTATTCACCCACATGGGTCCCAGAGGGAGCATTCCAAGGTGGATGGCCACTCCTCACCAACATGCTACTTCCAACTGCACAAAGTAGGATTCTGAAGATTACTGGGAAAGTAGGAACGTGACATAGAGGTGAGTTCCCCTCATCTGCTTTCACTGCCCTAGCTCTATCCACTCTGCTCCCCTTTGCCCATGGGGATGTGCAATGAGCCACTTATCTGCACAAATATTTCTTTGTATTATAACTGTCTCCTGCAGAACTTAGTGATCGTATTGCACGGCTGGTGCCTCTGTAGCCTTTGCTTTTGGAAAATTAATAAAATGAATATATTTAAACAGATGAAAAGGTGGCTGTTTGGAAAATAGGGCTCTTTTCCCTGCAGAAAATTTCATCTTCATCAAAAAACTAAAAATCAAAATATTTGTAAAATACTGTTGCAGTGCCTCATGGGAGTTGTAGTTCAGGTGCCTCACGCTCCCATTCTCCCAGAGACCGGGCTCCCTGGTCAGACTACATTTCCCATGATCCACCATGATTCTCCCAGGGGAGGAGACGTGGTATACCATGTGAGTTCTGTGGCCCCAGTGCATCATGGCAGATGAAAACCGGTTGGGGAGCCCAGTACACAGAGTATGAGGAGGATCAAGGGCACCAAACAACAACTCTTATGAGGTATCGTGGCAGCATGTCTGATTCAAGATATTTTGGTTTCAGCTGAAAAATTAAATTTTCATTTTCAGGTGTTTGGTTTTCAATTCAAAATTCAGTTTTCTGCCATAAAACAGTTTAATCAGAAAATTTTCAACTAGCCCAAGGTGGTTTGGGCACTAGCCTAGGACTCAGGAGATAGATATTCAATTCCCTCCTTCACCACAGAGTCCCTGAGTAACCTTGGGCATGTGTCTTACTTTCTTGTGCCTCAGTTTCCCATCTGACTAATGGGAATACTAGTGCCCTGCAGGGAATCCGTTACAATAATAATGGATCTTCCATCCAAGGAAGAGCTGATGATATCATAGCTCACAGTGGTAGGCTGCAGTGACTTAATTATTTTCTAATAATTCTTTTAAAGCCCAAAGACAGCTTCTAAATCACAATCAATCAAAGTTCACACATACACCACTGTTCCTTTGACAAAATCTATTGTGCCTTTATCATTTCACTGTAAATATACTATCTTATACTATGGAATAATTCCATGTTTGCTTAGTTGATTTTTAAATCGCCTTTTATATGTCACCCATATAAGGCCTGATCCAAAACCCACTGAAGTCAAAGGGAAGATTCCCGTTAATGTCAGTGGGCATTGGATCAGATCCATAATAGCTATATTTTCAGTTCCTACAGGAATTAACTATGGCCTCTTTATCCATAAGTGAAAGAGAGATGCTATCTTGTATCCACCTTCTCTCCTTGCATTGGAATCACAATAATGTAAAGCGATGACGAGTCTGTTCAAATCAAGCACAGCTGGAAGTTTCAGTACATAAAGCCTTTGGAGTAGCAATGAATCCCATTAGACACTGCCAGCTCGAGTGAGATCTATTTTCATATGCTGGGCTGAAAGCTGAAGCACAGTAAATATTACAGTGGAATCCATTCATTTTAAAAAAATGATCTTTAACAGCTTAAAAAAAAAGCAAATCAGAACTAAAAATATAGTAGGAAACTAACAAAATGGTTTTTAAAGGAAAATATCAGGCATTAACGTCAGAAAACTTTACAAGCCGCAATGTGAGAGCACTTAAACATGAATAATCTACATTCATATATTGACTTCAGTGTAGGATTTCTTAATCCCAACATATGGCAGATTTCATTGGGAGTACTCACATGCTTAAGTGCTTTGCTGGATCAGGGCCTTGGTCAGAATCCCAACATAAACTTCAGTTCAAGCTGTTCCACAGCCTTCAGAAAAATGAACTTTTAACCAAGTCTGAAACATCAACTTCTGACCCCAAACCTACCTATTTTCACTCATGTCTATAAATAGCACTTCCTAGTGTAAGTATATTTGGGGAGCTATACTCAAAGCACAAAAAGCAGCTATACTTCAGTAAGTGCCTCCTTTGTATACTTGCATGCAACTCCACCTCAAACATTTTTTTCTTTGTAGCATTCTTTGATTCTGCTCTCCAACAGACTCCCTGTTACTGTTCGACACATCACCTAACTTAAAAGTCACTCGGCTCTGGTTCCTTTTCGGGTACAGTCAAGCCAACTCTATTAGCTAACGGGTACAGAACCGCAGTTCTCAAACTGTGGTCTCTGAACCTGTGGATCACAAGGTTCTGGTTCCCCCTTCTTGTTACCAGCCGTTAAATGTCATTACCAGAAGCTAAAAATACATCAAGACTTCCCTTACATCACTTTTCCAAGTGATCATGGTGGTTGCAATGACGACTGATGCTGCTGGATCACAAGTGGGACAGGAGGTGCCCATGAAGCAATCACTCAGCAAAGATACTGTCCATACTATGAAAAAAATTGAGAACTCCTTTCTTTAGACCAGTGGTTTTCAACCTTTTTTCATGTGTGGACCACTAGCAAATTTCAAATTGAAGTGCCGGACCCCTTTGGAAATCTTAGGCATAGTCTGCAGACTCCCCGAGGTCTGCAGACCATCGGTTGAAAATGACTGATTTAGACTACAGGCCCTTTGGGGGCAAGGACTGTTTATTAGAGCACGGCAAATAATTTTCAACAAACAGATTTTTTTTGTTGTTGAAAAATGCATCTTTCCATGCCCCAAAACTCTCTGCAAATTTGGGCCCAATTCAATGAATAATTTCCATACAGAAAAAAAACAGGAACAAAATTTCAAAGAAGACAAAACATGTTATTTCAACCATTTCAGAATGTTTTGTTTTGACTTTTTCATTTCAAAATGTTGTGTTTTGAAAATTTCAAAATGTTGACGTTGACTTCAAACTTAGCCAGATTAAAAAGAAAACAAAAAATGGTAAAACAGCCAAATGCTGATGAATCAAAACCAAAACACAAATTATTTCGAGTAAATCAAAATATTTTAATTGACACGAAAATTAAAAAAAAAAATTCATTTAAATCAATCCAAAATGTTTCAGTTGATTCAAAACAAATGTATGTGTTTCAGCATAAAATTTCGATTTGATTCAATTTGAACCAGATTCTTTTTCAGAGTGTTTAGTTCGGTGCTCAGACTGAAAATTCCATTATTTGCTCAGGTCTACTACTCTGGGTTTGCACAGTGCCTACAACAGGGTAGCCCCAATTTTGGCTAGTTCCCAGGCACAACCATAATAAACATAGTCATAATAATAGTATAGAAGAATAAGGGCCAGTCTGTGACCAGAGAGCAGCACAGATTAACACTGCTCCAGAAGGGTGAAGCCTCTTACCCACCCTTCTGGAGAAGCGACCAGTGGGGGCGCACTAGTTCCAAGCAGTCCTGTGCTGGGGCTGGCCATACAGTAGCAAGCGACAGGTCTGTTCAAGTTCTACTGGTTTCCACTAGGGATTTTAGTATATTCCCACTCCCATGTATATTACTTGGCATCAGTTTGTACGGCTGTCACCCTCCAGTCCGATGTATGTAGTTTACTCCCAAACCCAGAAAACGCAAATAGAACTTCTCATGTAGAGAAGGTGGTAGTTAAGTATCTGGGGATTTTAATATTGGGTGACTGTGTGTGAGAGAGATGCGAGACCTTAGAAACATGGACACTTCCAAAGACTATTATATTGAGATGGGCCAGATGCTACAGGCTCAGGGATTAGTCACACGCTTTTGTATCTATAAATGTTATATGTATCATTGTGAGCTAAGGATGGTATTCTAGGTCTATGGGGGAGGGTCACAGAGCTTCCACCAAGAACTAAAATCAGTGGGGAGTAATTATGCAGATCCTGGGGCAGGTAAAGAACCCCTGGAGTGAATGAATTGCATTCAATTCAGACCAGGTTCAATGAGACAAGGAGAAAGGCGATAATATAAAGGGTCAGACTGAACTGGCTGAATGAATCCACTTTTTGATCCAACAATTGACATGAGATTGTAACCAAGAAGGCAAAACACTGCTGGAAGGGTTTGAAGACTTGAATCTGCCAGGGCCTCCATGTGGAAAATGGGAGACACCTGGTAAGCTTTGCATGCGTGTAGACTGTTTATTCTTTTAAATGTCCTTTCTGTAATGCTTTTGCCCTAAAATAAATGTGTTGTGCTTTATGAAAGCTACCTGGTCACTGGTAACGCTGTCATTTTCCCTGAGACAGGGACAGACCTTCTGGGATCAGTACAGTGGATTGCATGGGCACTGAAAGCTTAAATCCCTTATCTGCAGGCTGAGACACATGTCCTTGCCCACAGAGAGGTGATGGCTGGAGTCTGAGACTCTACAGGGTGTCCTTGAGCAGATCTGTAGAGGTCAGAGGGGCAGTTAACCCCAGAACCATGACAGTGTGTTGCAGCAGTAACAGCACTGGACTGAGACTCAGGACATTTCAGTTCTTCAGGATGATATTGGGATGTCACTGCCCCAGCTTGTGCCTTTGTTTCCCCATCTGTAAAATGGGGATAATAACCCTGGATCTTCCTTGTAAAGAACTTTAAGATCTAAGGATGAAAAGTGCATTGCTCTTCTGCCACTCAGTCTAAGGACAGAGAAATAACACTGTGCACAACAGGTTAGACTGAATGGCAGAAAACAACAAAAATGAGATTCAGCTGGAAAAATGCAAAATCATTGAACTAGGGAACAAACAACACAAAACAGGTAACTCAGGAGAGGGAAGGACTAGGGAAGTATTAATGCAGAAAGAAATCTAGGGTATATTCATTATTTATTTTATTGACTGATTTCAATGTATAATTCTATGATTCATTTCCAGGTACAAGTTCTGTAGTGACTTAAGCAAGAAGTGTCTCCATTTCACAAGAAAACCAGTGAATCTGGCTCAACCTGTACAGAAAGTCAAAACTTTTCAACCTTCTCTATCATCCAGAGGTCACAGATTTTTACCTCAGCTTGTTTGCTGTTTTTAAAACACATTTCTCATGATGGTTTAGCCTGCTATTTTCCCCCCACTGATGATTTATGTTCTACAAGTGCTAAAGGGTTCAGTACTCATTTCTCAGAGTTATTTGAGCATGCAAGGGTTTTTGTTTTTAATTAATTTCCACTCTCTGATTGCATTTAACATCTGTACCTTCTAGTTTTTAGTTATTAGGCAGCACATGGCAATTCTATTAAGTCCCAAATTCCTCTGGGATGAAGGAAAGAATAATCAGGTGAAATAAGCATTTTTTAATTTTCTTTGTGAGACAGCTATCATAGTTCTGACTTGACATCCAGTCTAGCAAGTCATTAATTCTCTTCATCTATATCTGACTCTACGAAGATTCAAAGGCTACTTCCTCCTTTACATGAGTTACTCTGCATCAGTTTCTTTCGATGCATTTCATTTCAGAAAAGCCATTCACAGAGGGAGTTGTTTTGGTGATGTTTGATATTGTTTTTCCTTTAAAACTTCCTGAGCTTTCTGACCTACAATTCAACAGTAAATTTATTTACAGGAAATCCCTATATGACTGGTAACTAGCAGCAATCCTCATTATTTCTTGTTGCATATACTGATCCAGAGTGAATCACAACTCTCTGTGAAACAAATTCTACTTGGGAAATCACTGCCTGCTAGCTAGCCTCTGGCCTCGCAGATGGTTTCTATATATTTGATAGATTATAAATAGCCATGTAATAAATTTGTAATTACACTGCAACTGTTGACCACGTTAAGTGCTATGTAATCACTATCCGATTATTTCTGTCATTGTAACATGGGTAGCAGTCCTACATCCCTTATGTTTGCCAGCAGATAATTTCCTTAGCTTCAATGCAGCTTTGGGTTCTAAAGTATAAATAAGTGATTTAAAAGCTGCCAATTTTATATCCTTAGTTGCCTAGTAAATAAGTTTAACAATTACTAGAGCTGGTCAAAAATTGGAATTTCCATCCCTTGGGAAATTCTGATATTACCACATTTGTGTTAATCCTAAATCAGGATGAAGTGTCAAAATATCTTTAAAAAAAATTGGTAGAATGGAAAGTTCTAAAAAATTTTGATTTGGAAATGTCAAAATGTTTTATTTTGAGAGTTTCGATAGAAATGAAACATTACGGCACTATTGGATCAAAATGTTTCTTTTTGACACTGAGCTGTGTCTGTCTGAGCTGTCACAGTGTCTCATGGGAGTTGTAGTTCAGGTATCTCATACCCCCATTCTCCTTTATGGACTGTGATCCCTGGAGGGACTACATCTCCCATGATTCACTGTGGTGGAAATGTACTCCAGCCAGGGACACAGCTCATACAGGAGAATGGGGATGAGGCACTTGAACTACTATTCTCAAGAGGCACCATGGCAGCTCAGTTGGACACAGAGTAATGTCAAATTGACCCAAACTAAATGTTTTGATTCATTTCACAAAGTGAAATATTTCAATGTGGGTTGATCCAACCCAAAACATTTCAGTTTGATTTTCCTAGTGGAAAATAGGGGGTTTGGGGGAATGGCAAAACTGAAATTCCCCATGAAAATTCTGATTTTGTGGGAAACTGCATTTTTCACTGAAAAAGCATTTAGATGGAAAATTCTCAGCCATTCTAATAATTACCAAATAATCTTCAGGAACATGTTACTATCATATAAATGCACCGAATAAAGGATATGTGCCAATACTAAGTAATTTTTTTAACGATAATAAATGTCATCGTTTCAGGGTAACTTTCCTGTATTCCCCATCCATCATCCCTTGAGGGCACCCACCAAAAGGTTTCTGGCTCACAGCTGTCATCTTTTCTGGGCAGTGAGTCTTACTCACTTCTGACCAGGCTTTTTAAGGCTGCACAGCGTCCTGTCTTCTACTGCAATATCTCCAGCAAGCCAGTGTACCTAAAGCTTGTGCTTTGTTCTCTCTCCCAGGACTATGAACAGTACAATTGCCGGCAGTTATAAGTTACAACACAGCTCTTTCTAAGCAAGTACATATATTCTTCAGGCAAAAGCAATACAGAGAAAACAAAAAAAAACCCAATAAACATTCCCATATGCATGCTAACAGCTTACCAGAGGTCACCCATCAGTTTTATGGGGCCTCAGTTAGTCCAACCTTCCCTAAAGGTGGACCACAGATCTTGTCCATTTCCTAGATCAGAAAGAAGTCCCCGAATCAGTTTAAACTCAGGTTAATGAATCCAAAAATCCTCTCTTAGTCTGTTCATCTCTGGAGAATCCAGTTTGAACTAGCATATGTGAGCTTTCCCAGGTATCTCTGTACGGGTATTACAATCTGGGTGATTTGTCTTAATAACCACCCACTGTTTTCAGTTCCTGAAGAAGCTGGGGCACCCCTCCCTCATGAAGTAGAATACAATCATACATAACCCATTCAGTTAATACAACGGACCCCAAAGATACTTAAACTTCATTCAGTAAGGTCTCCCAAGTATATGGCAGGATGATGCCACACCTGTCACAGTAAATATCTAGTGCCAGGTATAGGTGCTGGCTTGACAGTCCTTAAGGATGTTTATCTGCATAACAGGGCAGACAGCAACACTGCAAACTTCCCATTACCCACCTATTGCCAGGCAAATATGCTTCAACCCTGATCCGGAGGGAACATATAGAGTAGCTTATAATTTTATGACCCTTGCATTGTCTTATGTTTCAGTGTTCTGCAGAAGAATATGACTGTGAAAGCCAGCTGTCAAAAGTGTTTGGAATGGTAGTAACTTGTTTTACATCATTTTATGTCATTCCCATTAGAATTGGCAATCTGCAAGTCTACATTTAGCTGTTCTCTGAGTAGCATCCTGGACATCTTGGGTCTGTCTCTGCTTATGTTGAAAAGTAAATGGGTGTTTTCCACTGATTTCAACAGGAGCAGGACTGGTACCTTTTTTTTGACATAGAGGATGAAATCTTAAGCTCACTGAAACCAATGGCAAAATTCCCATCATCTTAACTGGGGTCAGGATTTCACCCAGAATGTAACTGCAGGCCTGAACCTGCTTCCACTCAAATCAAGGGGACTCCTTGTCTCTCATTGGTTTCAATGATAGCAGGATCTGGCCCTCAACTGGTGAATGAAATAATGTAGAATAATTCAGTGAGTGGTGATTTTAAATGGGTGCACATTTTCCCCTTTGTTTTCAGCTGATCAGGAATAACTTTGCCTTAGTTCCTTGCATCTGAAATAAGCTTAAAAAAATAAAACACCCATTGATGAACTGCCACAAAAAATGTTTGATTCCCAAAGGCCACAGTGCAAATTTATACTGGTTCTGACTGCTCCGTGGACCACTGCACACAGGGCACAGTATTATTGATTGCTCGGTCAATTAAAGTCGGTGTAAATGTTGGCCAAACAGATAAATCTGTGCTGAGAAAAATAGCAAGCAAGGGAGGGCATGTCAACAAAGAGGTAAAAAGAGAGAAGTGTAAATCTGTGTTTGCTCCCAGCACATCGATGCTCATTGCAAGCATCAGTGCAAAGATGATGCACCATTACACAGGTGAAAAACATGACTGGCAATAAAGTTCTCTACTAAGAGAGGAACGTTCTTCCTAGCCAACTTACAGCCCAATATGCATCAGAGCTATCATATGGCCCCTGAATGGCCTGCACTTTAGACTTCACTAATGCACCCTCTGCCACTCCCAATTCTTCTCAGCCTCACCAGCTTCTCCCTCTCCTCTCCCTAAAACTCACCTGCTGTTTCAGGCCTAGCATTCTTCTCCCAGCCGTTCCATCTCCTGCTCCCCAACCAGTCCATTCCATCTGTGATAATTTCAGGGCTGATCCTATCTCCTGCCAATCACTATTATCTCTTCTTCTTCTTCTTCGCTGTTTGACAAGTTAGCCCAAAGAGCTTCAGCAAGGGTGACAGATTGTCTCTTTCCCAGTTTAAGTGTCAGAAATGCTGAGCTTTGCATTCCCGTTCTCTCGGCCAAATGGCTCCTAAAATGGGTCCCTTCTTGGGCAGCCGCAACCAAACAAATCATTTATAAATATCAGCCTTTGAGACGGATGTTGGCTACATAAGCAAATATCTCATTTTTGTTCTTTGAGCAAAAAGCTTATTGTTACATGTCTCCGCATTTACCCAAGATCCCATGGTACATCGTTGTCACTGTGCAATCTCTGAGCTGGTAGTGTGGCCAGTGCTGCATTTAATGCTATTTGCAGAATAGTTCTGTGGTCTCTCCACACAAGCCAGGAGGCCACCATCCACCCTAACACATGTATAGAGGCCTGTGTATTAAATGGAAGAGTCATATGACCTCTCCTTTTGATTGCTGAACCATCCCACAAAGAGCTCTGCATAGAAAAGGAGAAATACCAATTGATTTTTAAACCTGCAGATGGATCCCGAATAGATAACGCCAGGGAGTTCAAAAAAAATCTGCATTGAGAGTGACAGTTTCACTCTGGTCTTTTTTGTTTTTTTACTGTGAATTACTGTGCTGCTGAAAAGTGCCATATTGCCAGATCTGGAGGTCCTAGTTCTCTGTTTATCCAAACAGCAGGTAAAGCACAAGCAGTGGCAACATAAGCCCCCCAAGTCCCTCAGCCCTGTGAGCTGGAAGGACTACAAGTCTCTGTGACTCATTCAGCCCTTTCTGATGAGACTGCCAGCGAGGACAGCTGTGTTGGGGGCCGTTCGTGTTGTTCACCTGGAAGTGGACTGAGACTGCAAGGGTAATATTTGCCAAGCACAACTGAGAAAGGAACTCCCACCACTACTTATTATTGATAATGAAAAAGAATTCGTAGCCATGAAAACATATGGCCCCTCCTCCATTACAAGTGTCCGGTTAAATAAACAGCCCATAATATTTCCTTTACAGTTTAAAAAACTACTGTTCAGAAAGCTGAATAAGGAGACAGCTATTCTTCATAGTTTTCCAAAGAAACTTCTCTCTTTCCTTTCCCCCCTCCTCCTATTCCAATCCCTTTAGTGTGAATTGGTGATGGAAAGCCTGTACCCCTATTTTACAAACTAATTGAAGAGTCCATAAAACTGAACATCTCAAAATAACAGTAGCTACACAACAAAACTGCATGAGTTGCAGTACAATCATTCACAAAAATCAGGGTTCCTCGGTGCCACCATTTATGGACAATGAGTAAAGGCCTATTTTTCCTCCCATGACATTACTCCAGTGTTTTGCCATGAGTATTCAATCCATGCTCACAAAAATGAAAATGTTTGCTGGATATGATAAAAGTTTAAGACCCTGCTCACGGGCATTTCAAAGACTGAGGGTAATTTGATTCAAGATTATTTACCCATGACTCTCATCAATGTCAAAGAGATAATGGTTGGCCATCATTCATTAATTTGCATCCTTTTCGGATTTCCCACTGAAGCTGTTTTTGTACAGTTCTTAGTAAAATGGCAGCTTCAGTCTGCAACCTTCAAGGCAATAATCGTTTGGGAAATATGACCTATGTCTTCATTTATAGCTATTTTCCTTCCCTTCATAAAAATGCATTATTTAGATATTGAAAACTTTCTTTTATAAATTTACTTCCCAATTTTCAAACTTGGGTGCTTAACTCAGGGCATTAAGTTCCACATTTAGGACAACATCCTTGAAACAGCTAAGCAGGGATTGATTTGCTATGGGAACACCTCAAAGTCACCTGGCATGTGGTTCTGACTCGTACAAGAACTTGGGCTTCTTTCTTTTTTTGGAACCAGAGTTTTGTGGGTGCAATTAATTGTGGGCGCAATCATTTGTGGGCAAAAATGACTGAAGCTGGACAGCTTTTTCACCCACCCCAGAACCTTTAAGTAAAGCTCCACATGGTTCATTTAACTCCATCAGTTGCCTCATTAAGGACCCTATCATGGGAGCTGCTGAGTGCCCATTCAGCACCTTGTATGATCGGGCCCTAACCTGATCACACTACAACATCTAGATCAGGGGCCGGCAACCTTACAGCAGTGGGGTGCCGAGTCTTCCTTTATTCACTCTAATTTAAGGTCTCGCGTGCCAGTCATACATGTTAACGTTTTTAGAAGGTCTCTTTCTATAAGTCTATAATCTATAACTAAACTATTGTTGTATGTAAAGTAAATAAGGTTTTTTAAATGTTTAAGAAGCTTCATTTAAAATTAAATTAAAATGCAGAGCCTCCCAGACTGGTGGCCAGGACCCGGGCAGTGTGAGTGCCACTGAAAATCAGCTCGCGTGCCGCTTTTGGCACGTGTGCCATAGGTTGCCTACCCCTGCCCTGGTAGATATTGATATTATTATTCTATCTACTCCTCCATCATAAGCCTGCCCACTTCAAAGACCAATTTCAACCATCCCCATGTTTCTTTTTCAATCAGCAAATTTTACCCCTTGGGCCCCGGATTCACTTCCACTAACTTTGGCCCAAGGCAACAGACTGTCTTGTAAAGACTCTAATGTACCTTTGATTTAAGGGTTTTCATTATTAACTTACTTTTCCCCCAGGCATTTTCTATTCCCCAACCCTCAAGCAGCCATGGATTTCTTCCTCTTCAAAATAATATTCATTATAACATGTAAATTGCTATACTGGCAGCATGTCTTGTGAAAAGGAGCATAGAGAGTCTGTTGACAAAACCCAATCTAACTCGAACGTGCCCTTTCCGGCTCTCACTCATTATCATCTCTCTTTACTGTGTCAGAGTGAAAGGAAATGAGCTTCTCTTTACTCTTGCTCACTCTTTTTTTTAAGGACTACACAGAGCCAGCTACACTGAATCAAAACTTCCCACACAGCGAAACTTCCCACCACTTTTGGCGGCATGTAGCGTATGCGTAGCTATACGCTGCAGTGAAAACCAGGTTGCATCCACACTGCAGGGTGTAACTACACGTATCAGTGAAAGGCTCTGGCAGGGGGGAGTTGCTGGAATCTTTGCCCGCTGCTGGAGCCTTTCCCCGAGGCCAGAGTCTTTCCCTCTGGTGGAGAAAGGGTCTAGCAATGGGAGTCCTTACCTGCACGGGAAGGCACCAGCGGTGAGGAGCTGCTGGAATCTTTTCCTGAGGTGGGGAAGGCTTCAGCAGTTTTCCTTCTGGCAAGGAAAGGCTCTAGTGGATGGGCACTGGGCAAACTACGGCCCATGGGCCAGATCTGGCCCACCAGCCGTGTTAAGCTGGCCCTCGAGCTCCCGCTGGGGCGTGGGATCTGGGGCTTACCCCACTCTGGCGCTCCAGCTGGGGAGCAAGGTTGAGGGCCACTCCAGGCAGTTCCTGGAAGCCGCAACATGGCCCCCTTCTGGCATTCCAGCCGGGGAGCAGGGTCGGGGGGGCATTCCACATGGCTCCCGGAAGCTGCAGCATGGCCCCCTTCTGGCACTCCAGCCAGGGAGCAGGGTTGGGGGGCATTCCACATGGCCCCCGGAAGCTGTGGTATGGCCCGCCATACAATTTCTGTTCCCAGATGTGGCCCTCAGGCCAGAAAGTCTGCCCTCCCCTTCTCTAGTCGCAGGGAGCTGGCAGAACCTTTCCCCTGTGCCAAAACCTTTTTCTATGGTGAGGAAAGGCTGCAGTAGCTGGGAGACGACACAGCTAACAATAGCAGTGCAGAGGGTGAGGCGCAGCTTGGGTGAGTGGAGAGCTGTGCAGGGTATGTCCTCGGGTACATACCCACAGCCTTCAGGCAGATCTGTGCTCTGCCTGCCTAAGCCAGGCCTCACCGTCTACTTAAACATACTCTACTTCCGCTGAAAGAAGTGTGCAGTGTGGACGTCATGTTCAATAAATTCAGCCACTTTGGTCTTTGTCTAAGTGCTGGAGATAAACTATAAATGTGGTGGTTTAATTACAGAAGTTCATGTTAGAATTCATGCTATCATTAGATTTATAACTTTTCTGGTAAGCCCAACTTGTCTTCTGTTACCCTCTACTATGGAGATATTTGTTTCACAGTAAAATGGGGCTCTGCTAACATTTTCTGCCCGGTGACTAGTGATTATATTCTCTTAACTCCACTGAACACTTTCATATTAAGGTGACCTTGCTATGAAAGCAAATTCTTTGCAAACCTAGTAATGACCTGACTGGACAGAAGGGCTCTACAATTCTTCATTATCTGAACCTGTTTTCTACAACTCAATCATCTCCTGCAATTACAGTGGAAAGGCCCTTGATCACCTGACTCCTCAATTAGATAAACTGATGGAGAATTCCCAGTGACATTCAGATCAATAACCCTATTCAGAAGTCCAAACAAGACTAAACCAAAGTGGTGATGCAAGCACAGTAAAAACTTCAGGCAGGAGGATAACAGGAATGTAACTCTTACTTGTATTTTAAAGGGGACATAAAGAGTATACCAAAAATAGGTGGGGAAGCAAGGAGGGGCGGCAGAGATCCAGCATCATGTGTTTGAACATGATCTACCAGGGCAGGTGAGTAAGCAGGCATAACCTTGTGCAGGCTACCCGTGTCACCAGACCGTGTGTAGCAGAGAGGCCAGCTGCCATAAAACTGCTAATCCCACTCCTGCACAAGGGAGAAGGCAATGGATAGAAGGTTCCCTCACCCATGGTCCACCCTCCATATACCAACACAGCAGAGCTGAGCCAGTGTACAGTGGGAAATAAACTACACCATGTACAGGATTCTCTCTAAGTTACAGTTCAGTGCCTGGCCTCCTTCTGGAGCAGCAGCATCCCTGCATTCGGGGCTTTTGGCAACTCCATGATCTAGCCATATAACCCTTCTGTCTCACCTGAAAAAAGGAGTTAATTTCAAATATTACAATTGGAGGCAGGCTGGGGAGAGCGTGGTATAGTTATTTATGGAAGGGTTTGTTTTTGTTTTCCACTAAATCCTTCAGGCGGCCACAATTAAACCAAATAAATCATTCTTTTCCATTAGTAATTTCAGATTAGAGGTGAAATAGAAGCTTTCTAATAAATCTTTGTACCTGAGGACGTTTGGAAAAAAATAAAATGCGCTCTCCAGAAAACACACTAAGAATCTAGACTGGGGAATTTTACTCATATATTTTATTTAAAATGTTTTTAATGGCAATCTGTCTTTTCTGCTGGTGATTTTATAGTGCAAAGAAGGTAAGGTGTTGTATATGAAGGTACCTGATTCTCCTCAAAGTATATGGAAAATGAGTAAGAATGGGAAATAAAACAACATCCACTGACCCTAGAACCTGGAATTCTCATTCCATGAGAAATTCCAAAATTTCCAAAAAACAAACATCTAAATCAGAACAAAACTTCAAAATTTCATTTAAAAATATCAAAACATTGTTTTGTTTCATTTGAATAAGGCCAAAATGTTTCATTTCCACTTTATCAACTCAATTATATTATGTTGTAGTCAAAATCAATCATTTTGATAATTTTCTGTTGAAAATTTCAAGTTCCTGCAGAATGTTTTGATTTAATCTAATCAGCGTTTTCCAACAGATAACCATTCTGTCGGAAAAATTACAAAGCGCTCTAATCTCCCCTACTTACTCCATATGCCTTTGATCTGGCTTTATTTATGGCTTTACATAGTGTAAGACCTTTTGAGAAGGCTTTTCATATCCCTGATCATGAAGCAGCACTGAGAGGTCCACTCAACAAGATGTACAAGTTCAGAGACACTCAACACTGCAATGCACCCAGTGCAGCACAGCTGATACAATATTCTCTACTGCCTTGTGTCATAATTTGCACCAGTGTAAAGTGAGTGCAAAACTCTACCAAAGTAATTATGTACCCACTTTGCACCAATGTAAAGGATACAATGCAATAGAAAAATCACACCCAGTATTGCAAAACCTGCAGACATATCTCCACTGCTATGAAGACCAATATCCTCCACAACACACCTTTCACGATCCACAGGTCCTACATATGCCTCTCACAACATGTGGTGTACCTGATCCATTGCACTAAATGCCCCCAATAACAACCATGTGGGTGACATCAGACAATCACTATGCTCTTGAATGAACTCGCACAGAAAAATGATAAAAGACAAAAACACCACATCACCCATGGGCGAACACTTTTCACGAAACAATCACTCTATATTTAGCCTCTCAGACCTCATCCTCAAAGGAAACCTGCACAACACCTTCAAAAGACAAGTTTAAATTCATAACTCCGTTAGACACTAAAAATCATGGATTTAATAAAGACACTGGATTCTGGCTCATTACACCAATCTATAATCCACTAAACCTCCCTCGTCGTGTGACAGCAAAGATGTTAACTGTCCACTTCACCTTGAATGCTCTCTTACAACATGTTAACCCCTTAGGCTAAACAATCTGTTCCACCTTGTATTTAGCTGTGACAATGCTGCTCCCATAAAGATATTACCTCACCCATCTTGCCTCTCTAATACAATTAACCTTCATCCAATTATATATGCTATCCCCACGATGAAGTGGTAGGGATCTGACAATAAAATATCCAAGCAGATGATTCAGAAAAAATACAGCTGGATCCCTACTGAACGAATTCATGACAATATTTATGGAATGAAACCAATAAAAACAAAGGGCTGCAAGAAAGAGCTACAGGGCTCAATTCTTCTCTCCTTTAGACCAGTCTTATTGTAGTGAAGCCTCATTGATTTCAGTGGAGCTGCTCCTGATTTGCACCACGGTTAACAAGAGGAGGATTCGATCCTTTGTGACCATTTCCCATATGTTAGTTCTGATTCAAATCACACGCCGGGATCAGAGCTGAACAACACCTTTAGTCCTACAGAACAAAAAAATCTTAACAGAGAAAGATGAAAGTAAGGCTCGTTAAAGAGAATGGTTTAATTAGTGTGCACGATATCAAAGTTGAATAATGTCCCAAGTGCAGTTAGCATGATTTCTAAATTTGAAAATGGGTCATTTGCCTTTATCATCATTTTACATCTATGCTCCCTTGACATGTTTTATCCATGTTCACATGACATATTGATCAATGATCATTCCAGTGACCTTTTATACCATAGAATTAATGAGTTTCTTTAAATAAATAGTTGCTCCCTTACAATCCATTCACACTGCAGCTCCCAAAATAATCCCACCCCCAATCAGTCCACATCACATCCCTCTTCAAATCCTTTCCATAGCTCCCTCTTCACCCACCAAGTCAAATTTAAACCTCTTGTCCTCAAGTCCCTCTGCAATTCTGCCCCAGCGTTCCTCTTGCTCTTATTGTGCTCCCCTTCTCTCCTCTTTCTCACTGCCAGAGACATCAACCACACTGTTCCCTTCACTTCCTTCTCCAACTCCTGTCCTCTTACTTTCTCCCATACTGCCTCGTCCACAAAGAAGACCACCACCACCCCAGGCCCAGAAGCTTCCTACTCTCCTCTCTCATTCGAAGCCTCCCCCTGCCTCTTTCACAAGGCCACAAACGCCAACCCACATAAGCACTGCCAGGGCAGAGAAGTCATTTTGCTGGAGAGGAGATAAAGGGAAAAGGAAAGCTAACCACGCCATAGACAAATGGGTAGAACATTCAGTGTTCTCCTCCATAGGCATCATTCCCATACAGGGAAAGATGGGGCTCAATAATAATACAGTAACATAGTCTGTAGCCTCATCACCTTGTGCTGTGATCATCACTTGGGCAGGGCCCAGACTTGGATGGAAGCGATGAAAGGACTGTCTAGGAAGTGGTGTTAGCAGTTTGGCATGTGGCATTTTACTCTCTGAGCCATTACAGAGCTAGGGTCTTAGTGCGGTGGTTCTCAGCCGGAGGTCCGCAGAGGTCTTCCAGGGGGTACATCAGCTCATCTAGGATTTGCCTAGTTTTACAACAGGCTACATAAAAAGCACTAGCAAAGTCAGTACAAACTAAAATTTCATACAATGACTTGTTTATACTGCTCTATAGACTATACCCTGAAATGTAAGTACAATATTGATATCCAATCGATTTATTTTATAATACTATGGTAAAAATGAGAAAGTCAGCAATTGTTCAGTAATAGTGCGCTGTGCCACTTTTATATTTTTATGTCTGATTTTGTAAGCAAGTAGATTTTAAGTGAGGTGAAACTTGGGGTACGCAAGACAAATCAGACTCCTGAAAGGGGTACAGTAGTCTGGAAAGGTTGAGAACCTAGTGAGTGGCAGGGGGTATTATGCTGCTGGCGCTTTTGTTTTGCATAAAGCAAAAGGCTGAAGTGCTCTGAGATTCACGGGGATGACAGATTCTATCTGCTATAAACATAAAACCATTTTAATTAAGAAAATTATCTGGCTAAAGATTCCAAGCATAAAGCAAATAAATAAACCAACATCAAATGCAGACACAGGTAAAACTTGCACTGTGTGCATTTGATCTAATATATATTAGCAAAATAGATCGGTTTCACATTTCTAGAAAAGGATACCAGATGTCTTTGGCATCATCTAAATTATCTCTATTTATAAAAGTTACTCTTTTCCATTTGCTGCCAAGTCTGAAAGTCCAATTTGCCAAGATAACATAACCAGTGCGGATGAAGATTTCCAAACTTGAAGTATCAGTCTCTTAGCAACCGTGGTACCCTTTGTATTAAAATGGAGCAGAGTGAAAATGTCATCTTCTGCAGACTTTTATGCACCTAATCAGTGAATTCCCATTAAAGACAAGCAAGCGGGTGAAAATGGTACTTGGAAAATCTCTCTTGCTCGCTCTCCCCGCACCCCATGAAATAACAGCTGATCATAATGAAAGGTTCAGCAAGCCCAGGTCAAAAAGCTGGTATGATTCATGGAAAGATTAAGACTCTTTCCTTCCACTTGCCCAAGAATTCTTGGTTTAGTGCTGAAGCAGGATCGATGAAGCCCTGCTCAGTTTTGTGTCCATCTGTAGAACAACCATTTGATAGCTCCCTCTCTCCAAACCTACAAGAGTTCCTAAAAGGGTTTTCAACTCCCACATTCACATCTGTTGCCTCCATTTGAGTCCTTCGCAGAAGCTCACACTCCTGATACGGTGTCCTTTGTAAAATAACATTCTGGGATCCTCGGGGTGTTCCTCTCCATTCTGGGGTCCTCAGAAGTTTAGGGTGCTATATAAAGGCACAACAATATTGTAAACATACAGAAGGCCATAATAAGCCCTGTAATTCTCAAGGTCGCATCAACTCTCTGAGCTCAGATGTGGCTGCCTGCACTTTCAATTCAAAAACACAGGAAACGCAAAGCAACTAAAGCTGCAACCCATGTCCCCTGGTCTCTCTCTGCTTGCCAAACATGAGGAGTTCAATTTACACAAAGAGGCTGCATCTTCTCTCCTCTCTCTCTCTCTCTCTGGGCTGATTTCTGACCTCAGTGGAATTACTGTCCTGATGGACACTAGCGTGGGATCAGAGTCATGTTGTTTGTATGGGTGTAGGATGAAGGGGTTAACTCACTGCTGTCACCTCCTTGTGGCCAGGTGTGGCGTAGCAGCTCTCTGCCCACTGGCTGTCTCCTGCTGATGGCTGTTCTGCCTCTTCCTGTGATGTGGCCCTCCGGACAGGTCACTTTAAAGCCTGTCCCCTTCTGGAGCAGGCCGTGAACAAACAACAGGGGGGACTGACGCAAATAAACAGAGTTAGTGAGAGAGAGGGGAACTGGTCCCCCTTGGGGTGCATCAGAATCTATGAATATCTCTCAGGGTGTGTCAGAATCTGGCCCTCTCCTCAGGCAGAGGCCTTCTGGGAAGTCATCTGGGAAGCTCCTGCCTTCAGTCAGCCCTTTCCTCAGGAGCTGAGGGCTGACGCTCTGTTCTCTTCCCTGGTCTGACAACAGGTGAGCTGCTCCGCTCCCCTGTTCAACTCTGCCTCCAGCATGTGCATGCATGGCAGGTGTGGTGGGGCGTAGCTGGCTGACCCCAGAGCAACTCCTTAGCTCCTTGTTGCCCAGTGTGGGGTTTGTATGCCCCATCACACCCCCTCCTCCTGAAGATGGCACTGGGGACCCAGACCAGCAGATTATCCCCCTCTCTCTTCCCCGCCCTGAAAAAAATGACATTTTGGTGAGCTTTTCCCACTCTGTGCTGAACTTGGAATGTGTACAGCTGGAGGGCAGGAGCTGGAGGGGTTGTGTCTTTGCTGGTGTTTAACCACCATAAGGGAAGTGATCAGTGACAAGCTAGAACAGATTTCCCAGGAGGTAGTAGTGGAGGGAGTCCACGACCCATTTCACAGCCACACCTTCCTTTTCCATTATGGAATATGCCCACTCCCAAGAGAATAGTTTGCGGCTCAGGTAGAGTACAGGATGTTCCTCTCCATTTGCTTCTTGGGACAACACTGCGCCCTGTCTCACTTCTGAGGTGTCGGCTTGCAAAATGAATTCTTTGGAGAAGTCAGGACTGAACAGGACAGGCTCTTTTCACAAGTGTTCTTTCAACTTCTGAAAGGCCTTTTTGCAGGCCTCGGACCTGTGAAGCTTCTTGGGGCTGCTATTCCGGACTAGGTCTGTGAGGGGGGCTGCTGTGGTTGAAAACCCAGGCACAAATCAGCAGTAGTAATCTGGGAGACCTAATAAACTTTAAATTTGTTTCTTCGTGGCTGGGATAGGCATGTTTTGAGGGCCTGCACTTTGCCCACAAGGAGCCAGTCCTGGCCCGTCCCCACACTACATCCGAGGAAGATGGTCTCTTTTCCAATCTTACACTTTGCTGGGTTTCCAACTGGCCCAGCCTCCCATAGGGACCAAAGTACGGTGGTGACTTGTGCCTCATGTTCATCCGAATCTCAGCTGTGGATGACCACATCATCTCAATAGCATGCTGCAGGTGACGGAACGTCTCTGTGGCACCGTGGAGGCCAAAGGGCGAAGTCCTAAATGACAGTGGCCAAAGTCTTGGCAAAGGTGGTTTTCTCCCGTGATTCTGGTGTGAGTGGGATCTGCAGGTGTGACAGGTCAGAGCTGTCTGAGCCCAGAGCAGTTCCTTAACCCCTTGTTGTCCAGTGTGAGGTTTGTATACCTCATCACAGTAGATTGAGAATGCTTTGTAGTTAAGGCAACGAGCTGGGACTCAGGAGATCAGGGGCCAGTTCCAGACTTCCGACGAGTCACACTTCAAGCTAGATCCTGCAGGTGGCTCCCCCAGAACATATCCATTTGCAGTATCTAGCCTTTAATCATTCAGCGTCTCAGGTCCCCAGTTGTACATTGAAGATAATCACATCTTTTTTGCACCCTTTTTCCACTTAGATTTGAAGCTTTTTAAGGTAGGGACTGTTCCTTATAATGTCTACATTCAGTGCCTAGCACCAGGAGTCCCTGAATTCAGTTGGGTCCTCTAGGTGCTCCTGTAATATTAATAAAAAATAAAAATGATCTGGAAGCCAACTCTTCTGTTTAGCACAGTGCCTATCCTCCCCATACTTCTCAACGGTAGAGAGAAACACTCTAGTGAGTGTCTCTCTCATTCTGTAACTCAGAAAAGTGGGGAGTTTGAGTACTTTTTTGAGCAAAAGGAGAGTTTGCTTCCCCGCTGGGATTGTCTTTGCTCCCACAGCAGTAATGATCAGAGTCCATCAAGACCGCACGATCAGCAGTTTATTTCTTACGAAGTATAATAGTTGCTTAGGAGAAGATGGGATCAATAGCATGAGGAAATGCCCATACTTGGATGCCTGCAGCTCCTCTATCACACAAACAGGCAAAGAAAAATCCTTGAAGCTTTTACAAACATTGCTGGGCTTATTTTCGTTTTCCCGCATCCCTGATGGATTAAAAAAAAAATCAATCCAAGCTCGACTCTATTTTAGCTGTGACCTTAGCTCCTCCAGGTATTTTCTGCGTTATTTCTGTAGATTACTAAAACCAACAGTTATGATGATGATAATAATGCCATGGTGACTATTTGGAGCTCCAGGGAAGGAGACAGAGGCTGTCTAAGTATTTTAGATTTAAGAGGGAATAGTCTCGCCATTTACAATCAGATATATCCAGCCTGCCATGTTTTTTACTGCTGCAAGGTGAGCAAAGGGTCTGAAATGAAATAAAATGGAATGAACAGTATCTTGGCATCAAATGCCCTTTAAATAATCAATTTGGCATTTGGCTATTGGAACTTTCAAGCCATGTACATTACTTGCATGCTTTATTTGTTTGTCCAAAGTCAGAGGGGAACATGCCATTTGTAATCCTATCTGTGAAATAAATTAAATGGATAAAGAAGTCCCTAATTAAAGACTCGATAATGTGTATATATATTTTACATTGGAGCTAATACTTACAAAGCACAAACAAACATAGTTTGACACCATACAGACTCGTATTATATAGCATGCCAAATTTTGAGAGCCGCTATTTCGCACCTGATGCGGGGAATAGGGGATTTTACTCACATTATTGTAATTATTTATTAAACGTATTCAGTATATTCAGTGCCCTATGCAATATGCACAGAATCATTGAATACACACAAAGAAAATATACAGTCGCAGGATATATACAGACAATATACACACAGACACTATAAACAGACAAACTATACACAGTCACAGTGTATGCATACACACAATATACAGGCACGTTACACACATAGATAATATACACACACTGTCACAGTATGCAAACAGACAATATACACACAGTCTCTGCCTCCAAGATCTTATAGTCTAGATAATGTTGCACATCAGGTGGAATTGCCCCCAGATTAAACCATACTGAAACAGCTAATTAGGGATGATGTTTGATAAATTTACTACGGCATTTCTCCTTGCAGACATTAATTTATTTAGATGTATAAGGAATACACTGAAGAAAAAGCCCCTAAAATCTCTTGGCACCTTTACCACAATGAAAGATACTACCACGTGAAAAGGAAAGCCAGCAGCTACTCCACACCCACGAGCAAAAAGTAACCGTCAAAGTAAAAAGCAAGCCCAGCAATACTCCCCTCGCTAACACAAATATCAACCACCTGTCATGTCCCTCCCTCTCTAAACGTCTGGGTAAACAGACAGGCTTGCAGTGTGGCTGAATGTCAACAGATGTCTGGGTAGGTGGGGAGAGTAGGTTCAAAAGTTAAGGACCCCTCTCATCACAAAGAACACCCAACTGTCAGCTCCTACTGTTTGACATCACTCCATGGGACTACTCACATGCTTCACGTTAAGCACCTGGTTGAATCTATACAGCATTTATTACACAATACCTGTGAATGTTTGGAGTGGGATCTGTTCTAAAAACATATATGTAAATGTTTGCCAAGTACAGCTGAACTTTATTTAGAGAATGAGACCGTAACTGTGCCTTGCTGTATACTGTACGATACTTGACATGTTTTCTTATCACAGAAATAGCCTCGGCCAACTCAGTCTAAGAATACACAGCGTTAGCAAAACTCTGAAATCAGGCAAATTATAACTTTGCTGGGAAGACACCTCAGGAGCAGCAGGATCAGAAGAGCATCTTTCTCGGTGAGCCGTGGAGAAGATAAGGGAACATAACTTCTAATACAACGTACAGAAGATTACTTTAAAAAAAAACACATAAAACTCCGAGAATCTGAGAGAGAAGGAAAAACTCACAGCAGAGGAGAGGTAAAATCTGTGACATTCACCTCTCAAATTAAACTTCACGTGAAAGGAGAGTGAAGGAATTCTCCACTGCCTTGTGCAGCCATTTACACCTGCAATGGCATTTTGTACCCACTGTGCACAGATGTAAATGACTCCACGAGGTAAAAGGCAGTAGAAAATCAGGTCTCACTCCCAACACCCTTTTTATGTAAGGGCTGGTCTCCACGCAGTTTTTGTAGCACTATAACTTATAAACTGACATAGTTAAAGTGATACGATTCCTTCATGTTGACACAATTATCCTGGTATAAAAGTGCATAGCTTTTTGCAGCTGCACTCAGGGGTTTCTAAACTGATATAGTTATAACAGTATAAAAACTGAGCGTAAAACCAGCCCTAAGAGAGGCTCTTTTGAAATCTGACTCTCCCATATATTACCTCCCATCTCTGCTGAAAGTCACTTCTCTCTCAAATGGAAAAGCTCATTCCTGATTGCAAGCTCAGGCCCAAGACTACAATCCAAATTCTACACTTAGAGACTCAGTGACTTCCACACAATCCAGGCACATGCAAAGGACAAAATCGGGCCCAGTTCATTCTCCTGGAAGAAGCATTATATTGAAATAATAACTAGAGTTATTAAGTTATGCCAGCTGCCAGTAGCCCCAAGGGGCTATAGTAACAGCCAAAAGTCACCAGATAAAAGGAATTCACAGCCATGACACACACACCTCTTGGCCATGTCCCCTATGCCATATGAATGGGGAGGAGATGTATGGGCCATTACGCCAGCTCTGTGGCATGTGAGGTTCCCCTTACACAAGGGGGATCCTTCACTGTCCAGCTTTAGGGCAGCTTTGCGTTGGCAACAAAGCACAAAATGGTCCCATGGCAGGCGAGAAGAATCAAGCCAAATACTGTTGCTTTATTTTGTGTTCCACTCCCTCTCTTCTTAAGATATTTACGTTCTTCCAGATCACACAAAACATAAGAGAAGAGAGAGATGGGAAATGCCAGGTAGATCATCTAGTCCCTCCCCTCTTACGGAGGGACTCCTTCCTATATTATATGTTTTGTCCAGTCAGGTATTATGTATCTCAAGCAATGGGGTTTCCATCACTTCCCTTGACAGATTATTGCTCAGTTCAGTAAGTGTCCAGGAAGTCTCCCCCTGTTATTCAGACACAATGTTGTTCTCCAGCTCCTTTCACAAGGCCCTACGCTGAATTATAAAGCTTTGAGTGGTTCCAAAATAAATCACTTTCTCTGCCTTGGAAATACAGCCCTGTAGGAGGTGGGAGTTCTGTATACAGGAATCCTACAATAAATATATAGCCCCTATTGTAATATCTGAGCACCTGACAGTTTTTAATGTGTTTATCCTCACAACACCCATATGAGGTAGAGACGTATTCTTATCTCCCTCCTAGAGAGACGGAACCGAGACACAGAGAAACTAAGTGACTTGCTCAAGGTCAAACAGAGGGAGCATTTGGCAGAGCAGAACCTTGAACCCAGGTTTTGCAAGTCCTAAGCCACAACTAGGTGGGAGTAAAGCCACCAGTCCCTAACTCCTGCAAGAACTACCAGCGGCTAAGGAGATCATATGCCTCTGACATGGAATTCTGCAATGCACCTGCCTGCCTCCACAGCTTCCCATGACAGCAGCTCACAGCCCCAACTAAGGAAGGGTCTCATAGTGTGGAGACAGGGCACACAAGAGTTAACACAGCCCTAGGCTATGTTCATTATCTATAGGCTTGCTCCTATGCATATAGCACACTTGGACCTCCCATTCCTACCCATGGGCCCATTTCCTCCTCTCATGTAGATCCCAGTCATCACAGAGCACTTCCTCCATGGTTCAGGAAGGTGGAACTATGATGACAAAGAGGAAAGTGACCTCCCCATTACTACAACCCCCAACTAGGAGCTTTCCAGGTTTTTGTCCCCAATCTTCCCATGGAGACGGAGGTAACAATTTGGCCTTGTTGTTTTTTTTTTAATTCTCAATCAAAGTGGCCGAGCACGGATGGAATTTGCCTTTTGCTTCATAGCACAAAGGCGCAATGAATTTCAATGAAGAAGCAAGAGTAGTCAATAATTGGCACCAGCTGTCTTTTTTTGCCTCACCATCTCTGTTTTAATGGAAGAACTGCAGAACCATTCATGGTTATTTATATAAATGCTGTACACTGCCCCAGCTGCAGACCTTCGCCAATCTATATCATTTTAGAAAAGCAGTGTTGCATATTTTCTGCCAAGCAATTAACGCACACCGTAGCACACCAAGCAGAGAGTTTTAGTAGCACTAAACAAGGTTAGCACATTTGTAAACAGCTTGCTATGGTGTAATATTTTTTTCTGCTCATATGGTCTAAATATACCTTGGGAGGATTTTCTCCAGTACAAATGGCTCTGCCTGAAGGAATTTAAAACAACAAAAGGGCTTATGATAATTTCTTCTGCTGTTTGCCTAGCGCGCACTCTCTCTCTCTCTCACTCTCTCTGTTTTCTGGTTGGTCAAGTTACCAACTGAGGGTCAAGTTCCACCAATTATCCAAATGAGAGCTTGGTTTTAATGGAGCATCCAGTTTAAATAGAGATGAGGTAGAACACACATACTGGCCACCTGAGTTCTAACCTAAGTGCCACAGACTATCCATATAGACTACCCATTGGCAAGACAGCTGGGACAAATCTCATCCCTGTAGAGAGAGAGTACACAACACCCAAGTACGGGCTTAGACCGGGCACTAACACCCTTTAAGATGTGCATTCTACTCTCCATAGACGGCACTGTAGAAATCCAGGCTTCTCATTTACTAGTGACTTCCAGATCAAATGTGATCAGTTTAGAAGCTAAACTATGTTATTTCTGTCTCTCATAACAGTCCAAATTTATAACCTGGGTTTTGGGAGTCAAACTGAGTTCTTGCCTCCTCCGTGCACGGCCCTCAATAATAATAAGCAGCAGCTCTGCAGAGACAAGGTGAGTGAGGCAATATCTTTTATTGGACTAACTTCTGCTGGGGAGAGAGACAAGCTTTCGAGTTTACACAGAGCTCTTCAGGTCTGGGAAACTAACTCAAAGCATCAACGCTACATAAAATAAATAAAACAACACTGCATAAAAGCCCTGCAGCTCCTTTTATGCCTATAATGACTCTCGAGCAAACCCATCACTGTCATTGGCCTGCACAGGTAATACTGACTGGAGTTCAAGTCAGACATTTGGGTGACCATGCATAAGCAGGAGTGGAATCCAACCATTTCTTCGTAGCTCAACTGGCTCTTCAGACCTAAGCAACAGTTAAAAAAATATTTTTGTCCCTCAAGTCAGCAGATATGACTCCGGATGTGCAAAGTGAACAGATCTGCTTAGAAGAAGGTGCCATTTTAAGATAGTCACAGTTCAAAGCAGTGCCCTATGTAAATCTCTCCGTGTCTCAGCTCACCTATCTTTACAGCTGGAGGGACAGTAATATTGACCTACCTCACAGGGGCTTTGTGAGACTAAATACATATTTTATACAGGGCTTTGGGACCTGAGACAAAATGTGCTATAAAAGTGCAATGTATTTATTTGTTTTATGCACTTGAACCTAGATAAAACTGGCTCGAGAGGCTGGACTGGGATTCATAAGACCTCGGTTCTGTCCTTGGCTCTGCCACCCATTTGCAATGTGCTCTTGGGTAAATCACTTCCCCTCTCGGTTTCCCCTTCCCTCCTTTGTCTTCCTTGTCTACTTAGGCTATTGGCTCTTATTCTCTTATCCATACACCCCCCTATTACTACTATTGGTTATTTGCACTGCAGTAGCATCTGGTAGCCATAGTCTTGGACTAAGATCCTGTTGTGCTAGGAGTTGTATGAACACAGTTGGGACGATGTGACCCCAGTCTTGCTTATGCTTCTCAGTGCATTGGTAACCCAAATAATACTTATTAATTTAATATCTTTAACAGCATCTAACTTCCCACTAGATCTACAGCACATTCTGCCTTTTAAATAGTTTGTTTCATAAGCTTCTTTGATGGGCCACCATCCTGTTTGATATTCCATCCATGCTTGTTGTGAGGAGGCTGTTAATGAAATGGCAAAGACCTCCCGATCCTTGCGTATGCCTAAAAGATGTCTACAAAGCGGTACACTTTTTACACTTCATTTAAAAGCTCTAGAAACTAATTGGAGTACAAAGTCAGGTCTAATTGATGTTTGTATTGATTGAACTGCTCCAAGCCTTAATTTCGGTTGTAAACCTCACTTTAAAATAAAGCCATTCATAATTAAGACAGGATCTGTAATTAATGGATTTTTATAGTCATAACAAAATTCCTGTCTCATCAATCTAAATTAAACTCTGCATCAAAGTTAGTGCAAATTAACTACCGTGGGTGACAAATTTGCTCTCAGCAAAGCTTTCACTATTTTTATCAACATCAAAAACTAATTTCACAATAGGGTTAGTGGAGGTTACAAAAAAGTAGTAGTTGTCTGCAGACAAGTTGCATTTATGATGTGTATTCTCTACACAGCACAGAAATCATGATAGAGATGCTTTATCCTACTTTGTTTAGCTTTTGGGTAGCCTCTTTCCAGCGTATGACTGTTTACAGGCTTAAATGGTCACCTGTTTAAATGCTCCTAAAGTTTCCAGAATGAAAAGGTCATTACCTACATAATGTACATAACAGATGCAAAGATGGAATTACATACAGCTCCTTGTCACTGGGCCTTGCAATGAAATTTTCACATGGTGTGTGTTGGCATTAATAGCAATGCTTTACACACATTACGTTAATCCTCGCCAGGCCCCCTAAAGTAATTAATGGTTTGGCCTCCAGAAAGCTTTTAAAATGACTTGGCCAGAACAACCCAGAAAGTCATCTGCAGAATTGGTGGTAGAACTCACTAGTTCCTGGCTACCTCCTGTGCTCCAGCCACTAGACCATATTGCCCCTGGCACATAGTTACCACATGGGAGTACTCATTTGAGTTGGATTTCTGCTTCATTGGATTCCATTTAACTTATAAGCAAGGGGCACAGTTTGAGGGCACCCCAACAGCTAATTAACCATACAGCTAAGGGGCCAGTCTGCCTGAACAACTGCCTGTCTCAGTTCCTTATCTTTATGGAGACGATGTGTGTGTAACCACTGGCTGTAGTTTAGGCACACTGGGTCTGATTAAAAGTCCATTGAAATCAATAGGTGTCTGCCCATTGACTTCAGTGGGCTTTGGCTCAAACCCATTATTAAAGATAGAAAGCAGTCACATTGGGCAAAACTAGCCTGTGCACCTCTGATGACTTCAGTGGTATAAATCAGGATAGTATTTGGTCCATTGTTTCTGCCTGTATAGTATAAGCATAGAAAACATCAACCTAATAACTCTTCTCAGTATTGTAATCCGGTGGTTCAGTTTACACTACGTCTCATTCTTGTGGCTGGTCCAGAATCAGAGGATAAGAGCCAATTACTGCTTCCAGCTAATGGAATTATTCCTTTAGTTTGAATGGCAGAGTCCTATGCTTCCAGACCTGATTCAGGAAGGCATTTGTGCATGGTCTTAAGTGGTGTCCGGATCGGGACTTTAGTGCTGATAACCCATGGTGGGGAGCAGGACAGTAGCTTGATAGGTTTTATTGTCTCTTTCTATGTGGTTTTTATTTTGCGGTAGGTACATGAGCACGCAGAAACTATCTCGCCCTTTATAAAGAATAGATGAAAACAAACCAACCAACCAGTAGAAGGAGAAAGCTGTGAGACCAGTTGAGAATATTTCTTGTGGGAGTGAAGCACTTATTGACAACTCCCATGTTCAAAGCTGGCCATGTGCCTTTCTGCTCTCCTGCAACAAAAGCTGGTGTTAAAGTCTCCCCTACTTCCTCATGGCTACAGCGTGCAGGAGTCACCAGTCATTTTCATTCAGTTGCATTGATAAGACTAATTGTGCTCCTTAAGAGGAGGAGATGAGATCGATACCAATGCAGAAATAAAACGTATTAGATAAATGATGTCCCATTTGTGCAGTAGTCCTGTTAACCCTTTTGAACAAGTGGCTGTCGAGATTTTTGTCCACATTTGAAAAAAATTTTTAAACCTGGTAGTGGCAAAGCTTTGGCTTTCTTTTTAATGATTGATGGACACTAAAGGCTTTGTGGCTGTTGATATGGCACAGAAGGAGAAGCTTTGATGCCTAAAACTGATGACTTAGTATTGTACAGGGTTTTTTTTCTCCCCAAAGTTTCCCTTGTTCTTAGCTAATAATTAAGAGGGGCTGCCCCAGACCCTGGGATCCTGGCTCCATGGCAGGGCTCCTAGGCTCCTTGCCAAGCCTTGGTTAGAGCTGGGGCTCCCAGGAATATGGCTGAGAGTCTGGAAGCCCTGGCATGGCTGCCTGCCCCAGAGCAGCAGACCCCGAAAACCTAGGCTCTGCAGCAGTGCAGAGAGCTGGCAGGTCTCCCATGCAAACCTGCCTTTCATTCACCGAAAATTCATTAAACCGGAGGTGTTTTTGCTCAACATTTCCGGTTTGATGAATCAGCATTTTCCTCACACAATTTCCAGCCAGCTCTTTTTATGAGTCTGCTAGTGCCCCCAAGCTAATGGATTTGTTTCTTTAGCACAGGTAGCGGGGGCCTGTGTTTTTAGACTCAGAGGTACTAAATTCAATATCTGCAGACTAGCCAACCAGTGGTGTCATTACATCTATTATTTGTATAAAGCAATAAGTAAGGCAATCAATGAAGCTTTATGGAAGGGGAAAATCAAATTTGCTGAAAGCTACAATCCCAGGAAGCCAGGTAGGGAAAGCTTATTGTTGCTGCTATGTCCTTCAGCTCCCTCGATATGTTTCCATCTCTCCTACGCCAGCACTGAACTAAATGTTTACTTTCCTCCCAAGCTGTCAGAGATAAAACTTAAGTCCTTGTGACAAGCATCTTACCCATCACATGCTTTTAGAAAAGAAGCTTCACCTTTCAAAGGCACAAACTTAGCTGTACCTGCAGAGCACAGGGGATGCCACCTCCACATTAAGAGCTGTTGAAGAAAAAATACACCCAACCGATTCAACTGTAGGGGGAAAATACCAATTACTAGCTAGTTAAAACAGTTATTTTTCCCCCTCTCCATTCAAACCTATTCAAGGAACCCCCTGGCTATGCATTAGATTTAGATGAAAGGAAAGTAATGAGATCCGTCTTTACCAATTTCAGTAGATAATTGCCCAAACGAATAATCTCATTAGTAATTAGAAATGCCCTGTTCCAAATGTGGCTGACATGTTTGTGTTCTATTGACTTATCACCAAGAGGCACTACACTTCCCCTAAATGACATTATAAAGATGTGAATTGGAGAAAATGAGCCTAGATACTTTTTCACGGCTGAGGGGTTATTTTAGTTTTTATGTATGTCTCAGCAAACTGAAGAAAAGATGTGAAACATTAAGACTGATCATAGCGCTGTGTTACTGAAGACTGGAAAATATAGGATGATAAAATATCTGCTTTGGTTATTCTATCTTTATTATTTGCATTATTTGTTCCTACAACATACCAGGGGGCTGTTTACACATATAGGGAGACACCGTCTGTGTACTGAACCCTTTATACTTTACACCCAGAGAAGTACTGCAAAAACAGCGTATGTGAGCATTCATTCCAATTCTCATCAGCTTTTTCATTCTACTTATAGTTCCCCTTTAGCTGACTGGTTGCAGATGCCAGGGGCCTTTCAGGTCAAGATCCCCAGTGGAAGAGAAATCAGCGACCTGGAGTCTGGTTATATTCTAAGTATAGCTTGTTTTATTTATCTACATACACCAGTCCTGGAACAGAGGTGGTCACATACAGCACACAGGCAATTCCTTCTTTCAGGATTCTCTGCCCAAAACCAATGACTGGTTCCTAGGAAATATTTGATTTGAATCAGAGGCTGAAAGAGAGGGCAAACTCTCTGGTTCTTCCCACAGCTCCCTGTGATGAGTCCCTCCCCCAGGGTGCCACCTGGAACTGGGGTACCACTGAGCCCCCCGACCCACCAGCCTGGGCTCCCTTTTACACTGTACTGCTGTGACAAGCTGCAAAGCCTTCTCTAGCCTGCACTTTCACCAGCACACATACAGTTAGGAACACACCCAGCTGCAGTTACATGCGGGCAGGCTCTTTAACCAGCCCCTGCATGGGAAGGCCTCAGCTAGGGCACCTCCCAGCTCCTAAGGCACACACCTCCTCTGGAGTATAAACCCAAAATTATACTGTCTTGCGCTGCACAGGGAACTGTACAGCATAAGCTCATAAAATTCATCCCCTCCCTGAATGTGGAGAGGAAATGCAACAGCCTTTTTCCCCTGAGTTATGATTCCCACATACTAGTTTTAGATAAAGCAAAAGCACGTTTATTAACTACAACAGATAGATTTTAAGTGATTATAAGAAATAGTAAACAGAACAAAACAGATTACCTAATAAATAAACAAAAACGCAAAATAAGCTTAATATACTAAATAGATTGGATATGAATAGCACGTTCTCACCCTAAGTGATGACACCAGCAGGCTGCAGACTCTTAAGCTGCACTTGCTTACAGCTTGGAATCCCCAGGTGTTCCATTCACAGGCTAAAAATCCCTTTAGCCTGGGTCCAGCACTTCCCCCACTTCAGTTTTTTTCCCCTCAGGTGTTTCCAGGAGCCCTCTTGGGTGGGGAGTCAGTGAAGAACCCAGATGATGTCACTCCCTTGTCTTATGTAGCTTTTGCACATGGCAGGAACCCTTTGTTTCACAGCTTGGTTCGCACGCCAGTCAGTGGAAAAATACTGATATCTCAAGGTGGAGTCCAGCACCGGGTGACATGGTCACATGTCCCTGTAAAGTCACAGCAGCCATCCCCCACAGGCCGTTTGGAGCGGTCACCGGAAGGCTCACCAGGTGGGAGATGAACTTCTCCTAAGGCCTATTATTTCTTCCTAATGGCTCATTAACCTGAATGGGCCCTTCCCAGACAGCCATCTAGACTGAGAGCATTTTCCTATTGGGCATTGCTCAGGAATAGCTACATGGGAAATAGATACACAGTCAATACTCATAACTTTGGATACAAAAATGATACATGCATACGAATAGGATAATCATATTCAGCAAACCATAAACTTTCCAATGACACCTCACATGCCTTATCTTGCATAAAATACATCATAATTATGATATAATTATATCATACTAATATCGCTATGAAGAATATGGGACACAATGTCACACTCCCCCCTACTGAATTCTGCATAACAAAACTTACACCACTTGTCTTCCCAAAACTGAACATTTGCTCACATATTAAGAAAAAGAACTTGGAAGACTGTAACAGCAACTCCTATATGCACCACAGACATGTGCTTTACCCTGACCTTTGAATACAAAAAAATGTCATTTCTAACTCATTTTAATTTCACTCAGAGGCAGATTTTGCTAATAGCCCTGGGCCAAATTCATGTCATCCCACTAACTTCAGTGAATTTGGCCCACTCATCCTACAATGTAATAACATTACAAATGGCAAATGATCACAAAGCACTTTACATACTACCGAGATGATTCTCCTTTTGATCAGCACTGCAGACCTTATACCTGTTCCACTTCTAGACTCCCTCTGACATCAATAGCGCTGAGTGGAGAATTCATATATATATACACACACACAAATTGCTTCTCCCACTGACCCTGTGTCACCTTTGAAGTGAAATGAGGCAAGTGGTTAACCCAGTGCCCCACAACACTGTTACACCACTGGGCTAGTACAGATGACAAATACCTTAACCCAGGCATGCACAGTAAAACCTGTTATAACCAAACAAAGTTCTGGGTTCTAGTCCCAACTCTGCCTCTCCTGTGCTGTGTGACTAGGCAAGATGCTCAAACTCTCTGTGTCCCTCTCTGTGAAATGATGATGAGGATACTTGCCTGGCAAACAGGTCTGCTCTTCTGTTTGGATGATTAATGTTTGTCAAGTACTTGAAATTTTCACCTGGAGGGAGTCATATACTCACCCAGTGATATATTAACCGTAGGGATTACTTGCACCTCTTCGGTACTCATGGGCATGCAGAAGCAAACTCTGAATTCAAAGTTTCAATTTAATACCCTTTGATGTTTCAAAAGCCAGCCAAGGCCACGAAAAGCTTCTTCCCGGCTGGGTTTCTGCCCCACCATCTGTCTGACAGTTGGAAGCAGCAGCAATCCGACACAAGCCGACAACTGCTGCCCATAGTCCTGGCTGCCAGCTCATCTTGCTCAGGAGGGCCTCTAGGATGGAACCTGAGTGGTCAGACACCACATCTAGCCAGCTACCAACCACCCGCTCCCTTGCCTGTGCCCTCCAGAACAGTCTGTCCAGCTTCCCTGGCTCCCAAATCTCTCCCCCAATATTCCCTGCTTCCCCGTCCCAGCTCTGACTCTAATATCACCCCTCCACCACCGCCTCCTCTGTTCCTGCTTTGCTCTTCCAACGAATCTGCCCCCAAGAATCTTGGCCACTTCACCACAGAGAATCCTGCTTCCCTCTCACACATGATTCTCCACTTCCCCACTATTCTTTCTCCCCCGGCTTTAAAACTCCCTCAGCCACTACCCTGGAGATCCCCACTCACTTCCTATCTTACCTGCCACCAATTTTCCACCCCTCTCCTCTTCCGCCTTTCTGAATGTTTTGCAAATAATCTGACAAAATTACCAGGAAGGAGTGTGTTTCAGTGGCTGCGCCAGACAGGAGCTGGGTGCCCCGTGTGGGTTGCACTGTATATTACTGTGCATTCACTCAGTGAAAAAAAGACAACAGCTTCCTATCTCTGGCCATTCGCATCTATTCTCATTTCGTTTTGGGATGAGCTACCGTGTGTTTTTCTATTTCCCCTTCTTAGCCTTCAATTAAGCATTGCTCTGAATGACATGACCTGGCTAGGTAAACTTGGATATGGAGCTTTTACAACAGCTGGTCTCATGCTTCCCACAGCCTTGTAATTGCAGGGAGAAAGGGAAGGTGGGTCTGAACCGTATCAAGACACAATGCAGTCTATTAATTTTACTCTTCTGAGCATAGCGTGCTTAGCTTCTCTCCTCTGGATCTATGCCTTGCTAAGTGACTCGTCGCTCTCCCAGTCATGAGACGTGAGTCACAGCCTTGCCCCCTCAGGAAGACAAATGTACTTTATCATGTGTGGGGAGAATAGTACTGAGGGAGTGGGGGGGGCGGGGGGGAGAACATAATCAAAACGTGTCATTACAGACTTATGGACAGCAGTTGCCTGCGATGGCTTCTAACCAATAACACAGCAGGTTTGAAGATGCTTTATGATGCCACATAACAGATGCCCTGAAAATCAAACTCAAGCCGTTAACATTAACCTTGACATTTTATCTTATTTTTCTACCAAAAAAAAAAGGGGTCTTTAGAAAGAATCACATGTGGAAGATACAGGCAAAGCTTTCCCTGGATTTCTGGAGATTCCCCATCTCCTCCATTCATGGGATAAATGCAAAGCAGAGGTTCACTCAGTGCCATTCATTTAGATCCATTTCAGCAAAGCACTTAAGCCTTTCCACTAAAAACACGTTTAAGTTAAGCACTTTGCCGAAAAGGGGCTTTCCTCCGAATACTCCCTCTGGGAAATCTTATACCACTCAGATGGGGATATAAATATTATTCTGCCCTTCTTACAAACATTGCTCCCATGTGGTAAACTGAGGCACATAGCGATTAATGACTCTCAAAGTCTCAGTGCAGAACTAGAACCCAGAAGTCCTGGCTCCCAATCTGTTGCTCTGTAGCTGCCAGATCTCATTATTAATGAGGCAAAATCTAGACTGGCTTTATGAAATGCACTTAAACATTGCGGCGAACAGATGTCTAATCGTAGGCATCGCTGAGTTTGGCAGGGTGACTCTTCTGGACTTGAGGAAGTTGACTCAGGTTTTGCTACAACTTGATTAAATCTGACATGCTGAAAAACACAGTGAGCTACCTCAGCATGGCTGAAACATTGATCTCTGTAACACTAAGGGGCACCTGACAGCAGACAACCCAGCAAACGGACTGAGGCAGAGCTGGTTCTCAGCACTCGCATCGTTTACTTTGTCAAGTATTAATTATTTAAAATAATGCTAATTGAAGGGGAAACAGGCAAAGTGCGCTGGCTAATTGATACACTACAGTGCATGCTATTCTGAGCAGGAACCCTGCTGGAACAGAAGTACCGCAGAGGTGCCCTTGACTGGGTACAGCTAACTGAACAGAACTCATTTCCCCATGCAGCATGAAACATGCATCCTAACCACTGCTGAGCCTGCAGAACCTTTTCCCGCATTTTATAAATTCATGCAAGCTCATTCTGCCCCAGAATCATGCAACATTAAGGTCCCGTTTGCTCCACTGTGGGTCTGGCTTAGATTCATCAGGGCACTCTAGTAACGTTCATCCTCCTTTTGTCTCTTTTTTAACAGCATCTTGTCTGAACCTCCTGAGTCCACTCTGCAGCAGCCCCAAGACTTTGGTTGAGATATGAAAGCCCTAAGCGATGAGATAGATGACAGCTGGTATGAGAACCAATACGGCACAGAACAGAAAATACAACAGGCTATTTGACTAAGCACTTACATAATAGATTGGGGGCCTGAGTCTTCTCGTACACACTTCATGGGCGTGACACAAGTCTAGCATCGTTGACTTCAGTGGAGTTATTCCCAATTTAAACTGGCATAAGTGAGAGGAGAATTCCGCCCCCACCTCCAAATTAACGAATCATGAATGAGATGAGCATTAATGCAGATTTATTCAGCCACAAATGGGGAAGGCGAGGCACAGAGAGGCTAAGAGACTTGTCCTAGGCAACTTAGCAACACAATGGCCCGTTTCTAAGATACCAAGTGCAAATGGGAATCTTCAGTCAGCTGGTCTGAATACACAGTTCTGCAGGCTTCCTGCTGCTCCCACCAGGCTGCCGTTCCTCCTCCATTGAACCTGCAGCTCAGGAAGGAGACAGTAGTTGGCTGCAATGGGGCTATCTTGGCAGGAACAGAGCCAGCGGCTCACCAGGAGTGGTCAGAGAGGGACAAAGAAGGGTCAAAGAGGGAAGTTTTTAAAAGGTCAACGATAGGGTTTATTCTGTAAGAAGGAAAAAAATCCCCTTTAAGGTATTCAGAGGCTGTTCCCTCTAACCACCTCCAGGTGCATTCAGTCTGAAATCTGTTTCCCTGCCACACTCCCCACCCCAGGCCCTATCAGCCCAGGGAGCAAACAGCGGAAGCAGAATCAAACCCCACAGCCTCCTGTGTGGCAAGGAGAGGCGCTTCAACCAACAGCAACCAGTATGGACCACTAATGAATTCACGCAGCATCTGAAAGGTTCTGGAGGGATGCTAGAAAATGTTCACCTTGATCTGAGCCTCTGGATGTAGGCACCTGATGCTGACTGAACACATGGGCCCCAATCCTCCATTCTCTGGCTTCTGTGCCTGGGAGAGAAACAGCAGGAGGGAGGCAAAGGTAGCTTAAAGCCTATTTTGACTCTGCCTATTCAGGGGTCTGCCTGGGAAGCAGAGAATAGCCACAGAACAGGGCACTCTCCCTACCCCCTCTCCCTTTTGTGAGCTCCACAGCTTCTGAGAGGCTGTCCGTGCAGAGGGTGTTCTCCAGACTGCTGCAAAGGGGCTTTGCTGTTAACTAAGGCTCAGGCCCACTGAGTTTTTAGGGCAACATGCTCTGAGAATCATGCTCCCTGCAGAGCAGCTGTGAGGTGAACCATGGATTTAGGACAAGGAACTGGACAGATCCTGGTAAACGAGTGGTCTAGATTAGAAATATGCATTAAAAAGGTCCATATTAAAGTGGTATCAATGTGTCATTGTCCGATTTCAGGGACTTTTAAAGCATGTTTGGAGCTCGATCTGAGTTTGCCAGGCAGCAGCTCTGCACACAGGTCCTTGGCCCATGCTCCAAAGAAAGGCAGTCTTCAAAATGAACTGGGTTTATTTAGAAAAATTCAGAGGACTATTTGCCCACAACAATTCAGATCACACGAGGGATAACGTAACAATGATGCGTTTCCAGTAGGAGACACGCATGCCTGTCTCCATGCTACGAGGCAAGAGATTAAATAAACAAAGTACTGAAGAGTGAGGTAAAAGTGACTTGGTGCAAACCACGGGGCTTTTCTAAAAACGGTCTTGTACACAGAGGGTTAACAATGTCCACCCTGTATCGGTTCCTTCCTTCCCATCTCCAGGAGACTCACCCCCTTTCGTACACCATCCTCGTTCACATTCACTGCGGAGGATAACTAACCCCAGTGACACTCCGAGGACTTGCCCACTGACCAGCCAATACCAATAGCTACGGTGATGTAGTTAGAGCTCAAACGTAACCTCTTTAATTGTCTTCCAGATGGTGTCCCTAGCAATTCTCATCTGTTGGCAGCTGATCGTCAGTTTATTAATTCTCTCTGTCAGAGCTCTCCCCTCAGAGACGGCCGCGATGTGTGTTACTGGATTTTTCCTTTATAACAGACTGCTGGGGCAGTAAGCCAAGGTGAATGAGCTTTACAGTAAAGGATTCTGGCATCAGGAGGGAGGGGTTGTTCTGGGGAAAGGAGCAAGCACTTCCCCCTTTAACGCAAGGCATCTGCGACCCCTTTCCCCAGCACATATACAAACACTACAAGATTCCCCCCAATATCTTAGCAACCTGCCACGTTGGGCAAATATAGAACCGCCAGCCAGGGCCCAAGCAGTAAAACATCTGGGAATGGAAACCTGAGCTGCTTTGTGCCGCTCCACAATTTCCATTCTGTAGCTTTTTACCACCTACCTGCTGAGGGTCCTTAGTGCCTCATCTAGCACAGCACTGGCCCTCTAGCCATAGAGTTCCCTGATACTTCACAGCATCCACAGCTTAGAAGATATGAGCTTGGCTCCCTACAGAGCCCAACTTCCTTCTAACCCCAAGAGTCACTCTTGCGTCATACCAGCTTTGTGTGTCCGTGTGACTGACGGCACCTGCTAGGAGCTGGGACCTGTTACTCCTGTTAACAAAAGCTCTTGTAGCTGAAGTGCTAGACGCCTGTGTTTCTGGAACTGAATTACAGTCCCTGTGAGTGTGTGAGAGATTTGTCTAGTAATTGTGTCTGTCTGTCTGCAGCACCTGGATTTCATACCAGCTCTGTGCAAAGTGGGTGTAAGATGCTATCAGATCAGAACTGTAGATTTTACCACTTACTTTCCCACTTACTAAATGGCTATGCAAGGTGCAGCTCAATGGAGAATTAGGCCCGATGTCTTTGAGCCAGTATGTAAACATCAAAGCAAACCCAAGTAACACTGGAATCTATAGACTCCATATTAATTTTATAGAAGATCAAATAGATTCGGATAATTATACACGCAGAGCACTGCTGTGTGCTCCCTTTGTCTGATATAAATGAACACTCTCTAACCTAAGCCCACAGTAAATAAGAACACAGGCCAGAGTGGGTAGCCACAATCTCGCTCCGTGCATGTATGTTCTTCCTGTGGGTATTCGTTCTATGGGCTTTTTTCAGGAGCAAATGTGCATCTCATAATAAAATAATCGATATTATACAGACGTTATCATCACCGTGCTGGTATTTGTGATTTCTAAATGGAAACTGTTTCAACCCTGAAGCAACTGGGCACTGAAGAAATTCACACTGTAATTAAAATAAATTTATATTTGGGAAACTGGAAAGAAAAGCCCCACAGGCATCAGAGATACCCAAGGTCCAGCCGGGGGAGTATCTGCATCATGACACTGTGGCTTTCTATCCACAAAGATGAAACAGTATTTAAACCCAATTTAAAACTTAAATTATTCCATTTTCACCCCAGATCACTCATGATGGGAAATCCATGGATGAACCTCTCTTTTACAAGCATTCCGAGCTTTTATACAATTTCATCCATGTAATTAACAGGCTGCTCCCAGAGCTCACACTGAAATACAGGCTTTTGAGAAACCTCTGTTGCTATCGCCCTCAATGCTGTTCATCACAGCTGCTAATCTGAGCACTAGCCTTTAATGCAACATAAGCATGGCTAGCATTTCAGCTTAGTTCCTTCTGTGTCATGCCTGGCCATTTCAGAAGAGGTCCTTGGACCCCCAAATGCACCTTATCTTTCCCTTTTATCCCTCTCCTCCTCTGGGTGGTTTTTTCCATGGCCAAAAAGCTAAAAAAGGCAGACTCACTCAGTGTTACTCCATGTGTCAACCAAGCATCTAACGGGACATAGCGCCTTTGGATTTTCCTCCCTCTGAGTGCTGGTGCATTGCTTCTCCAAAGAATTTAAGTTTCACGCTCTCCGCGGACACCAAGGCAGCTCACTCTGCAACAATAAGTCTCATCTGCAAATATATTGTGCAATCAGCTTGATTTTAAGACTGGCAAGAATCTAACTGCTCCTTGAGTCACCAGAACTCAGCAGGGTGAACAAAATAGCCACAACTCCAAAGGCGTCACAGAACAGGCACATTCTAAAAGAATCATTTTCAGGAGGAACTTCTGGGACTAATATTGTGGTTCCCCATCTCTGAGAGGCAACCGCGTTTTTATCAAGTCCTCTTGGTAGCCAATAGCAAATCAGGTCCCAATGCAGCAAAATGCTTAAGCAGTTCAATGGGACTCGAGTGCCTGTTTATGTGCTTTGCTGAATAGGGATGGGATTACAGTTAAACTTATGCTTAAGAGCTTTGCAGAATCAGTGCCTTAGTGCTTTACAGAGCATAGAATATATCTGAAAGGCATTAAAAACTGACCTTCTTGGGGTTACCCATTATCCGGTCAGCAATCATGACCTCTGCCTTCATTTTAACAGCCATGGACAACATTTGTAGATGTGCGTGTCTAAAGTTTAGGTGACTTAGTTTGAGAATTGGGGTCCGCAGTTTTTGTTCCTGCTTCCCAAGAGAGCCTATTTAGTGGTATAATCTCCATCACCCTAATGTCTTATTGTCCTGCTGCAACTTTGACTCTATAAATGGCTATTGCCTCAATATAGCCTCATCCAATTGTTCATTGCCTGGATTATTGGCATATGGCAGCCAACATCTAATTGTGAAGTTCATCATTTAACCAGGCCCTTTCATTTTTGCATAAGTTGTTTTCCACTCTAAAGCCACTCACTGTTGTATCTCATGCAGCAGCCCAGCCTACAGGTGACCTCGTTAAAATCGCTTCTGCAGGTTTTGCTCTCACTCCATAATGGCAGAGAGTTGGCAATGAAACAGGTGGAAGCCTGGTAATGGAGGTGCTATAGTGCATGCAGACATGTGAGCATGTTTGTCTTCGACTCAAACAAGATAATCCTTGAGGAAGAGCTCTGATTCAGGGGACATCCTCGAGCACTTCATTTGAAGGCCACTTGACCTAAGCTTGTCTAGACTGGGGATTTTCCCCAGTTCCAGCCTTTTCTATAGCTCCACTACTGCAAGCCTAGCTTGGACAGACAAAGCCTTGATTTGCACTGACGGAGCTTCCCTCGGCTTCACTACACTACAGCATGCACCAGTTCAGCCAGGCAGTTGTCTGTAATCGGGGCACATACCCAGTCTACAGAAGGTCTTACAGGCACAGCTAAGGTTTTATGGCGGAGGCCATATGATCTAAAACTGCAGATGAAATACCTTATTACTTCAAAATGCTCTAAATACATCAGAAATAAATCTCAGGGAGGGTAAAGAGCTATTTAAGGTGAAGGACAACGTTGGCACAAGAACAAATGGGTATAAAATGGGGATGAATAAACTGAGGCTGGAAATCAGAAAAAGGTTTCCAGCCAACAGACGGGTGAGGCTCTGGAACAGCCTCCCAATGGGAGCAATGTGGGCAAGAAACCTAACTGATTTCAAGATGGAGCTTGATAAATTTGTGAAAGGGATTCTGTGGGGTAGTTGCCTGTGATAGCAGGGGACTGGACTTGATGACCCAGCAGGTCCTGTCCAATCATATATTCCTGTGCTTCATAGTGACATGGTCCAATGCCGATTGACTTACTGTGACTTGGGCCAGGCTCCGAGTTATCATAACATCTTTCTACCCTAATGGCTGCTCTTCTGGTTCTGGGGGGTGTGTGTGTGCGCGAGAGAGAGAAAGAGAGAGAGAGAGAGAGAGGTGTGTGTGTGTGATACACACATACACACACACACTTACTTTTACAAAGTTTACCTAAAATGCATATATTTTCCCTTCAGGTGATATTTGTCAGACTCTGACAGTGGGAACATTTTGCCTTCTAACGATACCCTTTAGATAGTGTCTGTGTGGGTGGATGACTCAAACTTGCAATGATGATTCCATCCCCTGATTTTTTATTAATATATATATATATTCTTAGCAATTTGTAATGTTAAGGCAGCAGCGATTCTAAAAGGAAATATGTGCAAATAGCGCTAAAATTCTGAAATGAATCAACAATAGCCAGGAAATTCACAGATAAAGCAGTTGCTCTAGCCCTAATTTATGCTCTTATGCCTAGCTATTCCTGACTATATGGCACATAACATTCACCAGAAGCCGCCCCTACTTTATAATCCCCAAGAGACAGGTTATGGATAGCATGTCAGTTTCAACTTTGTCATTTACTTTGTGTTACAAATTTTGGCAACACCTAATGTTCTATAAATTAATTTCCTTTGCAATCCTAAGAGTTTCTCAAAACCCTCATGCTACTATGGGGACCACAAATAGCAAATGACACTATGAGGAATAGACAGAGAATCAAAAGAGTAAGCAACTATTGCTTCAGCCTATTTTCTTTGCTGCCACGATAGTATTTACAGCAGAATGGGAAAAAGAGGATGCATTTAAAATAGACAGATGGCTGACAAAAGTCTGAGAAGTTCTCATGGGAAGAGAATGACTAGCCAGAAAAGAGGTGGAAGAATTGCCCAGGCATGTGAACAGACTACTCTAAGATGTGCTTATTCACCCTACAACGCAGAATCTCTGCACACTTTTACCCCTTATTAAAAATGTGTGTAACCTTGAACAATTTAAATTGTCTGATCTTCATACCATACTGCACTGTATGACCCCGTGGACCACATAACAACAATGCAAGTATGAATTAATTACATTACCCCCCAACAAAAATAACATTCTAATCTATTTAGTTTTACTTAGGCTCTTATACTTCACTTATCACCGTAGTAACTGATCACAAGCACTTTTAAAAATCCATTACAAAAGTGAATGGGATTGAGTCAAATACTCTAGATGCTACCATGATGCCAGAGAAGCCTAACAGATCAGATGGATATCTGGGCCCCAATCTTGCAAGAAGTCCCGCCCAAAATTCCCAATAACTTGTATGCAATAAGGTTCAATCCTTTAAGGATTTAGCATATTGTTGCTGGTATTTCTGAAGGCACCGGAGGGGGTTTAGCACCTAAATCCCATTGAAAGTCAATGGGAGAACAGTGCCTAACTCCCATAGGCTCCTTTTGAAAATCCCAGCCTGTATTATTAATTTCAAATTTGTTACTATGTTATAAAGGTAGTGATGCAGCCGTTAGTACATCAGTATAACTCCCATATGCCCTCACCAACGCCCAAAGCTAAAACATCTTAATAACTGCTGCCTAGATTGTAAACTCTTTGGGGAAGAGATGGCCTTTTTGTTCTATAGTACCTAGCATAGTGGGGTTCTGGTCTCCGGATGGGGCTCTTAGGTGCTACAAGAACACAAATAAATAATAAAATAATACTTACTGCTGGTAAAAAATAACAAATGGCCAAAAGGAATTCCATCTTTTTTTTTTAAATGACTAAGCTATATTTTAGTACACAGTGCACAGGAAAGCATGTCCACCTACGAAATCCTTCTGTGCTGCTATGGCTTAAGAGGAACTGAATCAATTTAGCACCAATTTTGTGTGTAAGGAAAAAAAAATGCCCTCGGGTTGAGTCTTTTCTGCTAGGCTATAGGAATGAACTATGCCCAATGACTAGCTAAACTGCTAGGCTAAAAACTGGGACATATCTTCATGGCAAAGTTATAAAGCCTTTGAAAATAAGTGTTTGTAAAGCAAAATGCTGCCAAAAATGTATAAGTAAATTCTAACAAGAAGTCTGTGTCTAACAGCCAAAGAATAAATGCGTGATTAGCAAAAGAGCTCAGCTCCTGTATTTTGAAGAATGAGTGGGATATCCTTTGTGAACAGAGATGAATGAAATAAGCTGCTCTCCAGTGCAACGGCACAATTACACTAAGGCACAAACCACATTGAGCTGACATGGGATTAACATTCGCAGTGACTGCCACTGGTTTTATAAGCCGGCTACCCAGCAGTTATTCATGACATTTCACATTAATTACCAGTAATGACACTCATATTCAGACTGACTTTGTTTAGGCCAGGCACCTTCACTCCCTGGGCTGAATTTTGTGGTGACCAATAGCCTGTGAAATCAGAATGGAGTCGCCAACATGCATGAATTTTACCTGATTGGGGGGTGGTCAAATTGCAAAGTAGGGTGGGGGTGGCTAAGGGGGCCTAAATCTCTGGTCTGTCACTGTTCTGTGCAGGGCTGGTCTCCCTGTGCTATGTTAGAGCAGCTTGAAGGCCAACTGCAAACAGCCTGAGAGGAGTGAAAATACAACAGAGAATCAGCACATCTTACAGTATTCTGGCCACTCTCCAGTCCTCCAGCCAGGCCCCCTTTTCCCTGCAGTGCCAGTGGCAGGGAGGGTGAATGGCACAAAAGTCCTTCTGCCACTACAGGATCAGTGGTGTCTCCCTTTCCCTAGCTCTCTGGGCCAGTTAAATCAGCTTCACTGCCAGATTACTCCAGTTCAATAACACAAAGAAGCCACACTGCACTGACAGAGAGCTTGCCTTTGTGTCTGACACTGATATGTAAACACTTCAGAGCAGAGACCTGGCTTTTCTGTTTGGTTGCTTGCTGCTAAATGCAAATCTTCTAAACAAATAAGTTGCAATGCCTTCTTCAGTCACTAGGAGGTAAGGGGTCTGTGAGCTATAGAGGAAGTTAAAATGGGAACACCCTGGTTAGCGTGTAACAGCGAAGTCTTCCAGAGCGGCATTTGAGCAAGACTTAATCTACTGCCATCTTGTCTGCATTGTGCTAACCTATTTGATCATCAACTATGAGAGCATCTAAACTTTACCTAACCACGTTGTTCTTCCTTATTGCAGCCCACAATGGGCAAGCCAGCTCAGCGATATTATCAACCAAACCCAAACTCTCATCCAAACTTCCACAGCACCTTACAAGGAACACAGAGGGTGGCTATAAAATCTGCACACTTCCCTTAAGTGATATGCCTTAAGTGACGCTTTTAGTTAAACTGTGTTTGAAGTGTTTTAGACTCAGGGCCGGCGCTTCCATTAGGCGACCCTAGGCGGTCGCTTAGGGCGCCAGGATTCGGGGGGCAGCATTTTGTGCGCTCCCCACGGGGCGCACGGGAGCTTCCGGTTCCACTCCAGTCGCACCGCGGAAGAAGGACCTTCTGCCGACATGCCGCGGAAAACAGCAGCAAGCAACTGAGCAGCTCAATGACTGCCACTGTCGCCTGCAGCATTTCGGCGGAAGGTCCTTCTTCGGCGGCGCGATGGGAGCGAAACCGGAAGCTCCCGCACGCCCCGTGGGGAGCGCACAAAATGCCGCCCCCCGAATTCTGCCTAGGGCGCCAGAAACCCTGGCGCCGCTCCTGTTTATACTAGGTCCTGTATATTTCTTACCTTTAATAAGTATAGTAAATTCCCACTGGGGGAAAAAATCATTTTAATAAATATATTTGGAGAATATATTTTTTTCTTCTTAGCTTAAATTAACATACAACTTGTAAAATTGACTTACAGAGAGTAGAGATAAAATAGACCTGTCAAGCTTGTAAGTGAGATCTGATTTATCCTCAGAACATATAAAACTTGGCTTGCTTTCATGTTGCCCCACCAATACATGTAAACCCTGTTCTAGAGGGACAGTTTCTATCTAGCTCCATTTCCATGCTCATTGAATCATTAAGCTCTCTGCAGAGCTTGTACAAAAGGTCCACTGAGAAGTAGACCAAGAGCTTCAACGTCTTCCATGTTGCTCACAGAACAGCCATCAAACAGTAAGCACTTATGATTAGAAATTATCTGGTCAAGAACAGAGGGATCAGACCCCAGGTCCATATAGCCCAATGTCTTGTCTCTGACAGTGACCAATACCAGATGCTGCAGACGGAAGTACAAGAAACTCCACGGGGTAGGTAATTATGGGATAATATCCACCCACAAGGAAAGTTTCTTTCTAACCCTCGTCAATTAAAGGTTGGCTTATGCCCCCAATCATTGACCTGGAGAAGTCAATCGCAAAGCACTTTTCCAGCCCCGGAGCCACATTCAGCTTCCACATATCTATCTAGATAAATAGATATAGCTAGACAGAAAACTTCTCGCTTAATGGACATATAGCAAATGTGATGCTACATCTAGGAACACAGATCCTGGCCCTGCATAAAGAACAAGGCATCTTCCTGTGTAAAGAACAAGGCATCTTTATCCAAAATGTTAGTCTAACTTTCTCCTGCAAAATTTGGCCCATTCAGAACATTCTTGTTCTTTTAAAAGCTCTTGCCTTATTTGAAGGTGGAAGGACAGAGACTGCAGCTAAAAGCAGACCTGAGATCTGAATAGAACTTCAGGCTATGGCCTTCCGCTCATTTTAGATCTGGTGACCTGTGCCACTTAAAGCAAACCTTTTATTCTCTACTTCACACTCGGAATGGCATTCAAGTTATTTTATGATTACGCGACTAATAAAATGAATGCAGGCTCACCGACTGCCTTCCCCTACTGTCTAATTACCCCTTCCCCACCTCAAACAAGGCTTCTTACCATCCAATTCCTCCACAGAGATATTGGCTAGCTGTTCACTGTCACTGCCAGCAGAGAGCGATCGATTCAGGTAGTTCCCTTTGTACAACAGGCCAGCCGTCACATGGTGGAATGGCATCTTCTCCCTGCACACGAAAAACAAGCAGAAGACTCATTATAATACTTTGTCTTTTCTTTCTTTTCAGAGAGCAATCAGCTGCCTTTGAAAGAGCAGTAGGATTAAAACCTTCTGCGTCTCAGAATGATGAATGCTCAGAGAAGCCAAATTCATGACTGATGGATTGCAGGCTTAATTTTGTCGCTACACTAGGAACTAAACAAATAACAGTGTCTTCATTAAGGGGGAGAGTGAGCATAGGCAGAATGCAGATGTCCTAGCCAACTAATAATCCTTTGCATTTACCTAGCAATGTTCAGTCTGGAGAATTTAATAGAGTGTAAAAAAATCACAAGGCGTCAGAGCTGAGATATTCAAAGCTGCATAAGGGATCTGAACGCCCAATTCCCATTAATTTAAACAGAACATCCAAATCCCTTAGGCAGCTTTGAGTATCTCAGCCAGGAAATGTTAGTACTAGTGCTGAGTACCAATCCTAAATGAGATTACATCCATGCCACAGTTTCAAGGATCTAACTGCAGTGGTTCTTGCTGAAGGAAGGAATTTCACCTTCAAGCAGGAACTGGAGATGAACATTTTCATCCCAGTATATGAAAATTGCAGAAGAGTATTACCAGGACAGCATCCCAGGAGATTGCAATGGAAACTTCTTTGTAATTCACCTACAGCATAAGCAATGCCCACCATAACCCAGGGTATGTTTCAGCAAAGGACAGCCATTTCCCCAGTCGAAAATGGCAGTTACATGGCAATAATATACAATGATTTAGGATGGACAGGAAAGGAGCAAGTTTGCCGTAACCAACTGAAATTATGTTTGAAACTGAAATGTTTGTAGGCCAGATCCACAGCTGGTATAAATCAGACTCCATCTCAGCCATAGCACATTTTATAGTGTAAAGGATCCACCTTCAGCGGATATAACAGCAGAGTCGATGGAGCCATGTTGATTTATACCAGCCGAGGCTCTGGCACAATGTTTTTACACAAACTGGAATTTGGCCAGGACACAGGCCAAAATACCTCGAGCCAAATCCTCAGCTGGTGTAATTCGATGTAGCTACAGTGACTGTGCTGATTTACAGCAGCCGAGGAACTGGTCCCTTGAATGTTCTCTATAAAAACGTACTATAGGGTCTCTCCTTTGCATCTCGTTCAAAGGCCATCACCTCTACATTCATGCCGAAGCACTGCCTCCGAGAGACAAGTGCCACCTATTGAATCGTGTCCTCAACTTCTGGCCACACTTGGGTAATAATTACAGGGGTGATTTGGCTCTTACACCACCATATGTTTTTAGTATAGTCAATAAAACAGATGCATATATATACACATACACTCAATATATATATAAAGACATGCACATCTGACTCCTGTAATGAATGACTTTCTGCCTCATTGAGTTTATGAAAGCTTAAATAGCCTTAAAGAGCAAACCAACCTGATACAAAGGTAACACAGAATGAGAAAGAAAGTTTGTTTCCCTGTCATTACTTTGTACATACATAGCAGTTCTCTTGCTGTAATTATGCAAACAAATCCTAATCCTTTTTAAAATATATTTACTTTGGAACTAGTTTCTTCAGCAGCACATTAAAAACATAAATAGGTGCATAGATAATTTCCCAGCACTTACCAATTAAAGTATTTCACTCAGATACATTAGTCTGTGTTGCCAAGGCACTAACTTTATATACACAGCGAAAGGATATGCTGAACACCATTTCAGTGCCAGTTTGGATATTTAAATGCTGACCAGTCAGACAGCAGTTCCAGCAAGCTGTGCAGTCATGTTGGCTGTCACGTCAAACAATGAAATATTTAAACAGAAATTGATTTGCATGTTTCCTCCATAATCATACTTCCAATATAAAAGCAACTACACTGACTTTTGAAATCCCATTTAATTAGAGAGGGGCTAAAACCAAATCCCTAAACCTGAGCAGTCACATATTTGGGGTTAGTTTGATATCCAAAATCCAGATCTCAACTCCTCACACAGGGTCAGAGGTTTAAATTGACTAGGTGCATGTACAAATCAGGCAGCTGAGGGCACACAACAGGCCAGAACTGGTGTCCAGGGTTACCCAATTTGTGTGCACAGCTGCAATAACTACACATGCAAATAAGGTACGGATTTCTGCATGTAGCTGAATGCCTAGCCATTTTAAAAATCAGACTTGTGAATAATGATTTTTAAAATACCAGAGTTAACCATCCCCTCAACTTTGAGGTGTTTGAAATCTACATCCAACTGCTAGCAGAGTGAAGCTTGAGGTATCCTGCCACCGGAAGGGAATCCTTCTAGAGAGAGATGAAGCAGAACATCTGGATTGCAATACCTGGATTGTGGGGGAGCCATACAAAAAAGGGGAAATATTCTGAAACAAGCAAAGGCTTTACGGGAGAGTGGGTAACTATCAACCCATCTGGTAATCAGTGCTGTGCTCTACTATAGACAGTTTGTTTATAGACAGGGGGTCGCTTTTTGTCATATTTGCTGGTGAATTGTTGCATGATCAGTCTGAGCAAAATCCTCCTATCGCAAGCAGGGTCACAGAGGGTGGTGGAAACAGGATGACTCTTCAGCAAGAGGTAAGAATGACACTGCACACGGCATTGCCGACATGAGACACTATGTGTACACGAGGGAGATGTTAAGATAGCCTGTGGGTCCATGATTACACTAATCCAAGCAGCCACACATCTTAGCAGTGGGCATGTGCAGTGGAAGTCCTTTATTAACTATGGACGGGTTGCAGGACTGGCGATGTCTGCAAACCGGGAAAAGGAGCGTACTCCGTTCTCCCTGCCCCAGGATAGCTCCCCACCATCATGATGATTTACTCCAGCTTTGTGTGAGGCAGGTGGATTTCACCCTGTGTACCTCTTTGTCCTGACCTTACCCAAGTTGCATTACACTTTCGGAAGCATTAGAGGAGCACACCACCTTGAGGGACAAAATCAGCGGCAGCTCCAGGCACCAGCGCTCCAAGCACTCCTGGGGCGGCAAGCCGTGGGGGGCGCCCTGGCGGTCCCTGTGAGGGCGGCAGTCAGGCAGCCTTCGGCGGCTTGCCTGCAGGAGGCCTGCCAGTCCCGCAGATTCGGTGGCAATTCAGCAGCAGGTACACTGAATCTGCAGGACTGGCAGACTTCCCGCAGGCACACCGCCGAAGGCTGCCTGACTGCTGTGCTTGGGGCGGCAAAAAAGCTAGAGCCGCTCCTGGACAAAATACCTGTGTAGGCCTGACCCTGCCAGACCTCAAACCACACAGTACTTCAGGGGGAGTTTTTGCTTGAGTAAGATCTGCAAGACAAGGCCCTCTCTCATTTGTATTCAGACTGCTGTACTGAATGTTTTATGTCTTTTTGAGGAAGGCCCTTTGCGGTAGAAATATTGACCTTTTCCTCTTCGCCCGCAATAAAAAGAAAGTGACTCTATCTTAATGAGTCTGAGCACTTAATTAATGGTAGTTTAAAGACACAGCCTTGGTGGTTCACTGCTCAGGCAGGAACTCATGAAAGAGACTATGCCTTAAAGGAAAAGAAACGGCAAGTCATTGTGTAACCCTTTCACCGGGGGAAGCAACCAGGTGTAGCAAGGGGCTGGCATTGCCCGGCACTCTTCAGAGAAGCTAAGCTGGCAGCATTACTAGCCTAAAGACATTCCTGCTCTCAGGAGACCTCACAGTGCTACCCAGCCCAACCATTGCTCAGTTGAGAGAGGGTGGCACCCAGCATCCTCTCTCACTTGGCATGTGACCGGAGTCCCTATTGCTGAATTTGTAGCCATGTGAACATGTTTCTCATTAACAGGACACAGAACTTTCTTCTGCCCTTTTACAGAGACGGCATAAGAAAGAATCCAGAGTTCTGTCCTGCATGAAGCAGCCTCTGTAGCTGATGCATCAAATACCCAGTGCTTCCTTAGATGGACAGTCACCACCAAGGGTACTCTCCCTTCCATCTGGAGGGTTTCCACCTGTGAAGCAGCTGCAGAATGCTGACCCTTGCCTGGCTGAGCTCACTGCTGGAACGGACAGCAAAGAAGAAAGGGTGTGTTCCTGTGGAGGATCCACCCCACTTCATAATGCTAGTGACTGTGGCTGGGAGAACGGGTTTCACACCACACACCTGATCTCCAATTCTGGAGCCCACTATGACGCTTTTCAGGGCATCCAGGGCTGAGAATCACCCCCCTGCCACCTGCCTCCATTGTGAGGGAGTCTTACCGGTGTCAGCTGGGTGTTAACTCCCTAATACAACCAGCCTGTCAGGTACTCGAGCACTCTCCTCTGGGCTACACCAGCCCCGCCTTTGCCCTGACAATAGATGCTCCCTGCCCCTGTGGGAGTCCTCCTATGGTGTCCTCCTGTGGTGTCCAGCACCTGATCACTGGATAACCATAGAAATCCCAGATCCTCTGCTCACAAAGGAATAGTGTATCCTCATGGTAATATAGACTTAAGAAAGACAAGAGATTCAAATAGAAACCAGTGCGAGTGATGGAAAAAAAATGGCTATGTACAAAACAAAATCATAAAACGTGAACTAGGGCTTACACATATTAATAGTTACCTTTCCTAGCCAACAGAGCAGATTCTCACCTGCAAGTACAGCCTTTTCCAGTGTTTGCTAGCCGCAAGGAGACAGACCCCAGTCTTTCCTCCTCAGTGAATGGATCCAGAGTGTCTTTCTCCACCTTGTGATATACTGAATCAGTCTTTTGTCTTTATTCCCCAACAGGATGCGCCCCTCACTGTCCTATCATTCCTTTTCACTTCCAGATAGTTTCAGTGTTTATAGTTTGTCCTTGATGGTTTTCCACTGACTTTTCTGGGGAGTTGGTGCACTGAGCAATACATTACGTAGCCAGTTAGTGGTGACAACTTCCTGCCACCTGAATGAGCCAACACCGAGATATACAATTCCCTGCTGACTAACTTTTACTCCATAAGGGCATAATTTTCCATATAGTTACATTAGTCCTTAAATATGACCCTACACACATCTTGCCATGTTTATGAGTATCGATAAGATACAAGCTTTCAGTAGAGACCTCACATGCTACCCTTTATGGAATACTACTACGAAAGTGGTGTATCAGGAGTAGTGAGTTTATCAGGTCTGAGACAGGAATTGCTTGTTAAGAACTTCGAGTCCTTTGCCAGTTAGCACCAGTCAGTCTCTGTGTGACACCCTCTCCCTACAAACTCAACACAGCCTAGAAGGGGGAAGTCCACCTCAAACTACCAGCAACAAATAAAGGCTGAAGAGAGCAGCTACTGTATGTTTTCATTCACATGATGTAACTATTTTACATAGTTCAAGACAGACTCTCACTTAGGGACTGCAACACTGGTAAAGCTGGATGAATACTACAGCAGGTTGAAAATCTTCCACTGGAACTGGTTTTTGAAAGAAGATTGAATTTTCAATCGCAAAAGGAGTGTTTCCATGGAAAAGGTTGAGTTTTCATTATTTAAAAAAAAAAAAAAAAAGAATCTCCCAAACACAAAAAATATTATTTGGAAATGCTGCCATGATGCCTCAGGGAGTTGCTGGTTTGGGGGAACCAGGTCACCAGTCAGACAACATTTCTCACCAGGCACGGCAGCAGCATTTCCAAATATATTTGTTAGGATTTTGGTACAAATACCTTTGAGGAAAACAATTCATCAACAGGAAAACAAAGCAAATTTCACTGAATAAATTATTTACTACTAATTATTCATTCAACTGGTGTTTTGGTGTCAGGAGTCTCTTTAGTTCAGTGTTTCTCAATGAACGGTCCCTGGACCAGTGCTGGTCCCTGTGATCTCCCTGACACTGTTTAGAAAGGCAGGAAGCTGGTCCTTGGTAACATTGCTGTAGCTTACATTCTTCTTCTGCTCCTATGGTGTGTTTAAATAAAAGAGAGTTTCAGACATTACTGAAAATTCATCTGATTCAACTGGAAACTTTCTTTTAACTAGAAATTAAGTGCATGTGAAGGATTGTTCTGCAGGATTAGGATCATTTAAGTGGCTCTGGCCAATAGATTGCTCAAATTTACCCTGTAACTATACCAAGTACTGATTTTTTTTTGCCCCAGATTCCTAAGTGGCCCTCTCAAGAATTGAGCTCACAACCCTGGGTTTAGTAGGCCAATGCTCAAACCACTGAGCTATCCCTCCCCCTAGCAGATATGTGATGGCTACCAAAATATGCAACATTTCTTATTAAATTCTTCATTATGTTCAGCAATATATGACTGCCAGTGATTTCTTCAAGTACCTGCCACATGAAGATGTGCAAGCAAAGAAAAAGAAAGAAAAGAAAGAAAGAAAGAACGAACCACAAAATGATTAGACTGTAGGGAAACAAATTTATGAGCCATAAAGCACCCTCGGGTCCTGTTATAAGCCCCTTTTGCAAAGATTCACCAAATTAAGTAGTGGAGCTGGGTTGAACAAAATTGGAGGAAGGGTCAAGTACAGTAACTGAGGCAAACAGAGAGATCTCTGGCACTTTACCCAGTCTTAGGTATCTATATATCTATATGAATCAGGCTAATAATTGAGCTTCTAACTTGGCCCAGAGGAAAATTCAGAATGAAACACAGATAGGTCGTTGTGCATCAACAGGACATATCTTGAATAATTTCACCCTCCATCTTCTAAGTGTGTCAACCAGGCAAGACAGTTGTCTTTCCAAATATTCCTCACTGTCTTCCTCATTCTGCCCTAGTTGAGGCAGGTTTAACAGACACATCACACCATGGAAGAGGCAGTAACCAGAGAGTCATCTTTAGCCATGCCCTCCTTCATCTGAGCAACTGTTCTGGAGTTAATCCACATCTCTCCCACTGTAGCCAATATATTTAATGGGAGTCAGCAACTTGTTGCATACATGCGCTTTTGGCAACACCCCTCCATTAGTCAGAGTATTAATTGACCTTGTGCATTAGTACTTGGATTTGCTGTTGCTGACTATGTATTTTTTCTTTTTGCATGTCTCCTATTGGGCATAGAGTTGGCTCTCCTTACATTTCAATACTAGATCCAGCTGCAAAGAACTTGGAAGGACCCAAAAAGTCTCAGTACAGCAACAGAAAATATATTTGGCGCATTAACAGGCATATCAGGAGTGTCTGATTGGTTCTTCTAACAGTGTGCCAGATTCTAGGATCCTGCATAGGAATGCAGAGGTCTTCTTTTTAATCACCCAAACCTCAAGTGTATAAAGATAAACAAGAATTAGAGCTCATTTATGCTGGCAGGTGGATCTTGTTATAGCTCCAAACAGGCTATAAGAGAATTTGGGGGTCTCTAGAGCAGAGGGAAATAAGGTCTGGGATAGAGGAGGTCTTACTCTCGTAATTGACCCATAACCTCTGGCTGTATTACTGAAATCCTCAAATTATGGAAAAAAAAAAAAAGGGTTTCTAACCTGAGAGGAATTCCTTCCCGACCCCAAATATGGCAATCTGTTGGACCCTGAGCATGTGGGCAAGACCTATCAACTAGATACCTGGGAAAGAATTCTCGGTAGTAACTCGGAGACCTCCCCTTCTAGTGTCCCATCAAGTAGTAAAGGCAGGGTCGGCTTTAGGAAGTGCAGGGCCCGATTTGAATTGTTTTAACGGGGCCCCAGCAGGGATGACACACCCGGCGGCGCTCTGGGTCTTCTGCAGCACTGAGGACCCGCCGCCGAAATGTCGCCGAAGACCCAGAGTGAGTGAAGGACCCGCCGCCGAAGTGCCGCCGAAGACCCAGAGCACCGCCAGATGAGTAAAAATTAAAAAGGCACCTAAGTTAGGTGCTCTTCTTTAGGGCGCGGGGCCCGATTCGAGGTAAAGGCCTGTGCTTTTAGGTTTTGATCCAATGCTTATGCCAGCAAAAAAAAATTTCCATGGGAAAAACTCCTTTTTCCAACCTTCTCTAGTCTCAGCCTGCTGGGCCCTGGGGATTGGTTCCTCCAAGTCTGACTTGCAGTGCACTCTGGGATGTCTCCATCCAAGTAAGCTTCGGAATGTGAGAAATTTCAGTGAAGTCAAGGGTCCTAAAAAAATTAAGTGTTGGCCTCTACAGTGGGATCGGAAGCATGGACTACTGGAAATGTATGAGTAGAAAAGAAGAAGGAATAGACATAGTTGCTAAGGGTACAGAAAAGAGAGAAAAATTATTTGAGGGTGGCAGAAAATGCCTTATAGTGAGAGACAAAGAGCTCGATCTGTTTAGCTTATAAAAAAGAAGATTGGAAAGTGACTTGATTACAGTGTATCTGTACCTTCATAGGGAGAAAATACCACGTAGTAAAGAACTCTTTAATCTTGCCGAAAACTAAAGGTTGAAAACTGAAGCCAGACTAATTCAAATAAGAAATGGGGCACAAATCTTTAATAGTCAGGGTCATTAACCATTGGAATAAACTACCAAAGGAAGTGGTGGATTCCCTGTCTCTTGATGTCTTAAAATCAAGACTGGATGCCTTTCTGGAAGATATTCTTTAGCCAGACTCAAATTATTGGGCTCAATAGAGGGGTAACTGAGTTAAATTTAATGGCTGGAATTATAAAGGTGGTCACACTAAAACTTTGACTACACATGGAAGAAAAATCCATGGCTGCCCCATGTCAGCTGACCCAGGCTTGCATGGCTTAGGCTGCGGGGCTGTTTCATTGCTGTGTAGACCCTCCCACACACCTCACAGTGTCCTAGAGCCCAGGCTCCAGCCCGAGCCCAGAATTCTACCCAGCAATGCAACAGTCCCGCAGCCTGAGCCCTGCAGGCCAGCCATGGGTTTTTCTTCGCTGTGTGGACATACCGTAAGTGACCTAGTGCTCTCTTCTGGTCTTAAACTCTATGAATCTATGAAGATACCATACCTATTAACACAGTATAAATGCCCAGGTCAGAACATCTGCTATGAAAGAACTTAAATGTTATACTGTGTGTTTACTTAGAATCATAGAATATCAGGGTTGGAAGGGACCTCAGGAGGTCATCTAGTCCAACCCCCTGCTCAAAGCAGGACCAATCCCCAGACAGATTTTTGCCCCGGATCCCTAAATGGCCCCCTCAAGGATTGAACTCACAACCCTGGGTTTAGCTAGGCCAATGCTCAAACCACTGAGCTATCCCTCCCTCAAAACAAGTTACCCTGCTAATGAATGATGATGCCAGCAGAGATCTCTCTGAATCCATGCCCAGCAATTACTTACTGTTTTATCCCTTATCGGCATGCAGTGGTAGTCATCGCTGTTTCGCTTTCCTCTCATCTAGCAATCAGCAATTTCCCCCTCACCAACAGAACACTTGGTGTACGGAGAACTGAACAAAATCAACAGCGATAATGTCTAAGTGAACAAATGGGGCCATCAAAGGTCACCAGTGCAATAGAGTCTTCGCACTATCCTCTTTGTTTGTTCAACACCCTTATGCCAGCAAGCACTCTCAGGATCTTTACTGTTAAGTCCAAAAAATCTGAGATCTGTCTCTTTCTGGAGTAATTTATCGCACTTTTTTGGCCCATGCAGCGCTCATTGAAGGATCAGGGCCTAGAGAAAGGGTAGCATGTTGACACAATTAGATGATACAGAACTAATTGACAACATGGAATAAGAAGATTGTTATTAGCAGTAAGAAAAAACGATATTTCAAAGATTTTCCAAAGAGAACATCAAAGTAGCAAGGAAATGTCACTTGTGCATCTTTAAGTCTCCAATTATACATTTGTACATCTTCTCTTAATCTGTTTAAAGACCTTGTCTTCCATTGGTAACAGAGGATATGGCTGTTGTGGGTTTGTTTATCACAAGTATTGTAAGGACTCTTTTCCCCAGCATGTTTTAGTTCATTTTCCTATGTCCCATTGCCTTCATTTCAAACAGTTATAGCAGAGCTGAAGAAATGAATTCAAAGCATTCCCTATCTGCAGTATAGTATACTGAACAAAAAGCCTCAATTTGAAAAAACATATATACACAAGTTATTATTCATAATAGACTGAACATATCATAGCTGAGTAATAATAAATGGAAATACATCAATAATGAAGAATTTTTACAACAGATTTAACAAAACAACATGGCATTACAAATAGCCTCAGGGTTGATTGGGTATTGTTAGTAGAGTGCCAAAACATTTAATTTTAATAATGGGACAATGAATTACTTCAGTGAATATTCTGAATTAATTACTCTAGTGATATTCACCACCCCCGTTCCTGAAAGGAAGCTATTGGGCAGCTTGCATGGTTTCAGTTCTAAAAGTGACGGCAGGTAACTCTTACTGAAGTTGTCTAGACGTTATGGTAATTGGGGGCCATGCAAATATCATAAATGAGATAGAAAGTAGTAGAACAGGGGAGGAAATTATAAAAGTGAAATAACTAGAGATGAAATGTGATACAAAATTCAAATGCAGATCTAAGTTTCAAAGTCATGGGGCATTAGGATCTAGGCTTTTGGTTGAGTACATTGTAGAGAAAGTGGCCAGTCCTTAAATTAGGGTGTAGGTGTAGACTTCCAAAGTCCCAGATTCATCAGACCAGGACATTTGACCTAGGCTTATATTCAATAGCAACACTTTTCCAAAATTGTACGGCTATTTATTATTACAGGAGATCTTGCAGATGCATTAAGACTATGGTATGCAGAGGATTTTAAAACATTAATATTAGATTTTTTACACCACTATCTAAGGTTGTCATAATGTCCACCCAAAGGAAAAGAGCTAAGGACTACCTGTCCATCTGTGGCATTTATATATAACACCAGTTACCATAGTACCGAAGCACTGAGCAGGTTAAGGGGAAGAATATATATTTAGGTTTTGATCATACAATGAACTCTGCATGGCATGGAGAAGATTTCAGGATTAATGCCTATGGCCCCAGTTCAGCAAAGCAATTCCATAGAAGTCAATAGGATTTATGCATTTAGTACCCAGTTCAACAACGTACTTAAGTACATGCTTAAGTCCTACTGATTTCAATCAGACTACAGCACTTGCATAAGTGCTTTGTTGAATCAGGGCCTAAAAGCATAAGTGATAATTATGGGATAATCAGACTCCATAGTAAAGTGCTAAAATTCTTTAGAAATTATGCAGTTCTTTCCTCTCAGGGTACTGGTCTTTGGAAGATTGTCACAAAGCTGTCCTGAGATTTTGAAATGATAATTTCCTGCTGAAGCATAGTGTTTAGCTCTTTGGATGGCCAAATTACAGGATTCTTATTTTTATTCAGTATTTATTTGAAGGAAATGTACAAGGGAGAAGTCTGATGCTGGCAGTGCTTTAAACCTGCTGGTGCTCCGTAAACAAGTTAGCTCCAGAGAGATTTTCATGTCGCTTCTTGAAATATAAAAAGAATCACTGAGACTGAATAATTGAAAACAGTTATGTAGACTTCATTTCGTTGTTTTTCCTGGGCTTAACTCTGTGCTTTCTTGCTCATAATTGTATACTTAGCAGGGTCAATTAACTATTTGGAATCTCATTTACATAACAGTTGACATGTTGATAATGCTTCAGAATAGATTATTGCCCTGGAGGATATCATACTATGCAGAAAACTAATATGAAAGAAGGCATTTCTCTTAAATTACAGTTTTTAGAAGGAGACAAAACAGAATATGAAAGATCAAGGAATTCTATAAAATGGGACAATGTGTATCAACACACACACATCAATCTGACATTTTTATACCATCGTTCATCTAGATAGCTCCCCAAATGCTTCAGCAAGCTAACAAACTCACTGTACAAGGCCTGGTCCTTCCAATACACACTCACAGAAGCAAACCTTACCCACATGCTGCCATCATTACTGACGTCAATGGCAAAACGCCAATTAACTTAAATGGGAGAGATTGTGCCCATTAGCTGTCCTGAACTGAAGTCAACGGAATGATTTGCATGAACAAGAACTAGGTACCTTAGTAAGGCTTCGTAAGACTAGGCAGTCATTTAAAAGTGCTCATCAAGTCTATATGACAGTTTAAAGGCCCCAACCCTGCCAACAAAAAAAACATGGGCAAAAGCTCACTGACTTGAAAAAGTTTCAGTACAGGCATAAAGGTCCATCCTCGCAGCATCCTACTGACTTAGTCCCATTGACCGCAATGAGAGTCTCACCACAGTGATCCCTTTGCACGATTAGGGCCATGGGCAGGAAGTGAAGACAAATTAAATACACTATACAATTGTTTCCATATCTAGGTGGAATTCAGGTCAGAATGTAATGACCTGAACTGGATTTTGGCCAGGATACCAAGGGCATCATATCACTCAACTGTCCTTCATTTCAAGGAACGTCATTCATCTTAGTCCCATAGTTACCGGTATCTACATTTCAAACAGACCTATTGTCCCTCTCATTCTTATTGCTGAAAGCAACTGATTAAAAAAGTGATCATTAAGTGAGGTGATGACAAAGTTGTGTACACCAAAGAAGTGGATCCCAAGATACTTTGAGTATTTTGAATGAATACTTTTTGTGTGGGCACACGCCACACACTGTGACCCACATTTTTTGATGTTGAGGGGAATGGCCCTCCTTAATCTTGTAAAAAATACCACGGGATCCTTAATGACCATAAGTGATCACATCTTCTGTTTCGGCCTGACCTGAAAGATAGAGAATCAGATTATCTGTATTACATCTGTGAAAATCTGGAGCCACTCCACTGTATGAGTGCCCTCAAATATCAAGGTGAAAGCGCTTAGTGAGGCAGAGATATTAAATCAGAGGCTGGCCCAGCACCACCACCAACACAATACTCCTTAACACCACACTGGGACATTGGTTAACTCCTGGCTCAGGTCTTTTATTTACACCTTAACCATTTTTCGCGCCCCCCTTAAACCGGTTCACCGCTCCGCACACACACAGCCCTCCGCTTTAACTATATATGTTATATACGAGACTCTTTAGGCTCCCCTAACGTACTTAGCCCTAGTAGGAGGGAGAGTTCCTATAATTAATCGATCTATGGATTATCGATTATACCAGTGCCGGATCGACAGTGTGGGACAGCACTGACAACAGTGCTCTGCCACTGACACTCAGACTGGAACTTGGCCAGCAGGCCACAACCAACAGGCTTTGAGCTTTTGAATATTTCCTGCCTTTTTGCCGTGCGTGGAGCTCATAGTTAAAAATCAAAATAAAAAAAAAAAAAAAAAAAAGAAAAAAAATAAAATGGACCATGCGGATCGCTGCAGAAAAGGATGCAAGAAAGCAGGCAAATCTGTTTTTCAAAATCGAAAAAGAAAAAACAGAAGAAAAAAAAAAAATCAAAAAAAAGACAAGCAAGACAAGCAAAGCCAAACAATCAGCCAAAGAATCAAATGCACGGAAAATGGAGGAAAACGCCGGGATCTGGAGGACAAAGTCACCACAGTTCCTGCAGTCTGCAAAGTAAAAAAGTTCTTGGCTTTCTAGGCTCTGCATCTTCGTGGCTCAACCTCAAACACAAGCTCCAAATGGCAAGGCATAGCCCCACCCCCACCCCCACCCCCCCCCACAAAGAGAAGAAACTGAACTCTCTCCTCTCTCTTCTTCACATCTCTCTTCTCTTGCTGATGCAGATACTGCCGATGCTGCACACACCAACACTCCTCAACATCATCCCCATTGGTGGCTGATGTGTATGTAATATGGCTGGTATCAGCCCTTGGCACATCATGGCACACAAAAGCAGTGCAAAAGGACTGTGGGCATGCAGCAGAGCATCTCGGCAGGTCAGCACTAAGGTGCCCTTCACTTTTTTGGCTTGGGTGTGGTTGATTATGGTGATATACAGTCTGGCACCATAATAGGGGGGGCTGAGCTCTCCCTCCCCACCCCTTCAGTGTGTAAAAAGATTCAATTGCCCCTGGACCAGCAGAGGGATGCTGCTCCTCTCTCCCTCCTCCTCCTACTGTCTCTCTCTGACTCATCATAGCAGCTGAGGCTGCCTCACTCTCACTATCACTAATATCACTGTGTCTTATTTTTTCACTTTTTATTACTTCATCAACAATGGGGGGGGGGCCCAGGAAGTAGCAGGAAGAGGAGGGGGGAAGAGGAAGGGGGGGCAGGCAGGTGGGCAGCCTGCAGATAGGTGAATAGCAATCAGTTCATATTCTTCAGGGCACTCTCACACAGAGCTCTGCTTCTCTGACACTCTCTCTCTCTCTACTCAGGCAGCTCTTATTCTAGATTCTATTCTATTTTTAGATACCAAAAAGGGAGGATTGACTCTTGGAGTTTTTTTTTCTTTTTTTTTTTTAGCCCTGGGCAAGCAGCCAGGCAGCACTTGGCACAGCAGCAAATGGTGCAAGCAAATGATCAATCATCTTTTTTTTTTTTATGGATTGGATGATTGGATGATGGTGCATGGCTGCTGGTAACCTGCTCATGCAAAAAAAAGCAAGCTGTAGCTGCTGCTGCGCTGCTGAATCGTCTGTCAGCGCATCTATCATACACACACACGTGACACAAACAAAAAGGCAAACCATGATTATGATTGCCATGGCATCTGCCAGCAATCCAAAAGGAAAAAAAAGGAAAAAAAATGCTTGTGCCTGCTGTTTTTTTCCAGAGGAAGGAGTGACTGACGACATTTACCCAGAACCACGATTTTGATTTTTTTTTTTGCCCATCAACCATCTCGGATCCGAAATTGGGCGGGGGGGGGAGGAGGCGGGGGAGGCTGAGATAGCTGAATAGCTACCCCCACAGCAACGCGCAGAAGTCGTCGATGCTAGCCTGGACGTGGACACACACCACCGATTTGTGGTGTGTGTGGTGCCGCACTCGATTTTATACAATCTGTTTTACAAAACCGGTTTATGCAAATTTGGAATAGTCCCGTAGTGTAGACGTACCCTCAGAGGAGAAGCGTAACAACTACTAAATCACCAACTCTGTGCCCTGGAACATCTCAGTGCTCCTTGGAGGTGTCCCATTTATGCTGATAGGATCACAGCGCAAAGTGATATGGCTGCAGGCAACGAATGACATGAATCCTAAACCTCAGATCCAGACTAAATAGTACTGTCACTTATTATGAAAAGGGGAGATATGCTGTGCCTATACTACAGCCATGAGACCAGGCTTACCGACAGTATGCAGTGTGCAGATGTTTAAGATTTTCTTTTATTATGCTGTAATAAGGTATGTACAACTATGCCCACAAAGAGTGCATAAACAGAAATTAAGTTGAGCGAATGAAAGGGCAGTTTTAAAACCACCTCATTATTTCTATACATTTTTCATGTCATACTCCTGGACTTCGGGTTCAGAAGACTAAATCCACAGTGTGATTTTGATTACCATGGTTTAGTGTCTTTATTCGAAATCACATTTTAATCCTTTAAGCCTTTTAGCAAAGCAGGATGCATTTAATTATAAGTAATAATGTAAAGGGGAGTTCTTCTATTGCATCACATTAACGATAATCCAAGTCCTGTTACATAATAGCCTGTGTTTTCTACAGTTTCTTGCTTACAGCTTAGAGCACAAAGTCAAATTCACAGATGCAAAGTATAATCAGCGGGTATCTACCTTCAGAAAGTCAGTCTATAGATATCAGTTCCTCCAGTTAATATCCCAGCTAAGTACATTTTATTGTACTGCTTCCTATATAAAACGGACTTGATATTATTTATAATATCCATACAATAATTGCTTTAGTTGCCAGAACCCAATCCCACTGAATAAAACAAACATTCTAAAAGACATTCCACAATCCCAGGATATATTAAAAGAGTTCCCATTTTCTTTTGTATCTATTAACAGATTTTGTCAGCCACATTTCATGCTGACTCAATAATGTTATGTGTGCAGAAATTGGCTAAAATGATGCACACTAGCATTGCTAATGCAAACAATTTTTACAGAGGCATTATTTTTTTTCAATTTACAAATCATTATTGAAGATTAAACCTGAATACTAACTAGGTGCTGTTATCTTGCCACTCGTTAAGCAATGTTTCATCTGCCTTACCAGTTAGATCAGTTGGGGGGGAGGGAGGAAGGATTTTGCCGTGCATTACAACTTAGAGGGGAAGGTTTTTTGGAGACTGGATTAGAAGCAGAGGACCAGCCATTGAAATGTATTTGGACTGGGTTTGCATTGGTTTTGTTGATGTAAAGTCTAGAAGAAGTGGCCACGGGAGTGTGTATATGCATGCACATATATATATATATATAAACACGTGTATGTGTGTGTGTGTATATACACACACACACATATAAAATGATCTCCCGTAGATAAGATGCATCAGCATAATCCTGAACCACATTATGGTTGGACAAAGACTGCATGATGTTGAAGTGTGTTACGGGGAGAGGGAGAGAGAAAGAGAGAGATGATAACTTTGCCTTGTATAATATGAGAGAAAGGGGTAAAACAGAATTCTGTATAAAAATAAGGTTTGAATAGACAACTAGAACCTTTAACAGAATACAATTTTTGCCGTGTAAATTTAGGCCAGAAATTCCATAATACATATAGTTTCTATAAAGCCCTGCACTATAATAAAATTCATCAGCATGAAGAAGCATACTTTATTATGAGCCTTCTTCTTGCACTACTGAAATTAATGGGGGGCTGTCAGTCACACCCAGGCTAGGTCACACATAAAGTCAAATGCAGGACGCATACTCAGCACCTTGCAAGACAGAGATCACCCTGAGAGGTCTAATCCTGCAGTCCTTACTGCAAGTGGATATTTTGCATGAGGAAAATCTGGCCCACATGTACCATCATCCAGATCCACGTACAGTGTGGTTTGAATTTTTCCTTGACTTACACCCCATGCTACTCACTGATGTCAGGGCAGATTTGGCTCAGGAGGTGCAGTGCATATGCCAAGGAAAAGAGTACAGGATCTAGAATAAGATAGAAAACTTGACTAGGGGTAAATCTGTCACATCAAAGCTTCTCCTCACACATAAGAGGTAATAAAAAGTTTCCTGCAATAAATAAATAAACTTTCACAGAAATACCACAACATAAAACAGCTGGGACAGTCTTTCTAAAACGAAAACTTTCAGGGTGCTCACCTGGTGGAATTTATATTCCAAGCAACCAGTATATCTTAAATGTAGAACTTCCATTGGTTATTGTATGAGACTGGAACAGTAAATTATTTCAAGTCAAGGAAGCTTACATCAGTATTAATTCAAAGTAAAAGCATAGCCAATGTGACCTAAACATTATCCCTGCAATGAAAGGCTCATTACAAAACAATATGGGGGAGGGAGGACTAGAGAGACTTTTATTTGCACTAAGACATCATATATATGTGGTCTAATCGCAGATAATTGCTTAGATGGTTCTTTTGGACTTAAAACGAAGTGTCATTTTGATGTCAGCCACCTACATGATGTAAGCAACCTACTCAATCAAATCCATAACCAATCACATCCAGTGCATCTGCTTTACAGCAAAACAGAGAAATCCCATTTCCAATTACATTAGGAGTTTTTTTAATAGCCCGATAAACACAATAAATATAATGTGGCACGTTCCCTCTTTTTAATACATATATATCAGGGGTTCTCAAACAGGGGGTCGTGAGGTTATTACGTGGGGGAGGTCGCAAGCTGTCAGCCTCCACCCCCAAATCCCTCTTTACCTCCAGCATTTATAATAGTGTTAACTATTAAAAAATGTGTTTTTAATTTATAAGGGGGGGGGTCGCACTCAGAGGCTTGCTGTGTGAAAGGAGTCACCAATACAAAAGTTTGAGAGCCACTGATATATATCGATCTAAATCATTTAGACCAATGATAACTTGGACAGCTGTTTCCACAATGGATCAAATTCTACTATAGTTTTCTCATTGAGGCAGTCAGTATCATTACGAATTTCAAAAGAGTAATGACCATCACCACAATAAAATCCTGCATTGTGCACAATTAAGAATTGAAACACTATGCAGCTAATACTAAGAAAAATGCAGCTTCAACATGCTGGAAAATGTTAGCAGAAACTTCTTTGAATAGCTTATGAGTGCCAGCTGAAATGGTATTATACAGCTTAAGACCTCAGAAAGCAAGAAAGCTAAGAGGGAGGCTTTCTTAAATGTATTCCTTTTGCTCTTTTAGTAGATAAATTAGGATGCAATCACTACAAATCATCTTTCAGTGATTGAAATTATATTTAAAATAAAACAAACCAATGTGTGTTTGAATACATAAAACCTATTAATACACCTATGCATATGCCTGGTAGGACCATCACCTTTTGATTACTGCCATTAAGATTAGTGGACATTATGGGCCAAATTCATCCATGGTGTGAATTCACTGACTTCCATGGGATAATTTGGAGCTGGGTGTTCAAATGGAGGGGAAATCATAGCTCTTTGTTTTCTGATTCTCTCTGTACATCTACTTATACCTACCTACAGAGTGTGTATTACACAGCTACCAAACAACCCTGTATCTTCTTTCTTGGGCCTGGGGGTTGTTTGGAAAATACAACAGAACACTAGGGGGATGCTGTTAAACCAGAACTTATGTACCTCTCTGTCTCTTGTGAGAGTGTGCGTGCCCACCCCCAAATCTATCCCCCATCTGGATGCACACAACACTCAGAGCAGATGCAGGTCTGCGTTACTGACTGTTATTGAAAATAATGGGAGTGATAGAAAATGTGCATACACAGAGAAAGGGAGAAATAAGGTGCGCAGGGAGAAAGAGAGAAGATGTGTGTACCCCAAGGGGTATGTTTCACAGTGGCTATAAACACAAACACAGGGTATTACAAATACAGAGCGGTAGGAGCGATCTCTCGGGCTGTCTACACACAGCTTCCTGCACCCTGTGGCACAGCTGTAGCCCTTTCACTGCGTTACGCTCAGTGCAGCCTCCTCATGCCCACCTGCAGCGCTGACCTGCCGCCCTCCTCCCCCAGGGACGCCACGACCTGTTGCTCAACAGCTACATTGAGTCGCTCGGGGGAAGAACACGCGCTAATTGCGCCCAGCTTGCCCCGGTGCAGGGAGCTGAGCTGAGCTGGCGCTCCGGCCACGGGCTGCCCCCTCCCCGGGGCTTTGGAGCGGCTCGGGGCTTGCTTAGGATGCGGCGGCCCGTGGGCGCAAGGTGCACCCCACCCCAGACACGGTGCAAGTTCAAAGCACCGCCCCCCCCCGGGTCTGGTACCTGCGCCCCCCGCAAGGCAGGTAACATGGAGCCACGCTGCGACCTGCCCGCTGTGTCACCGGCCCCGCCTGAGCCCTGCCGCCCTCCCCCCTCTGCTGCTTCCATCCCGGGGGGGCGGGGGGGATATTCAGCTCAACCTGCTGTCGAGACTCTTGGAGGGGGGCAGCGCATCCAACACTAGCTGGAGGAGACCCCCACAGCCAGGGCTGGACGCCCCCTGCCCCCCATCAGGGCCCCCCCCTTTAAACCGCCTGGTGCAAAATCCTCCAGCCTGCAACCTCTCTGCGCCTAAGGACCCGGCTGCCGACCGGTCCGGGGCCCCCAGGACGAGCCCGCTGTCCGGCAGCAGATGGGAACGGTTAATAGAGTATGGAGCTAGGTAGATTCTATATATATATATATATACATATACACACACACACACACACCCCACTCTTCCTTGCAGAGGAAGGTCTTTGCTGAGCCTACACCGCGCGCTCCTGCGACCATCCCCACCCCACTAATGGAAGCAAATGCCGGGCAGACCCCAGCACACACAGCTGCACCATCAACACCCCGGCCGCTCTCGGCAGGTTCAGAGGGGGGGGTTCCCCTCCCCCCCATCCCATTCTTTTCATGCAATAAAACCTCACCCCCGGGCCGGCTAATCGCGATCATTTCCTTCGCCCGCCTGGCCAGAGGATGGGGGGGAGAGAAGGCGCCCCAGGCTCTGCACTCACCTTTCCAGCAGGCGCCTCGGCCGCTACAGGTTCTCCCCCCTGGCTCCCTCTGCCCCCCTCCAGGTCGCTGCTGGCCGGGGGGGGCGTTGGTGGTTTATTTCTCTCCGCCCAAGCCGAGAAATCTCCGGTCACACACACAGCGGGTAGAAAACATGCAGCCCCCGAGGCAACCGGCGGCGTTGGCGGGGTTCCAGCGCTCCCCGTGTCTTGGGGTGCATGGGGCGGGGCGGGGGAAAGAGGGGGTCAATCTCCGGCAGGGGGACAGGTGACCCGGGCCGTCCAGGTGCGCCCCGGGGCCGTCAGTGCTCCATCTCCCCAGGCAGGGCTCCCGCTAAACTCCATGCAGCAGCTGCTGCCTGCCCCCTCGGTGCCGCCAGCAGCCCATGGCGAAGTTACAGCGCCCGCCTTTCCCCGGCTGGGCAACACCCCCCAGCCACCTCCTGGGGCTCGGGAACCGGGACTCGGCTGCTCCCCGCCCGCGGAGAAGCGCCCGGCCGCGGCGCGCACAGACCCAGGCAGCGAGCGGCAGCTTCCTCCCCTCCGAGCGAGAAGCTGCCCACGTACAACTCCTGCCCACTGGAGCCGTTTCACATTGGACACCTTGCGCCAGGGCCCTCGGTAACTCTTTCCTCTCCGGGAGGTGAGGCGCACTCCTGCAGCTCGCTGCACGCTCCTGGAGGGGGGCAGGGGGACAGAGGGGGACAGGCAGAGAGGAGAGGGGCTTGGGAGCAGAGCTACAGAGAATAAAGGGAGTGGGGGCCTGAGGAAAGTCAGCGGGAACAGGAGGGCGGAGGGGCAGATGAACGGAGGGCGAGGCAGAGAGGAGGAGGACGCCAGGGGCACATTTAGAGAGGAGAGGTGGAGAGCTGAGAGGAGGTCGGGGCAAAGAGAAAGCCCGAGGGAGGGAAAGGGAAAGAGATGAGGATTAAGGGGAGAGCCACAAACCACCCATCCCTGAGGAGCATCCCAGGAGAAAGGAGAGAAAAATGTGGAGACCCAAAGAGAGAAAAAGGGAGCGGGTCCCCCTGAGGGAGACTCAAGGATGTAGAAAACTCCCAGGGAGAGATCAAAAGGGATAGACTCACAGCGCTTCTCAGACTGTGGGTCAGGATCCCAAAGCGGGTCCCGACCTCATTTTAATGGGGTTGCATTAGATTCATTGCTGATTCCAAAGCCCAAGGCCTTCAGCCCGTGATGGCCGGACTGGGACTTGGGCTCCGGCCCCACCTCACCCAGGAGCAGTGGGTCTTGGACTCTGGCCCTGCCCCCGAGCAAGGTCATGTAGTCATTTTTGTTGTCAGAAAGTGGTCACAGTGCAATGAAGTTTGAGACCTGTGGGGATAGAAAGTCCAGGGGAATGGGGAGGGAAAGAGAGGAGACACAGCAAGAAGAAAATTAGCATAAGCAGTAAGGGTTGCAGCCAGGGGAGGAAGTGACTGAGTGAGATGCTGGAGGAAGAGATTTATAGCCAGTCTTATGCTACCACTTTTCACCAATCCTCTAACTGGCTGGCAGCACAATCCACTAAACATAGTTTAAGGCTCATATTTGAAGAATTCATTCAAAGACCCTCCCACCTCGCAGGGTCCCAGAGCCATCGGAAGTCTACACAGCAATGAAACAGCCTCACATCCTGAGCCCTGTGAGCCTGAGTCAGCTGGCACGGGCCAGCCGCAGGTGTCTAGTTGCTGCGTTGACATACCCTGTGAGAGCTCAAGTTCCTACATGTTGTATATTTCACTATGGGATATTAATTAGAAATTATCTTAGATATTCATATGGCCCCCTTTACCATAGTATCTGAGCAATGCACAATCTTTAATCTATTTATTCTCACAGAACCCATGTCAGGTAGGTATCCCCATTTTACAGATGGGCAACAGAAGCACAGAGACTAAGTGACTTGGCCAAGGTCACATAGGAAGTCTGTGGAAGAGGAGGAATTGAACCCAGGTGTTCTGAGTCCCAGACTAGCACTCAAACCACTAAATCATCTTCCTTGTCTTTAGACCAAAGACTAACTCAACACATGGGACACAGGCAAAGGCAAAAACAGTGCATATTACTAATTTGTCACAATTCTAGACACCCAAGCGCCAAATAATTTTGTTTCTGACCTACTATGAAAACCCACAATCCTTCAGAATAGCTCACAAACGACATGTTTGATGGGCTGATGTAAGTGAGTGTAGAATCAAACACCAGCATTGTTATAAACAAAAGAAAAGAAAAGAAAAGAAAAGGCATAACTAAACACTGCCACAAGACTCCTGAATGAACAGGTATGTGTTTCAACAAAGACCTACCAGTTACACCCTTACTTCTTGACAACGGAAGCCCACTGTTTAAGCCAACTAGAATGGTGTGCATAGTATTCAGGAAACGACATGGAGAGTTTCCAGCAGCTACTAAAACACTTTGACAATCACATTAATATTAATCAAAGACGGTGTGGCCTCATGGATCACGTGTCATCTTTCTATTTCAAGGGTATTTAATTCATAGCCTGTTAGTGTTGTACGTTTCCAGTGCTGCCTCTCTCTCCAGACCAGTGAATCACTATGTTACCAACACTTAGGGCTAGATGGGGCCTTTAAAGCACAGTGAATAAGAGCAGAAGTCCAAGGAAGGGATCCTGCCTTTCCATGCTCCTCACCTGCTCCAGCGAGCTAGTTAACTCTGACCAGTTGCCGATTATTTCCCCCCTGAGCCAAATCAGTTGCACTGACCAATGCATTGGAAGGGTGGAGCCAAAGCTCTTCTGTGCTGTGCCCACTCCTCACCCCCAGAGGGCAGGGATATTGGGTACAGGTTACTTATATGCACCTGGGCCCCTGGTCTGGGAAGGCCATGCAGAAGCATGGGGATTCTCTTACTCATTCGTACATTGCCATAAAGGTACATAGGCCAGACTACAGTCCGGCACTGCATCATCTTCATTATATAGTACACATATCCATGTCCAACGAAAACACTTCAATTGCTGGTCCATGAAAGTAACTCCCGCTGATGTCAATGGGAATGGAGCTGATAGACCATAGGCCGCCTGCGTTTTCGTTAAATTTTACACCAGGGTAGGGTTGGAATTCGTTGCTTTTTCATTCTTTTCCTTTTCCTTTTTTCTTTGGTTAACTCTTAAAGGGATCAAGCCTGATTTGCTTATATGTTACCCCATCAATTTTAAGAGCACTACTGGAATGAGTAAAGCAAGCAGGGTTTGGTCCATTATAGTTCTAATAAATTTATAAGAACTTAATTCTCTCTTTAAGTTTACGTTCCCCCCATAAATTTCCAAAGATAGTAACCAAATTCCTGCCATCCAGTAGCAAAAGCATCTGCCTTGTGGTTTGAAAATAGTAATTTGAAAATGATTGGAGTTCTATATCTATTTTTTAAATTGTTCACGGACCAGATTCTGATCTCTGCTACACCTGCATAAATCCAAAGTAACCCCAGTTACTCTGGATTTACATCCACAAAATTGAGATCAGAATCCGGTTCTCCCTCTCTTTTACTCCACGTCCTTTAAAACATATTACTGATTGTGTAAAACCTTGTGTTTTATAAGAATAAATATAAATTACCAATTTTGTTCCCACGTGTGAACCCAAATGCTGGCTCTTCGTGGCACAAGCACATGGAAATATGTATTTTTCATTAAGGGATGAAAGTTTCAGAAATCACAAGTATGTCATCTGCATTACATTTCTGCAAATAATGCAGAGGGAGACAATATAATACCAACGTGACAAAGTAATACAGTGAAACATTATTAAAGACAGAGCAAGTTGTTGTCACAGGCCTAGCTGCCTTCTGGTAATTGGTGATTGTTGTCACTGTCAGTACTGAGGCATCACTCTACTAACAAGTGCATCATGGTTTGATGTAATGTGTCATAAACATGCTTCAGATCAGCCAAAATGATTAATCAAACGTTGGGTATCACCCAGTTCAGAGGAGACGGCTCAGTAAGCCCATGACTGGAGTGGTGTTTTTTTCTTTTTTATCTATGCATCAGCTTTTTGAGCTGTACTTTCTGTGGTAAAGCACAGACCAAGCAACACCATGGATACATAGCTATGAGCTATCATTTAACAAGTGACCACCACTACTAGGAACATACCAGCAGCATTGGCCACACCAGATTAGATCGTTGGTCAACCTGCAGCAGAACAAGGGAGAGGCCAAGAGACAATCAATCCAAGCCAATGTAAAATTTTAGAAAGGGCTGACATTTTAAAAGATCTCCCCTTTATTAGCTATGTCATCATTTTATAGACCCATCACATCAAACCGTAGAGATCTTTAAAATGGTCAATCTTCCATTGAAATCAGTAGGAGTTTTGCTCAATTGAGGAAATTAAAACTGGAAAAGATCTATTAGGTCCATCTAAGCTATCAACTTTCCAGTGCAGAATTGTTCCCTACAATATACTACGTGTTCTTGTCCTCTGTCCACTCCAGTTTTAAATGTCCCAAGAAGTATAGGGGAGAGTTGTACTAATACTTCATACCCTAATAGGTCTCACAATTAGAACACGTTTTCTGACTTTTCTTTTTGCTTAATTTAATCCCATTATTCCTAATTAAACCCCTGTGCACCATCCCAAACACTTGCTACCCAGCCTGGATATTTATACCTTTCTAACAATGGTTAATTATTCCAGAGGCAAATTGTTCTTAAACTTTCTCCTTTATTTCATTTCTCTGTTGGATGATTTATTTTGAAGTTTAATGGGCAATTTTTAGAGCTAAATAGCTAGCTTTAATAATTAGTGAGTAGGTTCTGCTTGAGGATTTATGATCCTTCTGTGCAGTGCTTATTGTGTTTGCCAACTCCTGTAATTGATGTTGATTGATTAGGTATTTGCAATGAGGCAGAAGAGGAACCACGTGGAAGATTGTTGGTAGTTTAGGAAGCAAAACAGTTAACAGTGCTTGTTTTGTGGGACGAGAGAGAAGGCAGATCTGCCCCAGCCTTTTAATAACCCAGTGCTGTTGCCCTTGTTCACACTGAATAGTACCTTCTTCCACAAAGAGGATTGATTTTGATTACTCACAGAACAAGGTGCTACTCAGCATAAGTAAGGGCTGCAGCGTCAGGCCTAAATTATCCAACTGTCGCATTGCTTAGAACAGTTGTAGACGGCAGAGGATATGCTTACTACAAAAGGGCCTGAGCTACAAAACTTCTAGCAGATCCACTTCTCCTGCTCACATGCCCCAGGATCATATGGGTATAATCTCACTTAATCAATTTCCTTCCATTGCAGAGGTCTTGGGCTGTGCCTCAGGGTGTACCTCAGTGCATCCTATTTTCTGCCTGAGGCACCAATAGTTTAGTCTGCTGTTGGCTGCAATACCTTGGTCTAATTTCAATTGTTGGGTTTGGTGTGCGAATGCTAGATGCTGTTGGTGTCCTGTGATACACTGGGGATTAGATTAGATTAGATGAGATGAGATGATCTGGGTCCCTTCTGGCCTTAAATTCTATGACTCTCTGATTCTATCTCCATCCCCTCTGTGTGCTTGGTTCCAAAGTTTCAGTTCAGCCCATTAGAGAGACTGGGCTGGCTATAAACATCACATCTAGGCTTAGTTTTGGCACCTGACCACCCCTTCCCACTGAAAGTCCAGGGTTTTGAATCAGGTTTACCTACTAGTGCTAGCTACGGCTTCTGTATTGTAATAGGTTCCCACCCAGAGTGTGGCTCATTTCAGGATGGGAGCCTTAGAAACCAGTTTAATTTTGCAAGTCCCGTTAGTAAACTCTGTCAGCCTGGACAATAAAACAAGAACGCCTTTTAATTACAAAATAAACCTGTAGGTAACTGTGACAACACCCACAGTGGTCCTCATGGTATGTTTTCCAGAAGTTAGCTAACCTCATACCTGGTTCATTCGGCTTGTTCAAGATACCCCATTTGGGCTACCAAGCACCGAATGAACTCCTAAATCCTGACACTATAATAATAATCTGCCCAGTTTAGGACAGCATCTTCTGGAATACGGTCACAATTTTGCTGAATGACCATAGTCCCAATGGGACAACTGGCGATTATTCCACAACCCCAGTCATTATTTTCCCCAAACGTCACAAACAGGTCAAAGAGCATCTGCCTTCTGTGCTGGATTCACCAACAACTCACGTTCACTGACACCAAGAGTCTAGAGCAGTGGTTTTCAAACTTTTTTTCTGGCGACCCAGTTGAAGAAAATTGTTGATGGCCGTGACCCAACGGAGCTGGGGATGAGGGGTTTGGGGTGTGGGAGGAGCTCAGGGCTGGGGCAGAGGGTTGGGGTGCAGGGGTGAGGGCTGCGGGGTGGGGTTAGGAATGAGAAGTTCAGGGTGTGGGGGGGGCGCTCTGGGCTGGGGCAGGGGAGCAGGAGGGGATCAGGGCTCTGGGTGCAGGCTCTGGGGTGGGGCCAGAGATGAAGGGTTTGGGGTGCAGAAAGGGGCTCTGGGTTTGGGGGGGCTCAGGGCTGGGACAGGCGATTGGGGCACAGGTTGGGGCATGGAGTTACCTCAGGCAGCTCCCGGTCAGCGGTGCAGTGGGGGGGCTAAGGCAGGCTTCTCGCCTGTCCTAGCACCGCAGACTGCGCTGTTCTCCGGAAGTGGCCAGCAGCAGGTCTGGCTCCTAGGAGGAGGCGCGCAAGCAGCTCCGTGTGGCTGTCACCCGCAGGCACTGCCCCCCCACAACCAGTGCTCGGGGCAGGGGCAGCACACAGAGCCCTGTGGCCCCCCTGCCTAGGAGCCGGACCTGCTGCTGGCCACTTCCGGGGTGCAGCATAGTGTCAGAACAGGTAGGGACTAGCCTGCCTTAGCTGGGCAGCACGGCCAACAGGCCTTTTAACGTCCCGGTCGGTGGTACCGACCAGAGCCGCCACGACCCAGTGCCTTACATGCCATGATCCACTACTGGGTCACAACCCACAGTTTGAAAACCACTTGTCTAGAACAAAACAGGCAGCATTTTGTGGCATGCAGGTTGTTGAAATAAATCCATGCCCCAGGGCCACCTTTTAGCTGAGCTAACCTACTGAGCTCTGCCCTATCGGTGCTACCTTGTGTCATTAAAGCAGCAGTACAGGGATTCCAGGCATACACATGCCACGAAACAATGCAACTCTCCGACACCTGGTATAAACCTCTCTATTTCAATCTGCTCTCTCAGACATGGAATTCATGATCAGTTACCAAACATCACCATACAGTGTAGCTTCATGTCTTAAAGGGACACCACCAACTTGAAATAGGACATCTGCATCAACTGTGTATTTCTTTCTTTTTTTTTTTTTTTTTAAGGAAGTAACTCTGAAGTCATCCAAGCACACATTTTTTCCAAAGAATATCAAAAGTGGCAAAAATATATAAAAATTATTGCCTGCGAACAGCTGAAACAGATGGTCTGTTGTGACTCCTCCATAGCCTCATGCAATTAATGTGAGTCAAACCACTTTAAAAAAATAATGAAGAATCCATTTTGGAGATTTCCAGCCTTCAGAAATCCCTTTGGACTTCCCAGTTCCTGCTCAACACAAAGTGAGGCACTGGATGTCCCAAACTCACTAATAAACTCAGCCTCAGGCCAGCTTTTATGCTCCTCTAATACGATTAAAGACAATAACTATGGTGGTATGCAAGGATCCTGGGCAAACATGCAACATTCCAGCAAACGACAGAGCTGTACAACACGTGAGGAGTTATTGCTACCTGGGAAGCATCATTATAGAAGATGGAAGACAGCATTATTGAAGGCAGCACCAGAATAGCAAGAACACAACAGATGAGAAGGGACATAAATCTGAAGACTAAATTCCGCCCCCAAGCCCAGCCACCTGCCTCCAGCTGGAGATGAGCTCCCGCTAGCTTGGGGGAGGAGGTGGAGCATTGGCAGGGCCACTGCCTGGGTTAGGGGAGGCGTAGCCTTCTCCGGCCTACTATACCCACTACCCACGCATTACTGAATGGAATAGTTTGTGATTAGAAAGAGACTTGCCAGACAGGGAATTCTGGTTGCCTGCTTCTCTGTAGAGATTCCGAGATCTTCTCTTTTTCTCTGGGAGACTCTCCCTTTTGATCATCTTCACATTTCATCTGCCCCTCTCCACGTTCATCTATCAGCCTCATCGGGCAGATGAGACGAATGGTTGCAGAAGATGGGTGACCACATCAGGGGGACATCAAAGCCAGCAACGTGACTCTGCAAGGAGTTGACAGAAATTTACTGCACATGCTGTACTAGTTTATAATTTATTTAAACGAGGCTGTTTAATAATGCATACCACCCTTTCAGTGGGCAGCAGGACAACCATGGCAGCACAGCACGGACACAAACATGAACAGTTGCAGCTGTAACAGATGTTTAGTTATTAATAAAAGCTTGATATTACCACAGAATATTAAAACACACGTTAAGTGACATGCTTTCACAGACAGCCCCACTACTTACAGGTATGCAGGGATCCTTGCCCATTTGTTTTCATTGCAAACAACGTCTGCATAGACAAAATGACAAGTCCAGGGATAGATTCCACCAAAACCCCACAGTATGGGGATATTAGAGGTGCAGCACCTGAAAGGATATTCTCAGTAGCACTGGGCCAGATATAGGCACAATGGTTCTGAACTCACTGAGACTGATGTAAATTGGGACTACCTCCACTGGAACCAATAAGCCTGATTCTGAATGCACTGACACTCATGTAAATGAGGAGTAACACCACTAGAACCAGGGAACTGGGGTAAAAACCAGGGAGAGATTAGAGTCAGGCCCAATATGCAGGCGAGTGTGCAGGGTGCAAGACTTCCCTGGCTCCCTCCCTGTAGGAAGTTATAGTTGCTGCTGGCATTAGGCTGGAGCAGCCTGTGAGCTCCCACCCTACAGGGATGGAGAGCGTAACTACCCTTGTTACAGAGGCACAAGGAGAGGAAGTCTCTCTGTCCCCACACCCCACCCTGGGCTAGTCACATTCTAGCCTCACTGCCTGTAAGACCTACAGGGAGTCCAGATCCTCCCTTAGGGCCTGACCCTGCACCCACTGAACTCAAATGGAGTCCTTCAGTGAGTGTAGGACCAGGCCTTTTGATTCCTTACTGATGGAGGAAATTCAATAGTTGAGGAGGTTTAGATTGTTCCTGATACTTAATCCAAACCCTCTCCATAGCTCTGGAGCTGAAAAGTGAGAGCAGGGGATTTTCAGGGGCAGAGACCTTCTTGGGAGATCCCTTTTAACCCCTACTTCTGGTCTGATCAGAAGTACCACAAGAAAGAGCTTTTCCTGTGGCATTTTCCCCCTCCCCCCACACTTCTAGCTAGCATAGAGGCACAGGGTGAAGGGGGTCATTATCTGAACATATGCTTAGCAGGTAGACCAGCAAGCACCAGGGAGACATACCTGCCCCAGCCCCCACCCCCTACCCAGATTGTCCCAGTGCCACAGCCCACTGCCTTCTTGCCCCTCCCTCGTGGAGGCAGGAGAGGGCATTCATGCTTGCTGTGCAGCAGAGGTCCTGCTACAAGAATTACCACCAGAGCATTTTTCAGCTCTCCATTTCTGCTTTTTGTCCCATCTGCCACTCCTGCGAGGCTCTCTCCACACCCCTCTTCTGCATCAGAGCATCTGTCCTCTTCCACTCCTTCCCGTCCCCTCAGTGGCCCCATTTTTCCATCCTAGGTACCCACCAACTCTACATGTTCATCTTCCCCTCTCCAGCCCTCCCACCAGCACAAATCCAGATCTCACATCCACGCAGTTGCTCTGCCTCCTTCCCCTCACCTCTGGGGACATTTGCCCCCACCCTGGTCCTCTCTCCACCCTGCCACCACTTCTGACTCCATAGCCGCGCCTTTCCTCAACTCTTCATTTGACCTGCATCCCTGGTTCAACTTCCCCAGTCACGAAAAGGTGCCATCACACCCCTTGGTACCTGGAATACATGTGTTCAGAACAAAGAGATAAGGGATAGACAAAAAATAGTAAATCTAATTTCAGATGAGGCACACGGTACCTTATACTTGTAAATGGATGAGTATAAAAAGGGTAGCTTTAGGAGTGTCACTTTGACTGCACACCTCCTTTGTAAGGTGAATTTAACAACACTGCAGGAGATGGCTTCCCAGTATCCTATTGAACCTTCTTTCCTCTTCTATACTGTTATTGAGTTTTCATAATAAACATGAATGACATTGGGTATTTGGTCTCTTGAATATATTTCATCCTGAACCAAAGTGTGGTCAAGCAATTAGGTACATAGTTTGTCAGCAACTCTTGCTTCCTTCTTCCCTGCCACAGATGAAGTTTCCCATCTGATCTCCTCCTCTAGGCCCTCCAAGTGCCCCAGTGACCCCATCCCACCTCCTGAGCTACCTAGCACCTACTCTTACCCTCTCCCTTACTCTTCTCATTCTCCTCTGGCTCTTTCCCCTCACACTATGAGCAATTCCACCCTCGACCCCACTTGCCCCACCTCCCTTCTCTCTTTCATCTCTTAACTCATTGAGCATGCTGTTTACCGCAGCTGTCTGGAGTTCTATTCCTTCACTTCCATCCTAGACCCTCTCCAGTCCATCTTCCAGGCCTTGCATTCCACTGAAAACTGCCCTAACGAAAGTCTCTAAATAACATCTTCAGAAGCCAAAGTTCAGAACCAATACTCCATCCTCCTCGACCCGTCAGCCACCTTCAACACAGCCAACTGTGCTTTTCTTGAAATCTTGTCCACCCTTGGCTTCTATGACTCTGTCCTCTCCTGATTCTCCTCCTATCTCTTTAATTGCGCCTTCAGATAATTTACCTAGCCCCCTTATTTTGATCATGTCCCCCACCTTTCACTGACTCCCTGTTCTCCATAGTATCAGCTGTACATTATTTGTCTTCACTTCAAGTTCCATCACAGCCAATCCCCACCTTCCCTATCATCGCTCATTCACTATCAACTATGGACTCCCACCTCTGATCAGCCCATGATGCCACCCTCCATCACCCACTTGTTCAATTTTCACCTTTGTTCTTTCTCCCATGCTGCCTCCCACACTTGGGAGGAACTCTCTGTAAACCTACTTCATTGTCCTCCTTCAAATCTCTCCTGTTCTGTGATGCCTACAAAACACTTGACAACAGTTAGGCTGCTGGTGTGCAAAGACCACTGCTTGTCAGGCTGACCAGTATCTCGCTGTTTCCTTGCACTCCTCCATCTGCCTGTATCCTTCTGTCGTCTCTTGTCTTATACTTCGATTGTAAGTTCTTTGGGGCAGACACCATCTTTTTGTTCTGTGTTTGTACAGCACTGGGCACAGTGGGTTCCTGATCCATGACTATTGTCCTAGGCACAACAGTAATACAAATTGATGATGATGATGATAAACTCTGTAAGGGTTTCTTCTGAGCTCCGGATAGCCTCTCACATCTTTCAAACGGTTTTGTCCATCCCTACTTATTGCAACGCCGGGCTTTCAACACCTCCTCTGATAACTGGATTCTTTCCTCTCTCTGCCGGTCATCTTATTTGCGGCACAGACATAGCACTTATGAAGGAGTTTTCTTACTAATAATGACTGAGTATTTCACTCTGCTAGCCAGCCACTTAACGCCAGCCAGAAATGGCCTTTTTATAGATAGCTGTTGAACTTCAAGATCGGTTAGCTAATCAAAGCCACATTAGGAACCCATCAATCAGTAGGGAGCACTGAACAACAGAGAGTAAGACAGTCAATGGCTGTTCAAGGCTGAACTAAGGAGAGCCACAGAGAGGTCTTGTGGTCTGTAAAGGTGTGGACAGTCCCTGTATGCCTCCTTGTGGCCAGGTGTGGCACTGCAGGTGAGACCCACCTTCCTTTCCTCAACGGGCATCAATAAGTTTACTATAACAGATCTGGGCAAGCAGAAGCAGACACATACTATCAAAGTAGCAAAACCCTTTAATAAGGATCCAGGATAGGAGCAATTACAATAACTGGTTCATAAGCTTCTCACTTGGCCCCTGTTCAGTGCTCTCAAACAAAGTCTCTGAATTTGGTCAGGCTACTCACCTGGAGCCTGAGGAAGAAACCACCCACTGTAGCCTGCACAGTTTCTCTCCCTTGACAGCTTCCGGTTTCTGTTTAAATACCCCTGCCCAGGGGAGAGGGGGCAGACAGGGGCTCTCTGAATACACCCAGACTGTCCCTGGTCATAGGCTCTGGCCTGACCCTTAAAGGGGCAGTTCATTTTTTCCCATAGTCATTCAAACCTGTCCCCCTGGTCTACACTTCATATCCCGCATTTTAATCTTGGTTAAAAAGGCCTACAGTCAGCTCTAGCGGAATTCTTTCTATGGAGTTTCTGGACCTGTGCCACTTAGGACACCATCCAGATTAAACCCTGGTTATCCAAGAGGGTTTCATTCCAGCCACAATTCTGTTGAACTTTACATATTAAACAAAAATCTTGTAGCACTTTCCTTGACTCTCTGGTAGATTGCATGAAAAATAAGAGCAGAATCCAAAGCTGTTCAAAGGACTTCTCTTTACAAACAATTCTGACTATCATTGCCATGTGATAGGGACAACGCTGTCAGGTGATAGGGACAAGACAGCTGAACATTCACATTGGGGAATTTTCTTTTATAAGCCTGTTCAGTTTAAGCCAAGCTGCCCCAAAAGCATTATTGTGAGAATAGGATAAGCTTTGGTATTAAGGTAGGCTTTTAGTTGCCATGATACTATGTGTAGCCGAGAAGATGTTAAAGCAGATTTCAGCCAAAAACATTTAACATTGCATCTAAGTGAAGCCACCACTCAGAGAGAGCAAACCACCTCTAATACAAGAATGTAATGGCTTCTTTATATTATATGCTCCACTAATCTGGATGTTGGACCAACAGTCCTGGCAACTCTGCAGTCACAGAAAATGTGACCCTCTTTGGAAACAGTTTCATGAATTTATTGACACCTGTACCAGAAACTGCACTTACAAACTCCTGTCTCAAAAGGAGTGCCAAAAGTACCCAATAATGCACTGATTACAGTTCTGCTCCTCCTTTATCAAAAAGCCCTGCACATTAAGTTTACGCGCCTCCAATATATTCAGGAAGCCAGAAAAAAATTCTTGCCTCTATCTTTAATATTCAAAATTCAGGTCTTGTCTACTTTGTTTTTCCCAAAAGATGGATGAGTGGAGAAGTAGCAGTAATGTAGTGTGACAAGTTACAAACCCATGTAACCTGATGGAGAGGAGGAAGAAATACATATTCAGATGGTTAAAAAAATGTTTTTTTTTGTTTAATTATCGTTAAACAACTAACAACCCACTGCCTGTTAAAGATTCAACACACACCCCTAGTGAAGGGCTGAGAAAGCTTCTCTGAATCTTCCAAGACAACCTCCAACAGAAAGAGCAAAGACAAGATTTGATATTTCTGGTAAGTTTTTGCAAAGTTAAAAAAAACAACCAGAAAAGGAAACTTAAGAAGAAATAAAAAGACCTCAGACCTTTCCACCCTTATAATTAATAAAAACCCCACATGGCAAAAATCCTTTTTATTTCTCTAAGTAGGTCCAATTTTTGTCTGGTCCTTTGAACATTTGCTTAAGATACATTTCATCGTAGCTGAACCGAGTTTGCTTGTAACTGTAAAACCAGGACAGAGTTCTTCAGGTTTTTTGGGTGACAGAATCATCCTTTAAACTGTTGAGAATTAAAGTGATCACTAATCAAGTTCAGTTGGCTCCCCTAGTACTGCAATGCTTCTTGTTTAAAGTTTTCTTTTCTTTTCTTGCTTTTTCTTTTCAGTCTGTCACTCCAAATGTAAAAACCCCAGACTGGTTTACAACACAGCATACCAACTCAAGCTCAACCACTCATTCAGCATTTCTTCATCCCAGTGTATTCTTTCAACAGGGTTTCATTTTAGTTGGCATTTACCTTAAAAATATTATGCTAGGAAAAGGCAAGAAAATCCTAAACACACAGTATATCTGGTATAAAGCAAATTAAGGAAGAGCATCTTAAATAGTTCCAAAACAAATGATATAGTCAGATGGAACAACAACATGTTTTCTTCCCATAATAGGAAAGATGCTATTGCAAAATGTCGACAGAGAAGAGCCACTTCAAAGATCTCAATATCATGGCTTCCATAGGATAGACAAATTTACATAGCGAGGATTTTAACAGCTGTTCTGTGGTTCAAATAAATTGTGGTTATTTCCAGTCTTATTAATAGCTCAGAACCTAATACTATTAAAATGGAAATCAACAGCTGTTCCAGACATGCTCTCTTTGGAAAGTAAATGATGTTTGAACTCAGCCTGTTAAGAAGCCTTTGGTCAATTCTTTCGTTGGATCTGGAGCCCTTTATTTAAATGGCATGAAAAAACCCACATTGTATTCTCTCTCTGTGATATTGAGGCTGCTGGATTTCTACCTTATCCTGGGTAGTTTTTCTTCACTTTTCTGTTGTTCTATTCTATACACATTAAACCATGTCACCCTTATCACTTTTTTTCCTTCTGATAATAGCTCACCTAATAGCTCACCTTAATTAATTACCCTCATTACAGTTGATATGGCAACACCCATTTTTTCATGTTCTCTGCGCATATATATTTTCCTACTGTATTTTCCACTGCATGCATCCGATGAAGTGGGTTTTAGCCCATGAAAGCTTATGCTCAAATAAATTTGTTAGTCTCTAAGGTGCCACAAGTACTCGTTCTTTTTGCTGATACAAACTAACATGGCTACCACTCTGAAACTTATCACTGTAGTATCTGAACAGTTTCCAGTAGCGCACTGAGCACCTTTCAGTGGCCTGGGTTTTATTTTGGGGAATATTTTTTTAAACGTACACGCTGCTCCGTGTGTATGTTAGAGGAAGCAGGTCGGAGCAGCGCACTTTGCATTTGGAGCACTGGCCGTGAGTGGAAGGTGATGAGGTTTGTATGGCCCCTTAGTTCCCGTAGGAATTCATTCATTCAAAGTCTAGGATGAGCTCCTGAGAAAGTTCTGTCTCCTGCACAGATGAGTTTTTCCCTTGTAAATAGAAAGTACCATTTTGCCAGAGTGGCAGAACAGCTAATGCAGTGGTGTTGTGGCTGGGAGCTTTTCCCTTGCTTGCAGTTGCCTGATCCCAATATGATTAATGGTTCACTCCCTTTAACCCATACAGGTAACACCTACACATTTTCCATGTACAACAAGACTACTACCTCACCTGCCACTTTCATCTGCACCAATATTTGGACTCATTCTGTGAGCCCTCAAGTGAGAAGACCCACTGAAATAGTTACTTACTCGTATCAGGATTAGTCATGGAAGGGTTGCATGACTTGCCTTGTTTATCTCACTGCTTGGAACTGGCATTATCCCAAACACAATTCCCTTGCAGCAGAAAGAGGATGGTTCCAATGGATTATCTGACACAATGGGCCTGATTACCATCTTACTCCACACCAGTGTATCCCTAGTCTTTTCAGTCAGTACTGATTCCCACCAGAGTAAGCAATAACCAAAACAGATCCTGGTGGATCATCTCACACATTTCAAAAACTGCCCGATTCATAATGAACTGAGAGAACAAGGGACACTTATAGGAAAACTTCCCTTCAAGCAGCCGGGTTTGCTATCGCCAAGTGATAGATCCTCCAGCCCGCAGTGTGTGATTTTAGGGTCAGTTGGATGCCATTCAGCGTATTAGCATAAATCTGGAATGACAGGATGCTAGGAAGAGATTGTGCTGAAGATTTGGAAAGCTCCTGAAGAATTGAGCAGTTTGGCAAGCCTCTAAGAATAACTGTTCCCCAACAAGGAGCTCTGATATTACGTATGGTCTTTTGAAAAAGCAACTGGCAATGTCAGGACAATTATAAAACAAGGGTTTAGGTCAAATGACGTACTGTTCTCAATGTGCAATGACAACAGAATGGAAGAAAAACACAAGAGAAACTTGCCAAGCTGCATGAAAAAAGAAATAACCAACAACAAGAATGAAAGAGACTTTGTTGGCAGCACTGACTAAATGACTTGCAAATCGTTACTGCCCTCTTTCACCCACCTTCTGTAAAGTAATTGCTGTGTGCTGAAGCTAACTCACCAGAGATACTGCTGCTGCTAACAGGGAACTGCCAATTAATTATCCTACAGCCGTTCCAATCTCAAAAGAACTAGGAAAAGATTTTGAGGGTAGCAAAAAGTCCGGTATTAAAGAAAAGGGGGGTTGGTCAATATTTGGTGGTGCTGAATCTGCGTTTAGCTTCAATGTTTGATGATGAGAAGAGGGAGGCTGAAAGGTCAATGAATCTTAGTGCAATCTTACAAATGAACCTAAAGGAGCAGATACATAGTTATTCTGAATTCAGAGCCGCAGGTGCTAACAGCCAAAGACTGCACAAAGACCTTTGCATAGAGTACAGCCCTGTACAACTATTGGTTGAGCTTATTCATTAGCACATACACATATGCAAGTAATAGGTTACTCATGGCTCCAGTGGCCTGGCCTCACCCCTCACTTTTATATCCGGGGTTACAATCGCAGGACTAGAGCTACATGCGTGCAGCTGGTCGACCTTGCAGGAGTATGAGCCAGGCTCTTATTTGTTTCTTTCTTTTTGGGTGACTTGCACATGAATTCACCTTCCTTCCCCTTGGATTTCAACCCCAAAAGTGCCCCAAAACATAAAGTTAAACCCAGTCAAAACCACCACCTCTCCCTGGATTTGGATCAAAATCGGAGGTTGGCCAAAAAGAAAGTGTTCAGGTCCGGATCAGATTTAAGCTGGAGTTCAGAGTTCCAAATCAGGGTGCAACCAGGGCCCAGGTATTAATGTAACAGCACCAAAATCTTGTGAGCTGTCCTGGCAATATTTTGGCCCAAAACACTGGAAATGTTGTGAGGTCAACGGTTCTGCTTTCTACCTATTTACTTTTCTAAGGTACTCATTTGCCCCCCATTTACTGTAGCATCTGAGCGCCTCACAATATTTATTGTATTTCTCCTTACAATACTCCTGTGACATAGGGAAGTGCTATTATCCCCATTCTATAGATGGGAAACTGAGGCACAGAGAGACTAAGCAGCCCAAGGTCACACAACTAGTCTGCAGTGCAGCAGGGAACTGAGCCCAGGTCTCTCAAGTGCCAGACTAGTGCCCTAATCACTGGACCACTCTCTCTCTCCTGGGCCAAAAGCCTTGCAAGGGCATCCAAACCAGAACAGGGGAAATCAATCCTTTCTGTGCTTGCCTTAGAATTTTCACCATCCCCATTGGGGGAGGTCAGATGTCAATGACATTCAAAGAGGTTAGGACTGAGATTCAGGTTATAACTTAATTCTAGTCCAGCGGTTCTCAAACTGTGGGTCGGGATCCCAAAGTGGGTTGCAACTCCATTTTAATTGGGTCACCAGGGCTGGCTTAGACTTGCAGGGACTCGTGGCCAAAGCCCAAGGGATTCAGCCCTGGGCCACAGGGCTCAGGTTACAGGGCTCGTGGCTGGGGCTGAAGCCTTTGGGCTTCGGCTTTGACCTCTTCCCCGCCCGGGGTGGTAGGGCTCAGGCTTTGGCTTTGTCCCACCCCCTGGGGCAGTGGGCCTCAGGCGGGGTCAGATTTCGGTCCCCACTCCTGGGGTCAGGTCAGAAGGGGGTCACGGTGCAATGAAGTTTGAGAACCCCTGGTCTAGTCAAACCCAGTGTTTCCTATGGTTCCTCCCAATACCATAAATTGCCCCCGTTTTGCTCAAAACTCAACACGTAACGTCCCATAATTCAGCACAACTTCATTTGAATCTTTGTCAAGGTTTGCTCTCTAGTCTATTAATGCGCACCCACACATAGATCCTAAACAAAAAGCTTTGTTAGTGACGACTTACGATGGAATTCATTTCAATCGAGTCCAAGTAACTCAAAAATGTCCTTACAAAAATTAAACATTTTTTTAAAACCTCAAACCTCAGGATATCTGGAAATTAACACTGATGGGAGCCAGCCTGCTCCTTAGTGCCATAAATAATCCTCCATCACTAACTCTTAGACACCTGTCTGATTTCTATAGTTAGGAGTGACGTTATAATCTTGACTTTCCGTTCCTGGAGTTTTGTCATTTGCCAACCTCAAACATTCATCAGTTTATCTGCACTGATTTCCCTTTCATTACCATCACACACCAAAGGTTTTCCAAATAGATATCTGTTTACCATCCAAAGGCTGGTTGAGGGGCCTTGTGCAATGAATTGGTGGGTCTCAGACCAGCTCCCAACGGACACATGGCCTCGCTATAAATATCACCATTGAAAAGGAGACTGATTGTTGACAGGGATAGCCAAGACGGCAGAGGACTGAATGGACACTGAGATTTGGCCAACCTCTCACATCTGCGCTGTCACTACCTACTCTGAACCTGTTCTGGAGCGAAACGAAGGAGGTAAATCTCCAGAGCTATCACCATGGAGGATGCTAATATCAGATGCTAATAGGGAGATGAAACATACACATAGGCACGTTCAGAGCCAACCTACTGCAGAAGAGGAAGAACAGACTGTATCTGATTCAAAATAAGCCAGGCAGTGCCTGTCACAAGAAATCTAAGCCCAAGGAGTCTCTTGTTCTACCCAAAAGTCCCTATCCTACTGCCCCTCAAAGAGGCAAAATACATCAAAACAATACAATAATCAAAAACAAAACAAAACCAATAAGCCACAACACAGGGGGACTAGTTCTGTGCATACTTTTGATCTTCCCCCTACCCCACCATCCCCATGACCACCCCCTGGGCAATGAGATTAGCATAACTAATACCCTACCCTAAAGCTACACTAACACAGAATAAAAGAGATCAAATCAAGCTGGTGCAGGTCATTACATCAGTTTAATGTTGCAGCTGTTTAAGTCAGTAGCAAAATATACCATTGACTTCAGAGAGCGCCGGACTGACTGCACAACTGTATATGCAGAAGCCTTTGACCTTGGTTCAAGAAAGCATTTAAGTGTGTGCTTAAATCCATCCCTATTGTGAAAACACAAACTTTTGCTTAACTTTAAGCATGTGCCTAAAGTCCCATTGACTTCAGTTACTTCAATAGAAGCTAAGCATGTGCTTGAGTGTTTTCCGGATCAGGACTTTGGCTAGAGACTCTAATTTCCACAAGATATTACTATTTATTATTCAGACCGTGTTACAGTAGCATCCTGAGGCCCCAATCGTCATTGGGGACCCATTGGGATAGCTGCTGCACACACACATATTCAACAAATATGCCAGGCTGCAAAGTGCTTCCAACAGCAATTCAACTCCTTTCTCAAATGCTCAATTTTCTGGAAAACCCAAACAACTTCTGAGCTAAACTGCTGAAATTCTACCACACGCAATATCAACGGTGCTAGGCTTTTTTGCTTCGGGTATATATCTTGATTAATTGCATACTCTCTGTCTCTCTCCTATTTATTTATTTAATTAATGTTTCGTTCGAATTAAGCACCAGAGTCATCATTCATAGATCACAGTAATTGTTCTCCAATTCTTCTTCTGCCAGCTATTAGGGAAGCCTATTTAAGGCTGACCCTACCAACCCGTATTCATTTTACTTCAAACATTTCAATTACTGTCCAGTTTGGATCCACTTGAACAGTCGTGTCTAACATGAGCATTGCCAATACAGTGCCCACTTATGTTTTATCATCCCTAGATGGCATGCTGATAATGCTACTTAGCTCTAACACAGCAGTCTCATTATCCCTATTGTACAGATGGGAGCACTGAGGTACAGAGGTGAAAGGTGACAACAGGGCAGTGATGGAGTGGGAAATGGAATGCGGGTCTCCTGAGTCCTAGTCCAGTGCTCTATCTACTGGATCACACTGCTGGTTCTACAAAAAAAACGGTGTGGGTGGCTTAAGAGGCACTGTGAACAGCAGCTCCCTGAGCGACATCTGGGATTGGCTGGAGAATGTAAACCCACCCTGACTGGCAATGTGGAAAAGGGCAGTACTCCTTGTTAAAATATCAGCGAGTCAAGACCAGATCCAACTGAAAACCATGATGCCTGGCACTGTTGCCTTTATCACAGAGAAAGTGTGGGAACAATTACGGCTATTAAGTGGATGTTAGCTGGGGAATCAACACCAAAGGTAATACGGGCTTGTTACGGGGAGTTCCAGAACCAGTCACCTGCACAGGATTCCCGGTAGCTCCACTGACCCTTGGGGATCAGCGGGGCAGGGGCACTGGAACAATTTGTATTGTGGGGGTGCTGAGAGCCATTGAACCAATGAACCAACTGTATAGGATAGAAACTACTTCAAGCCAGGGGTTGTAACAGCACCCCCAGCACTCCTAGTTCCAGCACCCATGCAGAGAGGGGCTCAAATGAGGCCTCTCTTGCAGAGGCGTGTCGTGTCTGTACAGTTCCCTGAGATATGCATAGGCTTTCCTGCTGTGGGAGGCAAGGAAGAAAGGATTTCTTCCCTTCGCCTCATCCTGCGATAGTTAGAACTCGGAAGACATTCTCCATCAGGCCCCGTCAGTTTTAAGGTAAGTCAAATTTTAGGCATAAACTATTTAATCTAATGGTAAGGGAAAGATCCAGTCAATCAGTTGGTTTGACCCCTCCCTCCTGCTTTGCACAGGGCAATTTCCTTATGTAATTCCCACTATTAGTCTCAGCTAATCTGTTCGTGAATACCTCCCATGGTGGTGCTGTGTTAAACACATTAGCACAGAAAGAGAAATAACGTTCGCCCGTGACTTCCATGGGCACGCCTTCCAAAAGCTGTGGAACAGAGACTGATGTCTTCGGATAGCAGTATACACATGGATAGCATTATTGCTATTGGTATTACCGTAGGCCTGGAATCCTAGGCATGGAACCCCTTTGCGCTAGATGCTGTACATACACAGAACAAAGAGATGCTCCCCTATATATTATAGTAAAACATATTATTTCCCCCTCTGATATGGGGAGATTTCTACCTGAATCAATGGAATATCGGAGCATGTTTCCTATCTTGTTTTACCTTGATTAGCTCCTATCACGTGCCTGCACGTATTTTCATTAAGTCCTCACTATGATCGCCATAGCTATGATATGGTATTGTGTGTAGAACAGGGCTAATTTAGATATTATATGTCTGATTACACTCTCCCTTGCACCGGTGTAAATCAGGAATGACTCCATTCACTTTGGCACAGTTACACCAGTCTAAACGATAGCAAAATAAGGCCTTATGTTGAAAGCAGACTCCTGTCATAAGTTGGCTTATTGCATATATATACAGAAGGTCTTTGTGCATGTCACTCTAGTGTGGACCTGTACGCCTTTCCCTTGAAAATCCCTTACCAAGTAGCATAATTTCTTTGGAGCATGGACTGTCTTTTTGCTACATGTATGCATAGTGCCTAGGGACAATGGACTCTCAATCCCTGACCAGAGCCCTGCCTGCACCCACCTCAGTTAAAACACAGCAGGGCAGGTTTCTGATTCTCAAGCTTGGGCAGCTCCCATGCAGAGCCGACAAGAGCAGGGGGAAGCCAGTACAAATTACCGGGCCCGGTGGTCCAGAAGGGGGCCCAGGGCCCAGCTTCTGCAGCTTTGGCGGCCCTGTTTAGCCGGTCCGCCCTTGCTGGGGGGCCTGAAAAAGTGTTTTCACTGGGGCCCGAACCCGCTCTCGGCAGCCCTGCCCCCATGCCCTTCTAAAGTTACTCCTTTCCTCTCAATATGCTGTTTCAACAAACCCTTACTTCCTAGGGAATGATAGGAAAATAAAAATCTCTCCCTATTTTATCTTTGATTCCATATATTCCAAAATAAAGATTTTTATCTTTGGTCACATAACAACAGGTGGGGCACAACAGGATCACGGGTACCATTTTCAAAAGCATCTGTGTGACTTAAGAGCCTGGGTCCCTTTGCTTTTCAATGAGACGTAGGTTCCTGGAAGTCCCAGTTGAAAATGGGTCTCTTAAGTCACTAAGGGCGCCTGTGACATTCCCCCCCCCCCCCCGAATCTGGAATCAATCTTCTGGCTAGGGCCTGAATGCAACATAGTTCAGATGCTCAGAATTTCAGACCCCAACACAAAAGAAATAATCAAACTTAAGCCTCAATCAAATTCAGCACCACCTCATATACACATCCTCCTTAAACAACTACTTTAAAGGTGCCCCAAGGCCTCCATTACAATTTTGTTTCACTTTATTTAAATACCAGTCCCTACCAGGCAATTGATTTTTGCTGCTCTCCTGGGCAATCACTGAGGACAAGGTCTTCACTGTTCCCTGTACATTCTTTTTCTCTCTTCCCTCCAAACCACATTTCAAGGAGTACACTTAAAAGTAGCTTTACATTTAAAGGGGGGAAATATATCAGTCCCTGAATAAAAAAAAGATAAAGATCCAGAAAGAAAATATCCCAGCAGATGGAGGATTAGCCCATATTGAAAGGGGCCCTGAATCTAACTAACACATTCTGATTATCAGTAAAGATTATTCCACATCAGGATCACTTAGTTTTCTCCTGTCATGACTGTTTCCCACTTCTCCCAGTCGCAGGTTCATGCTAATGCTTCTAGTTCAAACACATCAGTTAATAATTGTGGGATTTCACTCAGGCAATACATTTTAACAATTTAAGTCTGCTGTACAATTTTATGACTATTTTTAATTTATCCTACTAATTCAAACTGTGATATCCTGCCAGAAACGTAGAAGGGATTTGACACATGTTCCTCGCTCTAAAAAACAAAATAGGCTAGCGCAGTTTTTCTCAACAACCGGTCGGTGGCCTGGCGCCAGTCCATGGCAGCCTCCTCCAGTGCCTGAGATCTCCCTGAAACGGTTTAGGAAGGCAGCAAAGCAGTCCCTGGAATCAAAAAGGTTGAGAAACACTGGGCTAGAGTGAGTAAACAGATATTACCTCTTCATATCCACTTTGGTCCCCTCCTGTCCCAGGTATAGTATTTGTCTTGTGAAAATTAGACTTGTGCTTTTTGTGGTTGTGCGCTCCTTTTAAAATACAGTATAAAGAAAGCCTGAATTGCTGTCTCCCACAACAAAGGGAGAACAATTTTTCTGCTTGTTCTTCATACCTGATATTCAGGTCTTGGCTATCTTAGAAGATGCTATGACAACTGGAGACTTGGAGAGAGATCCACAGCTGATGTAAATTGACGAACTATGTGGTTCACCCCAAGTGATGATCTGACCTATGGTAAGATTATGATGCAATTACAGAGAGAAAGCTGAGTGTTTGAGGGAGGAACGGGGTTGAGTTTATTTAAAACATTTTGGTTGATTGCTTTTGGTAAGATCTTATGTAAGCCTATTATGTCAAGAACACTTAGCTAAGAGAATGTGTGTTAAAAATTCCAAGCTCCTTCTTTTAACAGGAAAGAGACCGCAACAAACATTTTCAAGACCTCCAAGCAGTCCTCCATCAACACCAGGGAAAGACAAAGTCATAAGCCAGAAAAGTCTAAGGTTTAAAAAAAAATCCAAGCCTTCTTTATCTATCATAAAGCAGCAAAAACAGGGCACAAACTCAATTAAAAAATATTTTTTGCAGGCCACCTTTAATTTAAGTGATGCCAGGTGAGTGCTGTTCTGCTTGGATGTGTGTCTTCCAATCCCCCTCTAATTCCTTCTGTCATTACAGTTCAAGAGCATTACTGAAGCACAGAATGCAGAGTTTAATTATGAAGGTCAATACACTGAATTATACTAGCTGCTGAGCTTGGCTTTTTCTTTTTTCTTTTTTAATAGCCGCATTCATAGAATCAAATTAAAAATGGAAAAATCTTGTTCAGTCATCTACTCCATCCCCTGCCAGTGAAGCATGGCTCTGTACATTAAGTTTTGTCCTGTCTAATTGTACATGTCCACAGCTAACTTCCTTTAGGGCATTATTCCACAATGCAGCATCCCCTCCCTACTGCTTGTCCCTCTTACTTGGTGTATCACAACCAACATTTAGGCCTTGATTTTCCATGTGGGTGGATCCCTGTGCCTGGATGGAGCTCCTCTGTCTTCACTGGGGCCTCACACAGGATTCTGTCTAAACAAGATTCATTGAAGGATTGGGGCCTTAGATTGTAAAGTAATTGGAGGAGGGCCTATATTTCTCTTCTGCAATGCAAAACGTGCTTTGGACACTGTAAAACACATCTCAGGGTCAGGAAGCTTTTCCCGATTGCAGGAATTGTTATTTTCTTAATGTCATACCATTACTCCTAGTTATACCACCATAAATAATTACTACCCGTTTTTGGTGTTTGCACCTGTCGAAAGCTTGCTGGTTGGTGTCACATCACTAAAGCCAAGCTATTTAGCTCTTCATTGTTCCTCCCTGTAATGGTTTTTGTTGTTCATCTCTGAAGTCCTTCCCGTTTGTCAGTCTTTCTGGTACTGAGGTGCCTTGAAATTAACACAGTATTCCAGGTGAGGTCTCCCTCAATCATACAGAACTCAGAACCACCTCTCTGCTCTAGAATATGCCATCTCTGGATGTGCAGCAGATGCTTTAACCCCCATCACAATGGTGGCAGGACCAAAAGCAACATCTACAAGCAGCAATAATTTGAGAGACCAGCAAAGCTGCTGTTGGAGCTACTGCGTAAATGTCAGCAGGTCTGTGCTTCTTTACAAGCAAGCCTGTTCCAGAGAAACAGTTACCGTATTTCCTAATTTAAGAGATGGAGCAGCAAGACTATAACAGGGTTCAAAAAAGAACTGGATTAGTTCATGCAAGATAGGTCCATCAATGGCTATTAGCCAGTAAGGGCAGGGATGGTGTCCCTAGCCTCTGTTTGCCAGAAGCTGGGAATGGATCACTTGATGATTACCTGTTCTGTTCATTCCCTCTGGGGCACCTGGCATTAGCCACTGTCAGAAGACAGGATACTGGGCTAGATGGACCTTTGGTCTGACCAGTATGGCTGTTATTTTGTTTAAGAAATGGGAATCTGAATACACTTGTCTTTTATCATACGGCTGATTCAATTTATTTAGTACTTAAATAACATATTGGTAGATGCACCTGAATGAACAAAATGTAGTTACCACCATTTTTGAACTACTTATGTCAAGTTGTGTGTATCACAGGCCAAACTGCACATTCAGTTTCTTCCCTGCAACAACGGAGTTGCATGGGTGCCAATTAGTGCTGAATTTGGCCTTTTGTGTTTGTGCAGCACATGCTGATACAGCATATGCCATGGTGGCTCGTGTTATGGACTTGATGCAAAAGCTACCTGGTGAAGTTCTCTGGCCTGTGTTAAGCAGGTCAGACTAGATGATCAGAATGGTCCCTTTCTGGTCTAAAAAAAAAAATCTATTAATGTAGTGCACACGCTTGATAACAGCCTACTATAGCTACTAGCTAACAGAGTTACTCCTTTAACTCAAGTGGTTGAGATCTGCACTATGGGTCTGAAGGTATTAGGGTCAAACTCTGCTAATTACCAAGGGAAGGGAGGGGGTTACACAAGAAGCAAGAGTTTACTCCTGAAAAGCCACCGGCCTGGGTCAGATCATAGAAAAAAAATTGTGTGTAACTACAGAACTAAAAGGCACTTTCAGGTTTCCTTGCCAGCTTATTTACTTCTCCTCTGCAAACTGAAAACAGCAGATCTATTATCCAGGCTTTAGTCATGAGGTCCAAGCTCCTTCATATGCTCACCAGCCTGAACAAACAATTAACACTTTACAGTCAAGTAATTCACAGATGACAGAGTAAATGATGAAGGAAACCAAGACTGTGGAAACCTGTTAAAAGTATACAACAGAGAAAATGTATATCTTCCGCAGGCCTACTCCTGTAATAGTTAATAACAGATTATATGGTTCAGATGTCACTGTGCTCTGGCATCTTTAGCTTTGGCTTGCAGGGAATGCAACCCTTCACTATGTTTGTTCCTTTAACTATTCAAATCATGGCAGCAGCAGCCACCAGAAGATACATGGTACTTGGAGTTGCACCTGTATTCTTCTTCATGCAACAGCTATCGGAATATTACTCTACATTATATTACTCACTTTGAAGTTTCTTGCCCCTTCTTCCTCCCACACATCTAGTACCCAACACAGTCAGAGAGATGGTACTGGTCTAGATGGATCACTGGTCTGACCCTGCGTGGCCATCCTTATGGTCCTATGCACTTGGATTCATGATGAATTTACAGAATTTCTTAAATGGGTGTGCTGTTTGTCAACAGGTGTGGACACAGTAAGGTAGAGTTCTCTGCCTGTGGATTAATGGCAGAGTTTTTGCTGCACTAACACTCCATGTATAAACAACCTGTCTCATTATATGCTGAAACATGTGGTTAAAATTCTAGCCCTTTTCTGGGAGATTAGTGGCTGCTTTTTCAGTCCTACTTCAAGACGGTCTGTTATTTGTCAAAAGTGTTATTAAACTCACATAGGCATCAGCGAAAATGCTTTTCTTCTAAGCCTATGTTCCCCTTCAGAGAGCCACCCCACATAAGGGCTTCTGAGGACCCGCAGCTCACCTGGGATCTGACTGCAAAGATGAAGAGAATTGCTCATTAAGATTAAAAAATCTTAACTGTGCTCATAACCGGATTCTCAGAGCTAGAAATGAAGGAACATCAATGCGTAATTTAAAGAAACAGCTCTGCTGCTGGGAACTGGGGATTAAGATATCACTCAGTATAAAACAGTGAGGGGGGGGGAGAAAAAATCAATTGGTGCATGTGATGGGTCACAGTTAATGGTTCTCTGTACACACTGTTCTCACTAAAAGGCAATTTATAAGACTAGATAAAGCCACTATGGTTATACTCCCGAGTACATCAAACTCCAATCCAAACACAACACGGTCCTTAATAGACCTAACATTCAGCAGTTATGCTCCGAAGAAATGCTCTGCATTAAGAGTGCAACGTGAATGGAAGAATATGGCAAAACTCGGTTAGCCTGGTATTCTTAAAAAGGAAAGCAAAGAGGAGCAGAATACAAACACCGTAGTCCAACTGGGGAAATTTATAGAGTAAGTGACAGGGAATGAGTTCTCCAGTAACTTATGAAAGAAGTAGCTCAACTTATCTTCCACTGAGTGGCACGTCATTGATTTAAGGGGCAATAAAAATTCTAGGACATGCACTTTATTTTTTAAACAAGGGGAGGGATCATCAAGGCATACGACTGTGCCTTAAGGAGGACAACTCATACTCCTCTTCTGATCCATTTGTAATCAGAACAAAGCAAGGTGCCAAAAGAAATCAATTGCATTTATGCCCAGAAATCAGAAACAGATGAAAAATGGGGACACTTTCAACCTGGCTGTTAGAAGAGGAAGAAAGCACGCAATCAGCCCCCTTTCAATATAAAAGCCCCCCCCCAAAAGGCCACCAGAAAACAGCATACCTACTACAGTTGATCTCAAGTGAACAGCTTCCAAAATCCATGATGTGGGGCCAGTGAATGGCTAAACTCTTCTAAAGAACCTAGAGTCACTGTAGCTACTTGGAAAGACAGAATATAGTACAAGCTGCAATTTAAAAAAAAAAAAGCCGTCAGACTCTTTTAAGTGATTTAAAGGGCTAGAATCCCAATTTGGTGGTGTTGTTCCCTTAGGAGTGATCCTCTCTCACTTCAGCCCATCAGCTGCAGCAGCAAACCAGAGCCTGCAGATTGCTGACAATACTGTAACCATGTAGTAAGCAGCAACAACAGTTACCTGGTGGCAGCAACAACAAATTGTAAATCAATACTAGGAGACCTAGGCATGGAGGCTAGCAAACCATGAAGTGAAAGCAGCGATGTTGGCAATTGTGTCTACGAGGTGACCTGAAGCATATTAGGAGCAGGAGGGAAAGAACGTTTGCAATCCACAAATGCTTTCCAGCTTTTTCAGTTTAGGATAGGGTTTCTCCAGCTCTGTCCTAGTTATTAAAATGCTTGCATCTCTCCTAATACCAATGGACCTGACCCTGAGTACTAGGACAAATCCCTTATTGAAATCAGTTGGAGTTTTGACTGAATAAGGACTTCAGTAAATTGTCCAAACTGAGTGAGGGGCAAAGGACCTGCAGCTGGAACTGATGCACTTCCCTTGCTTCTGCCTGGCAATCATGTTAATACAAGGCCCTAGTCTACCACTGTCTTGCTCTCTTGTAATTTACATCTGTGCAAAGTGAACTGGAAAAGCTACCACTCTGATCTGGAATCATTGTTTCTACCCAATGCAGCAGGGAATCAGACCCAACATATGCACCGGATTTCCAGCTGCCCATATTGCAAAAATACTTGCTCTTCCTTTGATTTCCCAGGCTACTCCATCAGCAGATTCATTCAGTCCGCCAGGTGTTCTCAGGATGGATATCAGAATTCCAGTGTGCAAGTCCTTAAAGCTACAGTATCTCCATTTTCTTAGGCATGGCAGTTATGATGAAAGCCCGTTTCCTAACTTTGCTAGGTTGTTTTCTCACTTTTCTCTTAGCAAACAGCTACTGAAGATTTACTATAAAGTACCGAATACTGAATCAACACACCTTGGGCCAGGCTTTGCCAAATCTTAAGTTAAATAAGGGAGGGGAGAAGCAGGGAAAGAAAGACTATTCCACTTCTTCCTCATCTTCTCTGGGCTTGCTTGAGATTGCAGCAAAATTGCAAAAAATCCTTGCATGAATCTGAGATTGCAAACCAGTCCCAAGCTTTTCAGATAATTAGCAGTGTTATAAATGAATGAAGAACACTAGCAGAATGGAGGAACTAAAAGATGGGGAGAAAGGGTCACAAGTCATTTGTGGGGTTCATTCACATTCTAAAACAAATTCATCAAAGTTAGAGATGGGCCCAAGCTGCAAAGTTGAGATTGAGGGGCAAAGTTCTCCTTTTCTGATCCATCTTCTAGCTTTCTGTTGGTTGTTCTATGAGTGGAACGCACATTAACATCAACAGGCGCTCCCAACATAGAATCAGAATATTATAATACCGCATTGTAGATGAGAGAGTTCTGCAAAATGGAGAATTTAGGCCTAAATTTGGAGTCTTTCCATTCTGTTTGGATTGAAATGGCTTCCATGACTTTACATTAGCTTCTTGACACCGCTTTGGCTCAGAGAATTTGAGAGAAAGCAAATTTGGTGCCAGATTTTCAGAGGACTCAAGCATCCACAGCTTCAATTTGCATCACCCACTGACCCTTCTGAAAGCCAGTTTCTCTAAAATATCTCGGGCCTGATCCAAAGTCCAACAACTCCCCTTGACTCCAGTGGATTTCAGATGAGAATTTTCACACAGCTCTGGAATATTGGTAATCCATGACTGCCTCTGATTCTTCTTTCCAAATAAATTTGATAAAGAGTATACAGGAGATGTAATTTCCTGAGCTAACACTATTCCTCTGGTTGAGGTTAGCCATCAGTTGTAAGTTGCTAGTTAAATACATTCCTTGGGAAAGCATGGTACAAAAGCACTTAGCTAAATGAAGAGATAAATGTCAGCAGAGACAGTCTGTCTCTGGAGACTCTGGGAGATATTGCTCTCTTCTATGAATCTCAGAGACATTCAGTAGTTGTTATTCCTTGAATTATAAATCTGTGTACTGACGTATGTGAATTTGTATGGGCTTCTAAAGGATGCTCTCAAAAATACACATCCACATGATTTGACTTGTTTTCATCCCATGACCAATTGCATTGTCTTTCCAGCCTAATATTAAACACACCACAAAATACTAAGCATTTAAATTAAAGTATCCATCCAGAAAGTTAAAAACTGCATCACATGCTGAAGTGTGATACATGTGAAAAAGCCCTATTTGATAGAAGTGCGACAGGCCTTCATGTGCGGAATCTAATTTCCTGATAAGATCCTTTTGCTCACAATGTTATCACAGGATTCACTTCAACCACCATGCTAACGGTTTGATCTGATAGTCAGGACTGAGCGTTATCAATTAAGCGGTTATGGAGCTGTGCCCTTCAGCATTGCTTTAATTTCCAAGCTTCAACTCCAGACCTAGTTGTTTTTTTAAAAAATGGGTCTTCCATTCAAGTCTTCCCATTTAGATTAAAAAAAAAAATTAAAGACGCTTCCTCCCAGAAAACTAGTTAAAGGGCCTGATAAATCACAAAGAACATCCCTGAACTTTGAGGATGTCTGAAATCCAGACCTGAATTCTGCATATGGCTCTTTCCCTTTACATTGGGCTGAACCAAAGCCATAGCAAACACCCCAATGCTTCAGAGTGTTCAAAATCGAGATCTGAAACTCGCCCCCTTGAGCCTATGGTTAGTTAAATCCATATTAAAAACAGCTCTCATTTAATGTATACTTTAAGTGTCTTGATACCATTTCTATTCATGCAGGTTTTGTAAAACTTTTTTTTTTAAACAAAACCTAAATACTGTACCCAATTCACGTGGCATTATGTCCTTCAGCAAATAAGTCTGCTGGGATGCTTTCAAGGATGTGAGATGTTTGTTTTAATATATAGGAAGGCCTTGTTACATTGTACACATTCACTCAGCAATTCTTATGCTTCAGAGCTTTGGAGTGCATCACACTTCACATTAACAGATAGCAAACACAGCTGCTCACCCTGTTTTATTCAGCTGAATTCTTTACTGGTAAACATACATTGTGTTTACTGTTCTTTAGTAGCTGAAGTGAGCTACTAACATTATTTGATATTTGAGCATTAACACGATAGATGTGCCTGGCGTTTACATAAAGATAAAAGACATGGGGTCAAATCTAGGTCCCACTGACTTCAGAATGGTCTGGATTTCATCCATGGACCCTACTCAAACAAGGTTACATTCTAACTGATTGTAACAAGGGGAGATAACAGGAAAGAGGGATAAGTAAGATGCAGAAAATTACAGAGTTGTTTGATTGGTACAGTAGCTGTTAGCGCCTAGTTTTTTTGGTGAGGTTCTTTTTTTAATAGAAATTACATTGTTTTGATTTGATTACATTGTAGCTAAAATAGAAAGAGAGGATCATGAGTTAAGAGATTGTGGAGAAAGTGATTTTTGAGGCAAAGTTTGAAAGACTAGATGAGGTTGCATGTTGTACAGAGTCAGGCATCATGTAAAAAGCACCATAGGAAAAGCCACTTATGGGAGAACATAGAATCATAGAATATTAGGGTTGGAAGGGACCTCAGGAGGTCATCTAGTCCAACCCCCTGCTCAAAGCAGGACCAATCCCCAGATTTTTACCCCCAGTTCCCCAAATGGCCCCCTCAAGGATTGAACTCACAATGCTGGGTTTAGCAGGCCAATGCTCAAACCACTGAGCTATCCCTCCCCCCATGGGACTTTCTAGACTAGACCCATAGTCCATTTAGTCCAGTCTCCTGTCACCAACAGTGGGTGAAGGAGGAAAAAAAAAACAAAAAAAACCCCACCACTGTAGGCAGCTATGGAATTATCTACCCACAGGGCTAGTTTCTTCCTAACCTTAATTAACTAGAACTAGTTTATACTTGTTAGCAGGAGGGTTTAAGCTTCCTTATCAAAACTCTTGGGGTTTTGTAATCTTTGCTATTGTAACTCTGGATGGGAAAGGAGCAAAGCAGGGCATTGAGGCAGATCTGACAGAGCACAGGGTCCAAGCAAGGTGACGAGGGAGGACATGTACAGTAGGCAGGAACAGAACTGCGCAAATTCTTGTCCAAAGCCACCACCTTATCGTCTTTTAAATCCCTCTTAAACTGACCTGCCATGCTGCTGGAAAATCACCACCACTCCACACTGGCTAGGCAAGTGGGGAGCTCAGACTTCTACTCTTATGCTAAATCCTGTTCATTTCATGTTGTTACCACCACACACTTTTTCTGTTACATCTTGCCTGCCATCTAAAATGAGCTCTCCAGGGCAAGGAGTGTCCTCTGTCTCACTTACATTGATTTTAAGGCAAGGAGGTACCACTACGATAATCTCATTTGCTGCATAACAGAGGCCAGAGAAATGCACCAGTTTTACTTGTCTGTACAGTGCCTAGTGCTGTGGGACCTAATCTCTGACCGGGGCCCCTAACTGCTGCCATAATATAAATAATAAATAAATAGTAACTATCATAATAAAAGGGGTTGGGGTTTGTTTTTACAGATTGTGCTTGTTTCCTACCAAACAGGAGGAGGACTAAACACAATTGCTCGGTGACAGGAGCAAAACCTTAAAATGCAGCATTATGTTAAACCAAACAATACCAAGTAGAGACATTCCCCATTTATGTTTATTATACGAGCTTCATTCTGCTAGTGAAGAAAAAGCAAAGGGAATAAAACATATCAGAATACATGTCCAGTCTGGCATTTCTGATTTCCAGCAGGAAGATCTGAACACCTTGTTTGTCTTACCCAAGTTTCACAGATTATTTAGGACTTTACTTCAAATGGAATTTGGAAACAAAAACTATAGTTCAACATAGAGATGAACCAATTCTTAACACACTTTTGTAAATTTGCCCCCTATCCCACCCTTTCCTGGCTTTGCAAATCATTCTGTCATGTGGCAAACAAATGTATCTCTGAAATCTAGATAAGTTACAATGGGTATTTAACCAATTTCCACAACAGTGCTGGTTACAATGATAAGTGCTCCAGAAAAATCAGACATGAGAAGATAAAAGAAAACAGAGGGTTTAAGAGGCAAGTTTTCTGTTGAGTGAGATATTGGAGTCACTGAACAAGAAGAAAAACTCCAGGAATTACTGTTTATATAAAATACAATCTCACGTGGAATATTGTGTTCAGTTCTAGTCACCCTATCTCAAAAATGGATTTGGGAAGCAGAAATAGAGGCAGTCCAACGACAAGTGACAGAAATGATTACAAACCTGGATAAACATCCATATGATGAGAGATTGAAAAGGCTGGGACCATTCACCTTTAAGGTGAAATGAGTAAGAAGGGACATAATAAAGACACACAAAATAGTGAATAGTATATAGAGAAGGTAGGCTGGATGCTGCTATTCACTCAAGTGCACATTCAAACTGAATTTAAAACTGATACAGCAATTTTTTTTTTGCACAGTTAGCCTTTGGAACTCAGTGCTACAAGATATCAATGAGGCCAAGACCTTAGCAGCATTTATAAAAGGATTGGCCACGCATATGGATAACAAGAATATCTAATTATAACAGAGGGATTTTTTTTTAAGTGGAGGATTTTGGAAAGAATATAAACACTCTTGTTTCAGGGCATAAATCAAATTCTAACTAATAGAGGTTTAGGAAGAAACTTTGTTCATGGGAAGGTTAATCCATAACTGCCTGCTGCAGGGTAGATTTGGTGGAAAACTTTAAAAACTCAAAACAAATCAGGAATATGTTTAATACCATTTTTGTTACACTTCCCCCTACTTAAATTAGCAAGAAAGGTGATTGTATATTTTCAAAATGTCAACACTTTTCCAACAATATCAAGAACATTTTCAATTAGTAAATTATTATTCCCCCGCCCCCCACCTACCAGATTTGCTCCTGAGTTGAACCTTTGTCTCCAGCCTCTGATGCTGGTGACTGGAGGAGACAGGACGGGGGATTAGATGGATCACAGATCTGATCCATTATAGCAATTCCTCTGTGCACTGTCACAAGGTCGCTGCTACTTTATCACCTGCCCAGGGCCAAGAGTCACCAGCTACAAACAACAAAACCCTAAGAATAGGGTTTATAGAACTCCTCCCTTTATTATCCCAAAGGGAAGTTCTTGAGCTCTGTTTATGGCACTTTTAATGACTTTTCCAGATCCCTTCCAGCCCGACCTTCCTATGATTCTTTATTCTTTTCTGCTCTATTTCAGCATGACTTTGAGCAGCCTTGAACACAGGTCCCATTCGAGAGCGAGCCAAGAAGTCGGTTTCATTATAACAGCCAGACAGCTGTCAACACACAAGCTTTATGCTCTTATCACATGCACGCACTGTTTCAGTAGGTTAGTGTAATTTTCGGTCCATGCTCCCTTCAGAGGAGAAAAAGGTTTGTGACGATCAGGAAACCACTAACATATTTTTCACTCCTTTTGATTGAGAAATCCCAACCCTAGGGCTTGGTTTTACTGCTGCATTTCTGGTTTGAGCTACTTCTGCAGTAAGAAGCTCTCACATTTGTGGACCACGTTCTACAACAGGGGTTCTCAAACTGGGGGTCGGGACCCCTCAGGGGGTTGTGAGGTTATTACATGGGGGGTTGTGAGCTGTCAGCCTCCATCACAAACCCTGCTCTGCCTCTAGCATTTATAATGGTGTTAAATATATTAAAGTGGTTTTTTAATTTATAAGGAGGGGTTGCACTCAGAGGCCCACTATGTGAAAGGGGTCTCCAGTACAAATGTTTGAGAACCACTGTTCTACATCATTCATGCAATTGCAAATACCCAATAGTCTAATGGAGGCATGACTGCAGACTCCCACCGGTTGGTACAAAACCTCATCCTTGATTCAGCATCCAAAGAGATTTTACAATCATCAATTGGGTTTTATGAGCTTCCGTATCTCTCTTGTTTGAGTGACTTTGAGGGGATGGGAAAGGGGGAAAGAGTCATTAAGCAATGCTTTGAAGTGTAGCAGTTACCACCTAAACATTAAGCAAGATTTAATACTAACAAATTATGTAGCTTCAGTTCAGCCATAAATAATATAAATCAAACCATATTCTCTCTCTTATACATATATCTAACATATGATTGTGAACAGGAGATAGAGTAGGAAAGATTTCATTTCAACCCATACTTGACTGTTAACATTTCAAATGGATTCAAGGTATTTGTCTAAACTAAAAGAGGTAAGTGAATCTGACAGCAAAGACTAATTGCATGTTTATAACTGTAGAAAAGCATTCTGTGCCGGTATTTTTTACTGCATGCTGCGGATACAGTAGTACTGTGAATGAAGTCCATTACCCGCAGGATGTTGCCAAGAACAGCGTGGATTCTACCTTAGCTTTCTGTTGCCATGGTGAGCAGAGTTGCGTCATTCTTTTACAATGGAAACCCAAAACTAAGCAAGATCTGGTCTAGTTTGGGAAATGAAATGGAAATGAATCCAGCAGAGCTCCTTGTAAAATTGTCTTGGGCCCACAGACATTTAGTCAAATCCAGAGAGCTTAGTCTATGTGCTGTGGCTTCATAATGATAGGAGCGATGATTAGTCGCAGCTTGGGCAGGTAGGTGGTCACAGAAGGTGTGCTGAGCTGAGCAAGCTCTTGAGGAATGGCTCACAAGTATCATGATGACATGTGGCATTATAGGCAGAATGAGCCAGATCCACAGTTGGGCCAAGTTTACACTCTACACAGCTGCAGGGAGCACAGAGAGAGCCAGACACTCTAGGGCCCTGGGCTGTCCAGGAGTCAAAATTGCTCTGCAGTGTAATTTACAGCAGCCCGAAGGCTTCAGCCACCCCACAGGGACTGCCCTGTCCCTGAAAAATGCCACTCGCTCTGCCCTGTTCCCAAAATTGCCCTATCCCTGTAAGGGAGGGGAGCAAGTAGCACCCTCTGTCGGGAGAATCCAGAGCCGATATTTAGAGTAGCATTCTGGTTTCTTTGCGTGGTGTAAACCAGCTGGAACCAAAGATCTGCCTCTAGATAGGAATGCTTAAAAATACTCACCAGTTTCAGCTGGCCTCCATATTGGATTCAAACAACACCCAGCACCATAACGCAAATCTCACGAGGTGCCAACACCTCCAAAACTGTGCTGCAAATCACACAAACTCAAGCCAAGTTGTGATGTAGATGAAATCATTGTGGGAACACAGTGCATCAATGCCTTCTAGGAAAAGAGTAAGGCATGTAGGCCATACTATCCTTTGCAAACATCATGGGCAAAGGCCAATGGGAGTTAGGTGCCTCGTTGCCATTTGTGCCTTTGACAATTTCCTCCCCTCATGCTTAGTATGGAACTTTCTCTAGGACAGAAAGAATAAGTTTGCCTTAATTTAGTATCAAATACTAGCTGTGGAGAAAGTAGGCAACAAGAACACAGGATGGTGCTTCCTTTCCAAAGTGACTCTGATATCATGAATACATGGCAGACAGAGCCTGTCTCACTCTCATTGCTCTGCTCTTCATCAGCGGGGTTGAGAAAGTGCACAGTGACAGGCATGATAATTCTCTCTCATTTTGCACCTGTTGTGCAGAAAGATGCAGTATCAACGTTAATCTATCTCAATTCATATGCTAATATAGTCCCCAGGAAGTAAATTGTGAAAGAAGGTGTGTTCATGCACGTAAGAAAATCAAAGGTGATTTTCACGGGTAGATCAAGGTACAGTCATTGGGTCCCTGTGAGATGATAGGAATCTGAGAGTCCAGAGATGCAGTGAGTAACCACGTCTATTTGGGGAGACTGTTAAGGGGCTTAATTTGGAGTCTCAGAGACTTCCCAAACTAGGGTGAGGGAGACGGGGAGAAAGCTTATTTGTGGGAGCTTTGACAGCAGAGACGAGGGAGTTAGGGGTTGACTGATGCTCTTGGGGGACCCCGAGTGCCCAGTATTGTTACTTATCAGGGCCCCACTCAGTGTTAATCCATCGTGTTGGTTTTGTTCCGAAGAATTATGGAGTGTAATGGCTGTCGGCTTCTCTGAATCGCTGCAGCTCGGTTCTCTTTCCTCTGCTGCTGCAGCGTACTCTTGCATCCCTTTCTAAACTATTGCAAGTGAAATCCACAGTGAGATTTATGAATCCTCTGGAACTAAACTAAAAAGAAAAAGAGTTTCCCTCATAAAACCTTGTTCTTGGGTTAATCCTGAATTGATATTAAATGGGAGCAAATCAAATAATGGTAGGACTAGGATGTGATGACTGCTAATATCTGCATGTAGAGTTTCCCATTAACATATGTAGGATTACATCAATTCAATTCAGGTAGCGAAGGACAAAGATTAACCGTTGGTGTGACCCTTATCCCTTAATCAGGATTCTTTTCAAAACTCATCATTTGATTCCCTTCTCCTCCCCCCATGGGCTATCTGTATGTTTTAAATAGGAAGCACAAATAAAACGTCTTAACGATAACATGCAGGGAGAAGCGACCATTATGTTGATAAAAATTAGGAAGGCGCATTGCCTTTTCAAACAGCTACAGTCACCCGAGTGAATGGAATGGGGTGCTGTGGGTATAGTGAGGCTGAAGGGATGATAGAAGGAATGGAGATTAGCACCCAACTGGTCTGGACGTTGGCGTGGGTGGAGAGTGGGGGAAGCAATGAAGGCTTCCTCACTTACCCACTCACACATCTGCACCTCTTGGCAAGGGCCAGAGACGGTCACACTTCCTGAGCTTGGGCAAGAACAAAGAAACCTCCCTGCTGGGGATACAAATTACCCCTAAAGGGGGTAAAAAAATTGCCCCAAGCAGTTAGGGAGAAGGCAAAGGGATGGGGGAGGAGGCAGGACCCTGAGCTCATTCCCCAAAATACCCACATCCCTCTGCAGCCCCTAGAACAGTATCAGCTGGAGGCCCTTATTCCCTGTTTACTCAGCCAAAAACCCCTGGAGAGTTTGCCAGAATGAGGGCTTCAGGGTTTGGACCTTGCAAAAAACCATATGGCACAAACCGAGATGGAAGGACAGGACAGAGCTAACACAATGACAAGCCACAAACCATGTCCATTCATTACTGTATGTTTTTATATACACTGCACTGTTCCTTTCCTGGTATTCTCCCCCACCCCACTCCCAACCTACTTTTCTCACCTGTCCCTAGCATCTATGAATCTGAGGACAACCCCAGGGCCTTTTCCCCAGGGAAGAAGGAAGATCAAACCATGCCCATCCCTAACCAATTTATTTGGGGAGATGTCCATGAGATGATCCTTGCAGAGATATCCTCCTTAAGCCCCTTTTCTCCAGGTTGGTCTGAGCCAGATGAAGGACCTCAGGACTTTGCTCACAGATGATATGAAACAGGTCCAGGAGTAAGAGACATTTGCAGGGGCGGCTCCAGGCCCCAGCACGCCAAGCGGGTGCTTGGGGCGGCAAGCCACAGGGGGCGCTCTGCCGGTCGCCGGGAGGGCGGCAGGCGGCTCTGGTGGACCTCCCGCAGGCGTGCCTGCGGAGGGTCCACTGGTCCCGCGGCTTCGGTGGAGCACCCGCAGGCGTGCCTGTGGGAGGTCCACCGGAGCCGCGGGACCAGCAGACCCTCCGCAGGCACGTCTGCAGGAGGTCCACCGGAGCCGCGGGACCGGCGACCGGCAGAGCGCCCCCAACGGCGTACCGCCGTGCTTGGGGCGGCGAAATTGCTAGAGCCGCCCCTGGACATTTGCCAGCTCCAGTTACTCTTTTGTAGCTTCTGGCAGCTCCAGCAGCGATTGTCTGACTTTCTACAGAGCTACAGTATACTAAAAATGCAAATGCAAGCCTGTACGTTTTATTCAGATTGCTGGAATTATTCAGTTCAAAGGAAGATAAGTAACAGCCACCTCTAGTGAGGTTACCTGAGAGCTGTCTGTTCCATTAGCATATCTGTGTGCTGAAAAATGCTTACTTTTATAATACTCACTCAATCTACAGGGAAAGTATTGAATTAATGATGGAAATTTCAGGGCAGCAGCTCGGTTCCACAATAGGAAGAGTTTCTGATGCGCATTTTCACTTCAGTTTTTATTGTATTATTACTTTTCATTGCTTATTAACCTGCTATCAATATCGCAGTCACACAATGGTAATTTTATCATTTCATCATCCCGTGCAGAGGGATTTGGGATGTTATACATCATCAAAATGCAGATTAATAGATTCCAAGGCCAGAAGGGGCCTTTATGATCATCTACTCTGACTTCCTATACAGCACAGGACAGAGAAGTCCATCCAATGATTCCCGCATTCAGCCCACTAACTTGCAGCTCAGCCAGGCCATCTGTTACAGAAAGACAACCCATCTTAATTTAAAATACATGTAAATATATTGAAATATAAGGCTGCCATCTAGGAAACGTCATTGAATAAAACTGATACATGGGACATTCAAGGGAAATGGAAAAGAAAGTCTGAGGCTAAGAAATATGAGCCCAAGAGTGGACATTTTAAAAAATGAACCTTTGGCAGTGGGGAGCAATGGGGACTGAGTTACAAACCCAGCTTAGAGCTTTCCATAGCTCTGGTCTTTCAAAATAACATAAATCAGCTTCTGTACCAGGTGGCAGGAGGATAACTAATGTAACGCCAATTTTTAAAAACGGTTTCAGGGGCAATCCTGACAATTAAAGGCCAGTAAGACTAACTTCAGTACCAGGCAAATTAGTTGAAAAAACTATAATAAAAACAGAATTATCAGACACATAGATGATCACAGTATGATGGGGAAGAGTCAACACAGCTTTTGTAAAGGGAAACCACGCCTCACCAATCTATTAGAAGTCTTTGAGGGTGTCAGCAATCATGTGGACAAGGGCAGTCCAGCTGATACAGTGTAACTGGACTTTCAGAAACCCTTTGACAAAGTCACTCACCAAAGGCTCTTAAGCAAAGTAAGCAGTCCTGGGATATGAGCAGAGGTGGGCAAACTACGGCCTGCAGACCACATCTGGCCCGCAGGACCGTCCTGCCCAGCCCCTGAGCTCCCCCAAAACCCGCAGCCATACTGCCACGCAGGGAGCGCTCTGGCCCGCCGCTCCTGCCGGGCTGCACAGCTTGCACCCACCCACCTCCCAGGCTTTCCAATAAGCCAGTCCTGCCGCTCTCAGCGGCATGGTAAGGGGGTGGGGAGCGGGGAGGTTGGATAAGGGGCAGGGGGTCCTGGGGGCAGTCAGGGGACAGGGAGCAGTTGGATGGGGTGGAGATTCTAGGGGCGGGGACGGTCAGGACCAGGAGCAGTTGGATAGGCATGGGAGTCCCAGGGGGCCTGTCAGGGGGTGGGGGTGTGGATAGAGGGCCCGGGGGGCAGTCAGGGGACAGGGAGCAGCGGGGAGGGATTGAATAGGGGTGGAGTCCCGGGGGCAGTCAGGGGACAGGGAGTGGGGAGGGGGTTGGATGGGTCGGAAGTTCTGAGGGGGGCATTCAGGGGGCGGGAAGTGGGAGGGGGTGGGGGCCAGGCTGTTTGGCAGGGCCGGCTCCAGGCACCAGCGAAGGAAGCAGGTGCTTGGGGCAGCCAATGGAAAGGGACGGCACGTCCAGGTCTTCAGCGGCAATTCGGCAGTGGGTCCCTCAGTCCCTCTCGGAGTGAAAGACCCGCTGCCAAACTGCCGCTGAAGAATGAAGCACCATGGGAGAGCTGCTGCCGAAGTGCTGCCGATCGCGGCTTTGTTTATTTTATTTTTTTCTGCTTCACTGCTTGGGGCGGCAAAAAAGCTGGAGCCAGCCCTGCTGTTTGGGGAGGCACCGCCTTCCCTACCCGGCCCTCCAGACCGTTTCATAACCCCAATGTGGCCCTCGGGCCAAAAAGTTTGCCCACCCCTGGATAAGAGGGAAGGTCCTCTCATTGATCAGCAACTAGTTAAAATATAGGAACCAAAGGGTAAGAATAAATGGTCAGTCTTGACGGTGGAGAGAGGTAAATAGTGAGGTCCCCCAAGGATCTGTACTGGGCCCAGTGCTGTTCAGCAAATTCATAAATAATCTGGAAAAGGTGATAAATATTGAGGTGGCAAAGTTTGCAGATAATACGAAATTACTCAAAAACAGTTAAGCCCAAAGCCAACTGCAAAGATTTACAAAGGGATCTCACAAAACTGGACAGCAAAATGGCAGATGAAATTCAATGTTAATAAGTGCAATAAAATGCATATTGAAAAACTTAAGCTCAACTATACATACAAAATAATAGGGTCTAAATTAGCCTTTACCACTCAGGAAAGAAATCTTGGCGTCATTGTGGATAGTTCTCTGAAAACATCTGCTCAATGTGCAGCAGCAGTCAAAAAAGGTAACAGAATGTTAGAAACAATTAGGAAAGGAATAAAAAAAGACAGAAAATATCATACTGCCTCTATATAAATCCACAGTATGCCCACATCTTGAATACTGTTTGCAATTCTGGTTGCCCCATCTCAAAAAGATATATTAGAACCAGAAAAGTACAGAGAATGGCAACAAAAATTATTACGAGCCTGGAACAGCTTCCATAAGAGGAGAAATTAAAAAGATTGGGACTGTTCATATTAGAAAAGAGACGACTAAGAGAGGATGTGAAAGAGGCCTATAAAATCATGACTGGTGTGGAAAGAGTGAATAAGTGTTATTTACCTCTTCACATAACAAGAACCACCAGGAATCACCCAATGAAATTATTAGGCAGCAGATTTAAAACGAACATAAGGAAGTACTTCTTCACACAACACACAGTCAATCTGTGGAACTCACTACCAAGGGAAGCTATAAAGGTCAAAAGTATAACTGGAATCAAAAAAGAATTAGATAAGTTAGTGGAGGATAGGTTGATCAACGGCTAATATCCAAGAGGGTCTGGGATGAAACCCCATGTTCTGTCCCTAAACCTCTGACTTCCAGATGCTGGGGACAACCGGGGATGGGTCACTCAATAATTGCCCTGTTCTGTTCATTCCCTTTGAAGCATCTGGCATTGGCCACCCTTGGAAGACAGGGTACTGGGCTAAATTGACCATTGGTCTGACGCAGTATGGCCGTTCTTATGTTCTTAAAATACAGGCATCTAGATGCTATCGTGAGGAGTGCCATAAATAAGATAAATAAGTACTGTTTACAATGATGGGACCGCTAAGCAGTGAGCCATGCCCGAATGCAGATATCCATCAGGATGAGGCTCGAGAAGATCTCAAACACAGCTTGGGCCTACATCAAACTGGCACGGTATATGCTTAATATATTCAGTTATTGGCCACAAGGCAGACTGAGTGATTAGACTCAGCTACAAACGGACATACACTCCCGGACCCAGGTGAGGGAGAGAGGTTCGAATATCTGGAGCTGACCTCAGATCCAGCCACATCTCTGCTGTAGTCCCACAGTTAGGAGGGAAGTTTACAGAACACACATTGATTAAGTATGGATGGTGCAAGCCAGCTGAACAGATGCACCTTTATTTTCAATTTGGACTTCAGTCTTCTTAACTCATCCTGCTTTAAATCAGTTTACAAGATCATTCTCCCAGGCAGACTTTATTAATACAATCTCTTTGTAATTTACAACAGCCTCCAGTCCCCGACATCCACTGACTGGATCACAGATTGCCCAACCCAGTTGAAGAGACAGTCTGTTGAATTTCCCAACCTCACATTTGCTTCAGCTAAACATAAAATAATTTCCGTGCTCATGTGGTTCTCCCTACTGTGATAGACCTGGTCATAGTTTTCTCTTTTCACTTCATACCAGGGATACCAGTTTTGAACAGAGGTGGGGCCAAGCTTCAGAGCTCAAATCTGAACCCAAATTCTGCCTAAGGGTCACAGCCCTTCAAAGTTGTATGTTCCATTTCAGGTCCATGATAGAGACAGACCTGAGCTGTCAAGTTCAGATCAAGAGCTGAACACAGAGCAGAACTTCTCCAAAGTTCAGATGCAGTGGGACTGATCCTTCTTTCATTTGCACTGCGATAAGTCAGGAGTAACCCCATGGATGTCAGTTGAGTTATGCTAGTCAATGAGGGGAGAAACAGACCCATTTCTATTCTAGCTAGCTTGGTACATGTTCTATCACCGAAGTATCTGAGCACCTTACAATCATTCATGTTTTTGTCCTCACAACACCACTGTGAAGTAGGGCTAGCCCCATTTTACAGAGGGGGAACTGAGGCCCATGGTAAATTAAGTGACTTTCCCAAGGTCACACAGGAAGTCTGTGTCTCAGTTGTGAAATGAATCCAGGCGTCCTAAATCCAAGTCCAGTGCCCTAAGTACCAAATCACTCATCTTCCCTTTTATTCAATCCCAATCTCTCATTCCAAACAAAACAAAATAACAGGGTGAGAAGGTTCTACACCTCTGGTGATGAGGAGCATGAGCCCCAGCCAGGGACAAGGTTAACTGAGATTCCCTAGATGAGAGAACAGTACCTATGTGAACCCTCAGGCTGACCATGCAATGGCCGCTCCACTGAGGGTGACTCCTTCATCCCCTTCTTTCCTCGCCATTTTTATACTAAGTTCCAAGGAAGGCACAATTTTAAGAAAACTTACATCAAGCAAAAAGTATGTGGCTTCTGCTTATTCACACTCTCCGCTTTTCAGCAAAGCTTGGAATATTGCCTAGCCCCCATATATTCATACACTCTTCTTCAGCACATACAGTACAAACAGGGCTAGCTTTGGGCACTGCGGGGCCCAATTTGAAAGAGCTGCCACCGAAGACAGTGGCAGCACTTCGGCGGCAGCTCAATTGGCTGCCGATGCCTTCAGTCGCATGTTGGCGGAGGGTGAGGGTCCTTAGGGACATTGCGGGGCCCTCTTAGGGGCGCGGGGCCCTCTTTGGGGGAATCAGGTGAATCACCCTAAAGCCGGCCCTGAGCACAAACAAAGCTTAGCACTGGGTGCCCTAGGGTCCAACTCAAGGGGAAACACCTAAAAATGAACATGCCCCTCCTAGCCTTCCTGCCAGACGCAAAGCCAGAGGTAGTCAATAGGCGGACTGTGGGCCAAATCCAGACCGCCAGATGCTTTTGAACGGACCGCAAAATCTTTTTGATTTATTTAGTTATTACCATTATTGTTATTTTTATATTATTTTCTCTGGAGTCTGGACCTTGACTATACCTTGACCAAGAAATCTGGACCTTGACAAAAAATAATTGATTACCCTTGCCCCAGGCAGAGATGGTGACATAGTTCGTTTTCAGTGCAGAAATGTCCCCACACAAGATGCTTCTGTGTGTCTCATAGCAATTTCAGACAACTGCATGGCACCTCCATAGCATGGCCAAAGTATCTGAAAAGAAGATATGAGGCTTGATCCAATGGCATTGCTACAGTCCCAGTGCATCCTCAATATTCCAAATGGGCACATCTGCACCCTGCAAGAAATGAAGGTCATGCTTAGAAACCACTGAATTTATGCGCCAGAACCACTCCAGAAGTGAAGCCACAAGGAAGTTGATAGGATGCATCTGCCAATGTAAGTATCACCCATCATACATCAGTAATCTCCAGATTATCATGATAATAATACATCATCCAGGGAGAATTCATGTCCCAATTGCCCCATCGTTTATATTATGAGCCATTTCAGACCAGGAGCCATAGTCTGTATTAAACATGTAGCATGTTTGGGTAGGTCTACACTTACCGCGCAGGTCGACGCGGTGAGTTCGACTTCTCGGAGTTCGAACTATCGCGTCTAATCTAGACGCGATAGTTCGAACTCCCCGCGCGCTCCGGTCGACTCCGGAACTCCACCATTGCAAACGGCGGTGGTGGAGTCGACCTTGGAGCCGCGGACTTCGATCCTGCGGCGTCTGGACGGGTAAGTAGTTCGAACTAGGGTACTTCGAGTTCAGCTACGCTATTCACGTAGCTGAACTTGCGTACCCTAGTTCGACCCCCACCCTTAGTGTAGACCAGGCCTTTGTGGGTGTTGTAACAGTTGCCTTCTACAGACTCTCTCATGTAGCATATTTATGATGCAGCGGTTTGGAGGATGTGTGTATTGAAGGTGGCCTTGTTTTCTGTTTTACACACGTAGCGGCTGTCATCAGAACACTGGTTCAGCTGCAAATGGTGACTGTAACCGTGGTAACACCCTGTAACAATTCTCCCACAACTGCTTTTGCACGAGTCAGTTCTACATGTTCGCATGAGTACTTTCTGCATTAGAGGAAAACAAATCCTGGCTGTATTAAGATTAGAGTTCTATATATATCCCCGCACATCACACAGTGCCCTCTGGTGCATGCTTAAGTGAGGAAAGTTTAGGTTTTGCAAAAGGGTCTTGGGTATTAAATATAATACAGTTCAAAGTTCAATTCATTTTAATTAAAAAATGACTAATCAAAGTATTTTTGTGGCTACTTGATCCACTTAAGATGAGATCACTGTAGAAGCTATTGGGCATTTTAAAAAAAAACTTTTCATACCATTTCTCATATGCCCAATGATATTACAGCACTTGATAGAACTCTGGTAGAGCTGCCTAGAAAACAAGACAACTGTTTTTGTAAAAAATTCTGTAGTTTTTGACGTCTGTTTGCTCTCCCTGTTGGAATAAAAACCAGACCTTTCCAAACTTTTCAGGAAAAGACAGACAGTCTCATCCCAGAATAGAGAGCGGCCTGGTGCTTAGGGCACTCACTTGGGATATAGGAGACCCACGTTCACATCCCTTCTCCAAATCAGGCAGAGCAGGGACTTGCACAAAGGTCTATCACGTTCCAGGGAAGCGCCCTAGCCACCAGGCTCTTGACTAGTCAGGGGCAGTGCCCTCTCTCTCCTTCTTTTCCTCCAAAATTCCACCCTGAACCCAAGACACTGTCTAGATGAAAATTTCATCAAAACCAATAAGTTTCTGTGGAAAGTTTTGGTTTTGACAAATCAGCATTTTCCAATGAAAAACATTGTGTCAAAAAAATTCCCAGCCAGCTCTAAACATTAGCTACATCAACACAAATTTCCATTATTTAAATCAGGGGTCTCAAACTCCTGGCCCGTGGGCCATCTGCGGCCCACGCGCCTCCCCAATGGGCCTACGGGGCTCCAGCAGTTTTGGGGCCAGGTCTCTCCCTTGGCCCCACTTCCGCCCCCAGGCAGCACAGCAGAGCAGTGTCTGCCTGCTCACTTCAGTAGCTGCCGGTCCCTCCCTGCAGCCCGACGCGAGGCGGAACGGGGTTGTGCCTCCGTGTGCTGCCCCCATCCCGAGCACCCCTGCGGCCACTATTCACCACGGGTCAACAGTGTTCAAGCTTAGAAATCCTCTTCCCTCATCTGCTGAAGTGAAGACACATAGGAACTATTCACTGAGTCTTCCTCAATCCAGATGTGATATGGATAATTACCAAAAGAGCTTCTACAATTAGAAGACAGAACTAGCCTCAGAAAGGATATGATTGTTATACTGAATAGAAACTGAGAAGAGTTCTACTCTCTGGAGAAAAATAGTCACAATCAAAATGGGGTTTCATGAATTAGCTATGAAGCCCAAAAGAGAAAGATATGCAAAAGTGACTTTTTAGTGTACTACTAATTAGGTATGTGGGAGACAGAAACCAAGTAGCAAATACTAATATAAATATTTGATTGAAGGGAAGTGCACAGGAGTGACTTGGTTTTGCAGAGCACCGAAGCACTCGTTGCTGTGAGAAAAATAATTGGCACCTAAAATGAAAAGAAAGGAAAATTGAAAAGAGCTTGGTACAGTAAAAAAGGCCTAGAAAAACAAAAATAATACATGTAGTGGAAAAGGGTAACATTTACAAAAGCGCATAAAAGACTTAGGAGTCCCATTTTCTAAAAAAAAAAAAAGAATTAGACACTTAGGAGCCTAATTCCCATAGGCTTTCAATGGGATTTAGGCTCCTAAAGCCAGATTTTTAAAGGTATTTAGACACAAAGATTTGGTTTATTCTTTTTTATTACTTTTATTTGTGCTTCCATGCTTAGAAATGCTGACACTTTATGAGACAAAGCATTATTGTGTATTATTTTACTTTTTTTATTTTCCAAAAATTCATTTTCTCTTTGCGCCATTTTTTCCCCCACAGAATTATCAGTGAATCAAACAATCCATTATTCACACAGCCCTACCTCCAAGGCCTTGGGAAGCTCATGCAACATGTCTGCCTCTATTTCCTCACCCAGGGACTGAGTGTGGCAATATTTACCTACCTCAGAATGAAGATGAAATAGCTAATGTTTGTAAATCTTATTAGAAAGGAAGGATGATGTGGTTAAGGCATTGTTACTCAGGAGATCTGGGTTCCTGGCTCAGTCACAAATTTCCTATGTGACCCTGAGCAAGACATTTAAACTCCCAGGACCTCATTTCCCCTTTTTCCAATTCTCGGCATGTCTTGTCTATTTAGATTGTAAGCTCTTTGGGGCAGGGACTCTCTTACTTTGTGTTTGTACAGTGCCTACCACAACAGGGCCTTGATCTCACATTGGAGCCTCTAGGCTCAGCCATAATACAAATAGATAATACTACAATAATCAAACCATAACATTAACACAATCCTAATAATAATAGTATTTTAAACACAAAAAGTGTCAAGTTTGGGGTACTTCTGTGTATTCATCTCTTCAGAACCTTTAGGAGGTAATCTATTGCTACACAGAAGATCCTTGGATTGTAAAGCAGAACCCGCATCAACTTGTGAATAGTCCAGTTATCCGGCACTGAGAGATTCTATTACCCTGTTGCTGTATCATTGTGAATGATGGAGATAATACTGATAATTCTTCTTTGGTAGGTAAAAGAAAAAGATGTCAAAACGTGCTCTGTGATCACGTGTAATTCTGTTATTAGGAATGCAAAGGAAACGATCAGATGCATGCAGGTAGCGCCAAGGTTTTTTTTTATCATCATAAGAGATGAAAAGATCCGTGGGAACAGCGAGCCTATTATAGGATAAAATATGAAAGTAAATTGTAGAGAGACAAAATAATTGAAGTAATATGTCAAAACATGAACTCAGAAGAGAAAATACTATCATCTGATATTGGCTTTCAATGCAATAAGCTGGAAGGCGTCCAGAGAAGTAAGAGTGAGGTTTATCCATTTAGGGCCTGCTGCATGACACACTGGGGGTTTTCTTTGAGCTTTAAAGTACATCATGGAAAAATTATCTTATAGACCAAGAAGAACTAGAATAAAAAGGATAACATGAGCAAAACTAGCTGAGGAAATGACAGACCTGTACCTGGATGCACATAATAAAAAGAAACCATGTAAGAGGATAAGTTAGGGGAGCACAATCCACACGATTGCGATCTTAGGCCAGATTCATCACTGATGCAATTCCCTTGATTTCATTACAGTTGAACCAGTTACCAATGTGACTCTTTGAACCTATACATCATTGGAACATCTTTCATCCTAATGGCTCTGAAAGTGCTTTACAAACTCCTGCTCCCTTTAACGTGCAACAATAAAACATTTGGATTTCAATGGGAGTTGGACTGGGCCCTAATTATAAGAACATATAAAGTATATAGATACCTTTTCTCTCACTAATAGAATACAGCCACCTGTGGGGTGAACAGCAGCAGCTGTTTAACAATGAATGCTAAACAACAGTTCAGAACAGGAAGCGAAACCATCAGATTTTGCATTTTCTGATTTCTGTTCTAGTCTGTTCTACATAGGCTGTTATACCTCCCTCATCACAGTACTATCTCAGTGCCTTCCAGTAGCGCAGTAAGCATGCATAAGTAATATCTGACATATTTGGTTCAAAACTGTAAACCCCCTGAACTCTTTCCCCTCTTCAGTTTCACATTTCATTCAAAAGGTGGGACCTTCATCAGCAAGTCACTCCTTTGTATCTTTATGGAGCTTTGGCTCTGTGCTAAGTCAGATGCATTACAATCCTACTTAGACTGTACATTTATCGGGGTCGCGTTCATCTTTTTCCTATGTATTTGTACAGCATCTTGCACAATGGAGCCCTAATCTCTATGGGGGCTCATAGGCATAGCTGCAGTACAAATAAACAACAACAACAGATACAATAAATGACATATTGTAGAAACAGAAATAGGCTTGGGCCAACATATCTGGATCTGAACTTTCCCATGTTCAGGGAGTTTAGTGCTGTTCAAATTCAGACTTTTAATCTCTAATTGTCATGCATCATTACGACGTTTCTTTTTCTTGGAGGAGGTTACAGTAGCCCTAACTCTAGGCTTTGGATTTTTCTAGAAATCTACTCTAGCTAGTGTCACGGAGTGTGGGGGAGTCCGGCTCTGCACCCCTCTTCCTGGGACTCACAGTGACTCTCAGCCAGCCAGTAAAACAGGAGGCTTATTGGACAACAGGAATGCAGGATACAGCAGAGCTTGGAAATACGGCCAGGACCCCTCAAACTGGTCCTTCTGGGGGTGCAGGGAGCTTAGTTCCCAGCTTGGGATTCCCTGCACTGCACCCCCTAGCCCAAACCGAAAACTGACCCACCCTTCTCCAGCCGGCTCTCTCCCTTTGTCTAGCTTCCCGGGCAAAGGTGTTGACCTCCCCTCCCCCCTGCCTAGCTCAGGTTACAGGCTCAGGTCTTGTCCATCACCTAAAGTCCTCCCCGGCTCTCCCATCCCCCACACAGACAGTCTCTACTCCATCACAGCTAGTTACACCCAATTCCTATCACTAGAGTACCACAGCATGACAGTAACTCTTCCCTGGCTTCCATCTAGACTTTGGTGGTCATTCAAGGGTGTCTGTTTGGGGGTGATGGAAACCTTCTTCTTGAACTTCCCTGAAACATCTGCTTAAATGGAGGCAGGAAGTCATAGAGTTTAAGGTCAGAAGGGACCAGAACATTTAGCCTAACTTCCTGTATCTCACAGGCCACCAACACCACCCAGCACCCAGTGACAGAACCCAACAACCAAAATTAGACAAAAGAATTATACCCCAAAGCAGGCAAGACTATTATGTGTCCCAGGAGACAATAGGAGGGACCGAGGTGCACCAGGGCCTGAGGCAGGAAAATGATTAAGTGAGATATAGTGAGATTAAGCGAGTCCTAACAATTGATCCGCATTCACAAGGACAAAGGATATCCATGTGATCTGAGCATACATTTTTATATCTGCAGGAGGCTCTTGTATGACACGATAAGTGATCGCAGTGCTGGTGACACACACACACAGAGGAATGTTTTAAAGCAGAAGTCATTGCTTAACTCTAGCTTACCGCTGCTTTTCATTCCACTGACAGCAAATGATCTAGACAGACCAAATGACTGCAGCACAAACTTGAACAATTTGCTGATGACACAAAATCAGGGATAAAAAGAGGAGAGTTTAACTGTGGCAAATAGGAAATGCTAAAGGATTTGGTTTTATGATCAGGCATGTAGAAGATTGAATTTGAGATTGAAAATGGTAAATAAATTTAGATTGACTTACAAATAATTCAAAAGAGAATGAAAATGAACTAGTGGCAAAAGGACCTTGGGTGTCCCAAGTAGCTTTTTAAATTTCATTTCCACCTTGCATAGCTATTTACGGAAAACTGACGTTCAAGAGTAGAATGCTATGAGACATACGCTATTTCCAGGGAGATTTTAAATAAAAACAGGATGTTAAGTGCTGCTTTCAAAGTAGCGAGGGGTGAAGGGCCTAGGTCTCAAGAAAGGCTTGAGGTTTGGGTTTGATACACACACACACACACACACACACAAACACAAACATACACACACACGATTAGAGGCTTATCTGAATTATCTGGACTTCTCAGCTCTGCTGAGTTAGGCTGGAGAGACTCTCTCGTGGAAAGCTAAGAAATTCTTGTGTCCATCACAAACCAGCTTCACTCATGGTACTTTGGTGCTACCTTTCTGAACCCACAAGGCCAGAGATGTTCAAAAATTGGAAAGGAGAGGAAGACTTGCCGAGGGCCAATTCCTCCCCATCCACCAAGTCCAAGAAGCTACCCTTGCCACAGTAGGCTTCATGAAGGGAGGAGAAAAACTTTCCCCATGCCTCAGACCACTGAGGGGTAACAGCTGCTTCAGGGATGCTATTGCAGCTCCACTTTTACAGTTACACCCTTGCTCCATGAGTAGCTGGCCTTGGCCTTGCCTCATCCTCTGTCTCCCAGCTGCATGGGGATATGGCACGATCTGGGTGCAGTATACCGGGCTATGTGAACTACCATATGTGACCTATCCAAATCCTGGCTGTACCAGCCCCACATCAGTTCCACTGCAGGCAGGATACTCTTGAGGAGGCGAAGAGGGCAGGAGCAGAATTTGCTCCTCAATAAGCTTTGTTGACCATGAGAATAGGTTTGGTTGGAGTTCTGATGAGCGTCCAGGGGAATTTCCAAGTCTCACTAAACCAGTTCAACCATCCTCAGATATCAGAGGGGTAGCAGTGTTAGTCTGGATCTGTAAAAGCAGCAAAGAATCCTGTGGCACCTTATAGACTAACAGACGTTTTGCAGCATGAGCTTTCGTGGGTGAATACCCACTTCGTCGGATGCAAGATTTTCATCGGATCCGACGAAGTGGGTATTCACCCACGAAAGCTCATGCTGCAAAACGTCTGTTAGTCTATAAGGTGCCACAGGATTCTTTGCTGCTTTTACATCCTCAGATAGTCATTCTCTGCATCTTCAAAATGCATAACTAGTCAGAGCCAAAATCTCAGTTCCTTGTTTTCCTGCAGGATTCATATTAATATTCATATCTCTCATCTTCTGTGGTTTTTAAGGAGCAACAGTCACCATTGCATGTAGATATGTGTTACTCCAGAAAGTTTTACAATTGAGAAATCCCAGAAAGGTTTGCACATGTAAGGCAAGATTTTCTTAAGTCACTAATGATTTTGGGTTCCTAAAATGTTAGCAACTTACAGCAGCCTGGATTTCAGAAAGTGTTGAGCACTCTGGAAAGCAGGCCCCCATAATGGTGTCTCATGTCAGGGACCCGAAATCAACAGTCACTCCTGAAACTGAAAAACTTGCCCATTGATCCCAGTATTTCCAAATACCTGGAGTCAAACAGTCAGGATCTCACAATGGGAGCAAAATATAGAAGAAAGAAATGTTGATCAATGTATCTGGTGGGTTTGGTTTGGAAGAGTATTCTTTAGAAACACTGCTGACCATTCTACAAGGTCATAGAAGACATCACTTTACCTTCAGAATAAAACTTGCTGAGCAACCAGATAGTTCAACGCTCTATGTTGGGAGGCCTAGATCGGTGTATCACCATGCCACCTGCCGGAATCCAACCTAGGTCAGTAGTGATTAACTGATAGCTTTTCAGAGACCTGCTATAACCCACTGGTCAGCATGTGCTACACATTTATGCCCAATCTACAGAGCACACCAGTCTGTTACAGCTTCTCTGCTTGACAGCCTGGCTTGGTATATGTAACACACCGGTCAGTATGTGTTACCTTCTCCCCTTTTGGTATGAGGCTGGTCACAGCTCTCTGCTTGACAGACACCAGGGACCTGAACCAAGGGCCTCCAAAGCTAAAATCATAAGTCTCCACAGCTCGAGCTACAGAAGCAAACTCTCTACCTGGGGATTGTACGAGATCCATATCCTCCATGGATCTGGCACAGTAGAGGACACAAAACACACTCTGAGCAGCATGTAACACTACCAGATGTGTAATGAGTTGGGGAGAGGGTGTTCAGCCCAGCTCTTAGTGGACATGCTCCCATGGTACAAAAGCTCCCATGAGAGTCAAGGCCTGGATGGGCCACTGAGACAGAGCTATCCTCTCATCCCTAGATAGGAACGTTGGTGACACTAAAGGGGAAATCAGGCTGCCCCTACAGCACCTGTAATTCCATGCACCGAGAGAGAGAATCGGATTCTAGGGTTGTGCCTATCAGCCATGAACATCACACTCATTTTTAAAGCTAGTTTTCAAAAAAGGAGAAGATTCTTATTATCTGTTTTCCTAACAAATGATTGGAATTGTGGAGGGGAAAGCACTATGTAATAAACATTCACACCTGGTATACTGCTGCTCTGGATTATCACGCCATGGGGACCCATGCCATGGGAATTCAGAAGAACAAGCATGTCAATGTCTATAGGTGAACTCATCAACTTACAGCTGTTCACGTTAGTAGGTCTGTGGTCTATAGCAGTTTTGCAGCCTATCCAGAGCAGCAGCATCCTTGAACTAAAGCAGGATTTGCTGGCACTAGTCCATTTGCAACCATTCTAGGAGTGCCAGATGGGGGCTGTGTTTCTTCAGAGAGCTCTCATTAAATTCAAGTGTCCATCAAAATCAAGGTGATACTATTCCAGGTAAACACTGCTTTATTAAACATCTGTGTGAAATTCCCCTGGCTCATACCATGATTCAATGCCACCATCAAATGTATCCCTTGGTGCATTTACTTGAGAATGCAGAAACATTACTAGGGATTGGAATGCGTCTAGATTTTAATTAAAAAATGTCTATGTCCTAGCAGATGAAATAAACTAATTTGGGGGAGAGAGGTTTGGGACTCTGAAATGTTTCCTATAATGCACATTTGGGCTTGCATAAACTCTCATCTTCAAGGTACACCCCATTGCTTAGAAGCCCAACAAAGGTCTGACTGAGAAACATTAAAAAAAAGCCAAGCGTGAGCAGGTGGAGGTCACATCCTGCTCTGAACAGAATATCAGTAGAGGGCATAAATCAATTCAAATTCACCCTCTTCCCAGAATTTTTATACAGAAAAATGTTATCCCACTTTTTATAGATCCTGGGTAAAATTTTCAAAAGTAACTCAGGCTCAGAAGTCCCATTTTCAAAAGTGACTTAACCCAGATTTCCAGGGGTGTTGGTGCCTAAATAACTTGAAAAATATGGAGAGACTAATCAAAAATTGTTTTTACTCTGAATTGCAAAAAGTGAGCTTTCCAGAACTAGTGAAATTTGCCAAATTGTTGGAGGAAAAACAGAACTCTGGGGTGACATCTGACTCCTTCCATGATCATGGATTTTTTTATTTGTTCTTGTTTAAATTATAAAAAGAACCACTCTTGTTTTCTAACTAATCTATCTCCCCAATTTTATTTTTTCCTCCATTATTTTCTTGCTGCATTAAATAAAGTGCTGCTTAAATAAGCTGCTCCACAGCTTTGAAAACTCACCGCAAGGCTGGGCTTTGAGAATGTCGTAAAATCGATTCCAAATTAGAGCTGAATGTTATCACTTAGGGATTTGCGCATTTTAATCAAGGAATGAGGCGTGCATTGGACTCAGGGGTGAACCAACAGCAGCAGCTCTCTTTCAGCAAGTGATGAGCCTAGCCTACATGCCTCTGTAGAATGCGTCCTAAAGATAACCTCCAGTCTCTCTCTCTTTCTCATCAGTAATTCCTATAAAACACATCAGTGTGATGTTTTGGGGTTCACCCAGGCCAGCAAGGGGTTCAATCACCATCTGCCTTGTAACCTTGGCTCTCTTGTGGCTGTGCAGCTTTAAACCAGAGCTCCGCCGGCAGCCCACAAGCTTCACCCTAGCTTTGCCCAAATTGTTTACTCCTTGCAGACTGACCTTGGGACCCTTCCAGCCCCAAATTTGCCCCAAAATCATCCTAGTGCAGGGACCAGTACCTCTCACTGGACCCTCAGAGAGAAAGTGCCGATTTGCTGCCTTTTCAGAGCCAGTAAAACACTCCAACCTGTTAGCTTTCTACAAGCACGCACTTTCCCGAACTTACCCAGCACCAATGATTTATAATGAAAGCAAAACAAGTTTATTAACAAAGGAATTGTGGATTATGTAATGCAAAGTAAAAGAGAGAAAGGTAGAGATGGTTACAAGCAAATAAAAGGAAAATATGCACCTAAAAGTCTAAAACTTAATCTAGCAAGATACAGTCTTTGTTCAAGATGGATTCACACACACACACACACACCATCTCCTCTACTGGCCAGGATCCATCACAGAGACCAGATCACTTGGTCTCTTTGTCTCCTAAGGAGAAGGATAAAGATGGAGTCTCTCTCTGTTCTTTACATCCCTAAGGGATGTCTCTCTTACAAGTCAGGAATGCCTCCTCGGGATACAGTTTCTTGTGTCTCTGGGGTGCAGGAGCAACGTTAATTCTCTGTCTCGAGTTCAAGAGTAAAAAAAAAAACCCAGTTTAGCTCCATGACTTTGTTTAGTACTAATTTGTAAATCAAGGTAAATCCACATTCCTTTGTCTCGGCCAGACCTGTTCATCACCTTTATCTAGGCTAGGCAGTCTGGTCTTAAACATGTTCTAGTAACATCATACAGAGAGAATTCATAACTTCATATATATGGTTAACACATGCATCTTACACTATGAATAAGCAGCGTGTTATTAGCTTTCATAGGATCTCTCACAGGCATGCTTTGGTGGTTACTTGGAATAACAAATGTTATTCCAGTAGTGTGCAGGGTGTGAACACAGAGGTGCCTAGGGTAACAAGCTGATTCCCTGGAGATGCTGAGTCAGTACCTCAAATCCATGTTGAGCAAAAATGACTCCTGATGCCACCATGCTGCAAAGCACCCCGAAAGCCCAAATTTCACACACATCTGTTGTGCCTTTCAACTCTGCGATCCACTACAATTCTGATGGGAAAGATTAAATGCAATGGACTTGGTGGAAGGAATTTAACAGCCACTGGTAATGAGAATTCAGTATCGGACGTTAAATGGCTTCTCAGCCTCAAAGGAGGAGGGAGAAAGTAGATATATACAGACATTAATTATAGATATTTTTCCACCAACCTCTTTAAATAGAGCCATTAGGAATCAAAGAACTTCCTCCTAAAATATGTTTTTAATGTTAAAGGTTTCACATAAACAGAATAACGTAATGGTCATTAGAATACTAGGCACAGTAAAGATCAACTGAATCAACCGAATGAGTCTGTGCAGTCTGGGGTGTTTAAAATTTCATAGGCAACACTTCTTTGCAGCCCTTATGCTTGGCTTTTTGCAAAGCTGTGACATTAATTGCTGTACATAAGAAAGTAAAACAATGTGAACAGCTCTTACTATCTGCAATATCTTACACTTTATGCAAGATCAAAGGGGGAATGGACAAGAAAAGCTGTTAAAGTAGCCACCAATATCATTGTGTTGACAGGGTAGCAAAATATTAAAGAGCCTAATCCCCAAAAGGCATTTGATTAACCCTTTGGAAGCCGGAAAACACCATCATGCTGTGGTTTATGTTGTTCCATTAGAAACCACATCAAACCAGTGGAAGATACAAGGATGTAGTCACTCAAATCAATCAAATTATTTGAGTCAACTATATTCCTACAGGTTTCAGAGTGGTAGCCATGCTAGTCTGTATCAGCAAAAACAATGAGGAGTCCATGTGGCACCTTAGAGAGTAACACATTTATTTGGGCATAAGCTTTCATGGGCTAAAACCCACAAAAAAGCCCATGAAAGCTTAGGCTTAAATAAATGTGTTAGTCTCTAAGGAGCTAGTGTGTTAGACTAAATGTGTTAGTCTACAAGGACTCCTTGTTTTTTTTTAAATATTCCTACAGTTTAAGCAACACACACAAACTGGGGGAAGGGAGGGAAATCAAAATATAACAGCCTGGTGTGAAATGTTCTCCTGTTAGAAATCTCTCTGACTGGCTGCGATTAAGTAAAATCTGATTCCACTTCCATTAAAGTCATTGAGCACATCTAGACTAGGAAAATAGACCATGACTAGCTAACACATTTAAACTAACCTGTTTTCCACTATTTTCCTAGTGTAGCCAGAGCAAATCAGAGGTTTGCAATTATGGAAGTGAGCCCTCGGTGTCCAGCAGAGAATAGAACGTGAGCTCATTAAACTAATATTTACTTCTGATGCACCCATAATTTCCACACAGATTTCCAGAAAAGCTCTCTCCCTGTAATTCCACCTAACTTCCCACAGGCCTGTTAGCAAGTAGGCCTCCATCACCCATATCCTATACTACTGTTTTACCCCTGTAAACTCCGTTCTTGAGATTCTCATGCTCATCAGGCATTTCTCATGCATCCTGAGACCCATAGCCCTGAAGACAATACACCCTTGGGGCAAGGAATGCTTAGCCTGTGCCATAATAGTCACGAATCTCGAGTAGCAGACTCTCCAGACCCCTTCTGTTCATTGCCTCTGCTTAGAGGTTGAAGGTTGTTTTACCTCTTGAAGATGGCTTGTGGGAATTTCCCCAAACTGTCTAAAATTCCTACCTGGGTCATAATGAAATAAGAGAGAGAAATATTATAACCAAACACCATGCTCTGCCTAATGCATCCAGGGTTATATTGTCAAAAGTGCCTAAGCCACTTAGAGCCAAAGTCCCACTAACTTCAGTGGGATTTAGGCTGCTCAGTCACTTAGGCACTACTGAAAAATTGTCTTAAATTTCTGCAAAGGCTCCTCTAGATAGGCCCACTTTGTGTCCTTACAGGGAATAAGCCATAACTTCTCAAGCATGCATCCTCTCCTCAGCTACCCTGTTCTTTATAAAACACTTTAGCCCTGGCAACAGGTCCAATAACCGGTGTCTCATCTCATCCTCTATTTGACTCAGTGCTTTCATGTATGTTTGATATGCCTGGCTTTTCAGCAGAGCAGACACCTCCCACCCACCCAAAGATCGCCCACAGAGGGGATATTGCAGCCTGTCTCTCCTGCCAAGGTCAATGTCTGCTTTCTCAGTCATTCGCTATTGTAATTAACGCTCTTTGGAAAACCAGACTGGAATCCTGTCTGCCTCTCTGCCCTGTCATCCCCACTGCCTTTCTTATATCTTATTTCCAATAGGCAGCTCTCCCTTCCCTTTTTGTTCTAGGCTGACAATCATGCTTTTGCTTGTTGTCATGGCTGGAGGTATCAGCTGTATCCAGCTCATTGTCTATCTTTAAAGAGACAGCGCTCACATATGCATAACCCTCCCTCTGAACTGTTTTTTCTCCTGTGCTTTTTTAAAACCTCCTTAACTTTTGATGAGATTAAACATGTCTTCATTTCAGCTATAACCTTGAGAGCCTCAAGACTCACTCAACCTCTCTCTCTTCCACTCCACCCTCATATAACAAGCGTCATTGAAATTAGATTTTCACAGTGCAGCTGCAGTAGGGTTAAGAGTGGACTTGCCCTACGCACAGCTTAAAACCCCAGGCTCTTGCCAGCATACTGAGATCCTATTTAGTGATTATTTTCTTTAATACTGGAACTTAACACTCACAACTAAAAATAATCCTAATGAGCAGTCCAGTATCTCCCTTGGGGTTTGCTTTGATTTTCACCATCACCTCTGAGGGGAGAGGGGGTTCTTGCAAGCATGAAATCTGCCATTAAACAACATTACTGCTGTCTTGTTTCTTCTGCTTTTCTCTCTTCTCTGCTTCCCCCAATTTATGCATCTTCTCTCTTTTACATTTCCCCCACCTACTTCTCCTCAGTCCCTGGGCTTTTTTATCTTGCTCATCATTCTTCCAAGCATAATGTCTTCTTCCAGCACAGACTTCTGGGAGATGCATATCTTTTTCAATTCCTTCCTCTCTCTTTGCTCTGCGCACACATGCACTCACTCATTCTCTCATATCTAGAGCTGCCTGCATTCTCGTGGCTAACAGTGCAGTCATGAAAAAGCAGAGAGAAGTGGGGCAGCTCTAATGTGCGTTCCTTTGAGCCCTACACAAACTCCAGCGCAGTCGATGGAACTTGCCTTGTCTGACGTCAGGAGGAATAAAATATTAGCCAGTCTCAACCAGCAGTAATGCAAAAGGGAGAGAGTGTGATCAAGTGGTAGTAGTATGGGAGAATTAGACTTAACATCTTCATAGGGGTGGTTCAGATGTCTCGGTGATGCTTGTGGCATAAATGCCTGGCCAGATTAATGAAATAAGCCTTGCGACGCGCCATCTAATGTTCAGGGATCCTCAAGGTGGGGGCTCTAGTACATTCTGAGCTATTCCAGTCCTGGTGAGGGTCAGCTCCATACTCTATTCTAAGCTGGGGCACTAACCCTGTAAAGTCCTATACACACACGCTTCACTCTACACGTGGCGATAACTCAGTAGGGATTACTCAAGGGCACAAATTTAAGCCTGTGTGTAAGTCTTTGAAGGGTCAGAACCTTTGTGCATTATCATTAACTGTGTCAATCAATACACAAAAAGCCTCTCCCCTCACACTGGTGTGGTCACAATCAGAATTTTGTCCCCTTTAATAATGGATGGCTGTTTCTGAGACTAATAGAGGGCCAGTGGCTCTAAGTTGTCCAGTGCACACCAAATATCCCAACCCTGTGCATTGCAACTCCAAAAAGGATGCTTAAGGCACTGGACCGGGATTCTCAAGAAGTAACACAAGGGGGCTCGGTGCCAGTACAGAGGCTTCATGTAGGTGGGCCAGGATCTGTGGGGCAGAACCCTTAGCTTTTTTTCCTCCACTGCAATAGAGCCATATGGGGGGAAATCTTCTCCCCGCAAGCTCCTTCCTACAGGATGGGGTTCTCTAGTTCCTGGTGATGATGCATGAGAACTTGGGTTTCATTAAAAGGAAGCCTTTTCCCCTCCCCTCTTTCTCAGAATTTTTGGCAGCTTTTATCTGCAAAAATGGTAGCATTTGATGCTCTGGAAGAAATTGGTGATAACGTTTCAGCCACAGCCTCCTCACCCTCAACTCTGCTCCTCTGACCTCTCTGCACCCAATCTGGCAGGATGGAGCATCTGATCACAACAGAGCTCCCTTCATCCCAAACAGCAACCAAAATGTCAGTGTTTTATCCACTTTTCAGACCACGATTTGCCCTCGGCACTGAACTGGCTTTCCACGTGGTCTGAGAAGAGAAAATCGCTTGGACAAAGCTGATTCTCTTACAGGGGTACCAGCTATATCGCAAGAGCCTAATAATAAATGTTATGTGTCATTAAAGTAACAATGACAGATGCATGTTTTCAGGGTGGCATAAATGGTGCATGTGTGTTAATTCTGAAAAAAAAGCATCTCATCGTTTTGGCCTTCTGGCCACCCCTGAACCATAAACTCCTTTGATACTGAAAAAACACAAGAGGAATTATCCAGCCCATGCCCAACAACCAGACCATGCTGCATATCGGCTAAAGACTCATAGCCAGCAGAAGATCAATGTCTGGAAGTGTGCCAGAGCTGTTCTGCCTCAACCCAGTTCCTATTGAACCAGTCACTTGAAAATCAAGCATCACTTTATCTTTACTCTGCGTTAGAAGGGTTTAATATGGGGTCAGCACTCCCAAATTTTCCCTTCCTCTTGCCCTCAGCTTTCACTAATTCCCCTAGAGTGGCAAAAATACACAGATGGCCTTTGTTTATAACCATATGTGGATGAAGACTCAGATCACATAATAAGGGAAACATCCTGCTTGAAAGTCCACGTCAGCCGGGCTACATGGAGACAAGCATCTCAAGCTACTCTGAAACTTGGTATCCCCAAGTATCTAGTTGAGAACCTTTCACTATGTAGCTACATGTGCATTGATACACAGATGACCATCAATATGCTCATTTTACATCTACCACTGTCAGAACCAGGAGTAGCATCCTGAAGGGACAACAGGAAAACCCAGCCATTTGGGTTATTCTCTGGCAAAACAAGCAGCTTGTCTATTACAGCTGACCTTTTCAGGTAGGGTGACCACTTGTCCCAATTTTATAGGGACAGTTCCGATTTTTGGGTCTTTTTCTTATATAGGTTCCTATTACCCCCCACCTCCTGTCCTGATTTTTCACACTTGCTGTCTGGTCACCCTATTTTCAGGTCAGTATTTTTCCAGAGCTACTTGCTTTTTTACAGCCTGCAGGCATTCTCTGACTCAACAGTATTGCTACAGCTAAATACATCCGAATGGCTTTTTCTTGGGGACAACAGTATTCCTTAGTGGCTAACACATATTTCCACTAATCTCCTCTGTTGCAAACGTCGCTTTAGTTTCTGTAGCCAGATGGAACCATTAGATTTGTCTGGTGCCTTTTCCCTCCCATCACAATCAGCTGGCTGTGGTAGTATATCTGTGTTTGCCCACAGATAGACATCAGTTGTGAAGGCCAATACTATAACAGGGTTCAAAAGGGAGCTAGATAGATTCATGGAAGATAGGTCCATCAATGGCTATTAGCCAGAATAGGCAGGGATGGTGTCCCTAGTCTCTTTGCCAGAAGCTGGGAATGGGCCATGGGGGCTGGATCACTTGATGATCGCCTGTTCTGTTCATTCCCTCTGGGGCACCTGGCATTGGCCACTGTCGGAAGACAGGATACTGTGTTAGATGGACCATTGGTCTGACCCAGTCTGGCCGTTCTTATGTTCTTAGTTTACATCAGACATCAGATTGCAGACATCATGCAAACCACCCACATTCAAACCTTTCAGTGGATACTAGGTGCCATCGTGTCAAGATCCCAGGTAAAGGAGGAAAGCCACCTGCCTTCCTGAAGTCCCTGACACCTGCTTCTGCTCCTAATGTTTTTGTAACAACATCTGTCCCTGTATCTCTCCCTCCTTGACAGGTCACTGGGTCCCAGTCTTCTGCCAATTATAATAATCAGGAACGGCTTTGTATTATGGGGCAGAGCTCAGATCTTGCTAGTTCTTTAATCTGCTTCTCCAGCACAAGCATCAAGAAGAAAGATAGGCCAAAGGCACCTGAGCCCCTGGAAGTGTGTGTGAGGAGAAAGATGGGAGCATTCCAATGCAATGGGACCCAGGTGTGAGCCCCCCTGGATTTCAGCTTGAAGAACAAGACTATGACTAGTAAGGCTCCGCAAAATCAAAGCCACCATCAAGTTTGCCCATCTTTATCCAAAGCCTCCACAGCACACGCTGCTCAGCTCAGTCCCTGGAGAGAGGAAGCTTCGTGCCATTCTCTGAGGTGATACTCTTGACACCACACATTGAGAAGCACTGATAGGCTCCAGAAGGCGCTCTTTGCAATGAGGCACCACTGAGCGGAGCCAACATTTTCAGCTGAATCTTATTTTTTTTTTTTGGCTGAAAAATGCAGATTCGGTGACATAAAATCATTTTGCAAATTTGCTTTGGTTTCACCAAATTGTTCCTTTAGATAAAAATTCTAGAAAAATCAGGGAAAAAAGCAAAACATTTTGTTTTCAATGTCCTGGATCAAAATAACTTTTTCTTTCAAAGTTTCCCTTAATTTTAATTTTAAAAACCTTCAAAACCGAGAATGAGAAGCTGGATATGGGTCAACAGGGTGCCCTTGTTGCCAAGAAGGCTAATGGCATTTTGGGCTGTATAAGTAGGGGCGTTGCCAGCAGATCGAGGGACATGATCATTCCCCTCTATTCAACATTGGTGAGGTCTCATCTGGAGTACTGTGTCCAGTTTTGGGCCCCACACTACAAGAAGGATGTGGAAAAATTGGAAAGAGCCCAGCGGAGGGCAACAAAAATGATTAGGGAGCTGGAACACATGACTTATGAGGAGAGGCTGAGGGAACTGGGATTGTTTAGTCTGCAGAAGAGAAGAATGAGGGGGGATTTGATAGCTGCTTTCAACTACCTAAAGGGGGGTTCCAAAGAGGATGGATCTAGACTGTTCTCAGTGGTACCAGATGACAGAACAAGGAGTGATGGTCTCAAGTTGCAGTGGGGGAGGTTTAGGTTGGATATTAGGAAAAACTTTTTCACTAGGAGGGCGGTGAAGCACTGGACTGGGTTACTTAAGGAGGTGGTGGAATCTCCTTCCTTAGAGGTTTTTAAGGTCACGCTTGACAAAGCCCTGGCTGGGATGATTTAGTTGGGAATTGGTCCTGCTTTGAGCAGGGGGTTGGACTAGATGACCTCTTGAGGTCCCTTCCAACCCTGATATTCTATTAACCATTCAGAAATGATCAGAATTTACTCAGTAGGGAACGAGCACGGATATGAGCTTTTAGATGGGACTCATGCTTCCAAGTCTTGCAGTCACTTGTAAAAATTTTACCCTCAGCGTACATGTGTGCAGCCCATGGCAGGGACCTTCCTAGGCTGGTGTGACATACCTAGGCTAGCAGGGCTGACACTAGAACTCTAAAACATATCTAGTCAGGCAGTGCTTTGAAGTTGCGGCTTGGGCTCTGAAGCCAAGAGAGGGCGGGAGGCTTCAGAGCCCGAGCTGTAACTTCACAACACGGTCCAGACAGCTATTTTTAGAGCGCTAGCCCCACTAGCTCACAGGCTGGGTAGGCCGTTCGCCTAAGGTCCCAGTGGAAGTCTGTGGCAGAACCAGGAACTGAACCCAGATGGCCTGACTCCTAATCCAGCACCTCAAGCACAAAGCCGCGCTCGCTGCTACAACCTCCCATAATAGCACACTCAAAGCGCCGAACCATAGTACAATAAAAGCACCAGTAAAAAACATCTGAAACAATCCCAGCAAAGTCAGAACTGAATGCAGCACAATTTGCTAAAGTGAAAGAATTGCCAGCAAGTTTCTAGGAGTTAGGAGACTTCCCCTGTGGCAGGGAGCAATATAGAAACCTCGCTCCCAGCAATGCCTTGCCACTGTTAATTAAGGTTCCTGCAGCCTTACTGGAGCTAAAAATGTTCTGTGCATGTCCCAGAGAGGCAACTCCTGCACTGCTCCATCTGGTTTGCCCGACCATGAATCTTCGGCTAGCGCTGTGATTGTGGAATTCAGACCAGGCTAATGGCAGCAGAATCCATCTTGGTACTTTAAAGGCAGAGCAGGATCACCTCCCTATAGACTGAAAATAGTGGATGAGCCATTAATCTGTTCTCTCCCTCTCTCCCTTTAATCACTGAAAATCTTTTTTCAAGGGGTGTAGCAATCAATAATGTTAGCAACAGGGTAGCGTGATATTCAGATCAGGAAGAGAGGCTTAAAGAGACCGCTTTGTTGTCTGCATAAGATAAGAGTGATCCTGAAAGCAATCTGCTAATGATGTTGAACTGAGCTAGAAGGCTATGATATAGCTCAGGGTCAAGGGCACAGGAGAGAGGCAAGCTGCATGATCCTGTGGTTAGAATTTGAAAAAGGGTATCAGGACTGCTGGGTTCAATTCCCAGATGTGTCTGAGAAGCACACAACTTGGGCACATCACTCAGAGTCTTGGTTTCCCCATCTGCAAAATGAGGACAATTTTTTTTTTAATTACGGCACAAATGTTTAAATATAATAGACTAGTACTAATAGGTATTTCACAGGTGTGCCAAGAGGCTTTGTAAAGTGCTCAGAGATTTGGCTGAAAATAATGTGTACTGAACCCAATTATTATAATGAGCACAATCTATTTATTGTGCTTACAGTACCATCGTACCTGAGCACCTCGCCACCCCTGTTTATCTTCACGACACCCTTGTGAGGCAGGACAGTGCTATTATCCCCTTTTTAAATAGAGGGAACTGAAGCACAGAGAGACTAAGTGACTTGCCCAAGGTCATGAAGTCTGTGGCAGAGCATGGAATTGAAACCAGGTGTTTCAAGCCCGAGGCTAGCACCCTAGCCACTAGCCCACCCTCATAAAAACACGGAAGGTATTCAAATCCATCCATCAGGAGAGAGGATGCCGAGACACCCATTGATCCAGTGGCTCAGGATTCAACCATAAAGACATCATGATTAGTCAAAAATATTAACTAAGGGCCCAATTCTGCAATGACCTCAGCATAAGCAGACGCCTGTACCCATGTAGGATTGGGACCCCCAAAAAACAAAATTGTCAAGTCAACCTCCTGCATTGCTGACCCTCTTTCAATTCCCTTTATCAGCATTTTTAAGTACAGTTTCCTTCTCAGAAGATTTCAGTAACTATTTCATAAGCTGTTTAAAGAAGATTCCTCTTTTAAGCCTTTGTTTAATCACATAATCCTGAGAAACACCCTCCCAAGGGGGAAAAAGGGTGTGGGGGGGGCTGCGGATTGCTTTATCCCCACGTAATTGGATAACATTTACTGATCTAAAATAAGTCTTCTGAAAAAGTTTACAATTTATAGCAACAATACCAAGGCAATTTTTGAAATAAAAGGAAGCTAACCACACATTTTGGAGAAAATGGGTTGCATTTTGGGGACATTGTGGTGCATGAGAAACAGCAGCACATGTTCAGCAAACATACAGCTACAAGGTAGGGCGCTTTAAAAGTTAGCACTGCAGAGTGGAAGGAGGGTCTGAGGCATTACCTCAAAAATAGTAGAAAAGGAACACAATAGAAAGCACTTCCTCCCCGAGGCAAAGGAGGGAAGCCTGCAGAATACAGATTCTTAGAATAAAGGAGGGAGGGGGAGGGTTGATGCTTCCAAATACAGGGTCCAATCTTGCAAGGTGCAAGACCTCAAATCCCCACAGGCACCAGTGGGTATTAAAGATGCTTAGCACATGGCAGAACCAAGTCTCTAGGAACTTTAGGTGGGCCCATAACAAAAAGCCCAGCAGCTCTTTGCACCCTCAGACATTGTGTCTCAGACTCTTCTTTAAAAGGAACATCTGACTTACCGAACTAGAGGGGACCACTGATACTTTCTCATCTGATAGTCTGTCTCCAGAAGATGGTTCAGAAAAATGCTGACGCTAACAATGTGTCCTTCCTGACTCCTGGAGGTGATTGGATGACATGCTAAAGCATGAGATTCGATTTCCATGATCTAAAACAAGAATGGTCTTCTAGTTAAAGCACAGGGCTCGAAGGTAGGACTTCTGTGATCTATCCTCGGTTCTTCCACAGGCTTTCTATGCGGTCCTGGGGACATCACCTAGGGTATTTCTACACTGCAGCAGGGAGTCTGCCTCCCAGCCCAGGTAGACAGGCACGTGCTAGCTCTGTGCTAAAAAAAACCTTACCATAACAAAATGTACGTTGAATGCAATTTCAGTACAAATGTGTTTATACTAAGAGAGAAAAATTGTCATTCACCATGACAAGTAATCCACTATTGCATGTGCCCCTATAGAAATAATCCCTATACTTCAATTAAAATTTAGAACCTCATTAAGGAATTCTTCAGAGAGCAAGAAAGTGGCCTACACTGCAGTTGTTCCTTTATTTATAGAAAGTGGAGACCATAAGCAGTAACATAAATATATAAATAGCTTTATTTGCATGCACGTCACTTCAGGGTATTTTTTTTTATGATAATGAAAATATTGACTTAATGGACCATTACACAAGAAAATAGAAAAATAAACATGCTGATATATTTAATTCTAGCATCTATTCCATATTAAAATACTGTCACTTAAACTGTGACATGGATAATGTATTGTCAGGAGCATTTTGTAAACGCTTCATGCAGAAAAACGAGTTGCACAGAAGTCTTAGAAGATTTCACAAAAGCTTCTGATCCTGTGAAAGACTTTTCTTCTGCATTAAAGCTGTCTGAGCGCTGAAGAAATTATACTCAGAACAAAATCATGGGTGTCTTGTCAGCTGCCAATATACTATTTGCAAATGAGCCACCAGCAATACAGTGTCATATCATGATCTGTAATGATCACCGGAGTAGAAAACATTACAGTAAATCTATGATATGAAAATAAACAGAACAGTCACGGTGCAATGGTAGTGGCACCATTTTACCAGTTGTGGAATAAACAGTGGCATGTGGTGCAGAAAGTTAACCTTGCAGACATGCATGGGATGGTTCACAGGGCCAAACCTATTAGGAAATGGAGTCTTTCACCTCTAGTGCACTGGTTCACATATGCCACCAGGTAAGAACTAACTAAAGTGGATGATAAAAAACAATGAGGAGTCCGGTGACACCACAAAGACTAACAAATTTATTTGGGCATAAGCTTTTGTGGGTAAAAAACCCACTTCTTCAGATGCATGGATGATGTAATGACCACACCACTCCCTTTTCATTGAGAAGTACAGTCAGGCTGGACTTCTGCAACTCACCCTTCCTGAGGGTCATCAGGGGAGCTATACAGAGACCGCAACTAATGGGGTTGCTTCATGTGCTCATTTGCATTGTGCTACCCAGAATCCTCCTCCAGCTCCCTGTGCTGTTCCAGTATCTCTGTGCTGGTATCTGAGCTCTGGAAACAAATCAAAGGTTTACTTCTCTGTCACGGTGGATGCAAGATGCTCCCTCCTGCCTATTCTGAGAGAGTCATAATTAGGAAGGATTTTGTGCCAGTGGTTTCACTCTTCATACCTTACTGTTCTTGGGTTAATAGAAAAAGAGCAAAGTGATCATTAAGTGCACCCCCAGTTGTATAAGCAAAAACTAAGAACACTGAATTTCCTTTAACCAAAGGAATCGAGATATAGCGCCGCACTCTTGTAATGTCCCACAACACTGCCTTGAAAAGACGTTTAAATGAAATCTGCCTAGCATCTGTTAAATCAAACATTGAACAGAGCCTTTGAAGAGATCAGAGCCTTACAAGTATTGTTCAAAAGGTTCTGGATGTTCGCTGTGTTCTCAGGTTAGTCTTAGGGTGGAGAAGGAGAAAGAAAAATAAGTAGTAGATGTCTCTGAAGACTTGAGTAAAGTGAAATAGATCTTTGGGGGGGTGGAGGAGGAGGAATATCAAGGTAGCATCCAGGTAGGAATTCAGGCAAGGTACCTGATGCTACATTGTTAAGGCAATGCACTAACTTCTAAGTGATAACAAAACTGCAAAATGAGTTTACTTTCTGCGTTCCCTGCAATTAATAAAATCCATGACAAGAAATTATAATTGTGAGCTTCTTGGACAACATGGTAACAGGGGCCATATAGACACCTCAGATAGATAGACCGAAGCATAAAAAGAAATGTTAAGTGTACCAATTATTTTTAAAACTTAAGCTTTTAAAATAAGTATTTTCTAATATATACTGCTTAACGAGCTGCGAGGATTGATTTTGTCAGCTTTTTGGCAGTTCTACCCTCAAGGCCAAGTTTTTCAAAAGTCACCAGCAATTTGGGGCGCCTAACCTGGAATGCCTTAGAGGGGCCTGATATCCAAAGGTGGGTGCTCAAGCACTTGTTTAAAACTAGTCCTCTTTAAGGAGTTTCATGTTACGCATGCAAAAATTGGGGCACCCAAAATCACCACCACGTTTAAAAATCTTGGGCAAGAATCCATTCACGTCAGATGTGTCTTATGCAGACAGAGCGCTCAGTGAAGGCAAAAGCCCTTAGAAGCCACCTTCGCCACAAGAGAAGACGGAGCACTTTTCTAACCTGCACAAGTATGTGGCTCACTGTGACTCAAGTCAAGTTTCTGGAAACATCTCTCTCATACTGGGCATACTCAGAAACTTGACACAGACATTTACATAGTCACTCCCATACTGCAAACTTATGTCTATCCTTAAATTAAGGACAGGTCCTTCCAGCAGGACTGGACCCTAAAGGGATGATGCAAATAAGTTAAACTCAACAGTGACCATCGCAAATAAAAGAGCCTAGGAAATCACTAGTTAAATCCTCACCCTTGCAATTTTACAAACATGATTTGGCTTTCTTTACTTTACCTCATCCACAACACACACTTCCAGCCTACCCCTCCACACAAAACATGCTGTCTTCATCTCTAACCATGCTTCCTGGTTAGAAATTAACATCAGTATTATGCTGCAGACTTAACTAGTCATCTCCCACCCTCTTTTATGATTGTGTTTGGGACCTGAGAAACCCGAGCTGTTTTTAAAGAAGAATTTTGTTTGGTGGAATACATAACAGTCCCTCTCTGCTCCATTCATTCCCTTCAATGCAGCTATGCTTGCTACACATAACAAACTTCCCATTATTATACAGTTTATATAATGCTAGCTCTGCTTTAATAAGGTGACTATTGCTGCAGTTTCTGGCTCCGCTCCATTCAACTGAGATACTGAAATTTGCACCTACACTGTGGGAACCAGCCCAAAAAAAGGTGGGGGGTGGGATCTAAATTTATTTTCGAGGCTGCAGTCTTTGGTTCTGATCTTCACTAACAGTCTCAGGAGAGACCTCAGCAGTTAAAAACTACAGAAAGGAATGCAAGTCTTTTAGCATGAGGATCCAGGAACAGACAGGACAATTAATGTGATTGAGGAGTGTGGTAAGAAAAAAACGCTGACTTTAAAAAAAATGTTTTGCCAAATCTCAGGGAAGCCAAAGTACACATTTGACAGCTTTTACTGGAGCTGCACCTTGAACACTAGCTACATTTCCGAAGAAACAAATGGCATTGTTCTGCCTGAAACAGTGAATCCCCAATAGAGCCAAGTCTTAATGGAAGCAAACAAAGAATTAAGGTAAAAAGAGGTGACAAATTATTAATTCCTCTTGAAGACCCACTTCTGCTGTCCTCAATGAACTGAGCTTATTTGTATATAAACTGCCTATTCCCTATTGCTGTTCCCCTTCCCCTAACCTTTGTCTCCTTACTTCTCTTTCTTAGAATGCAAGTTTCATACAGTAGGGAATCATCTTCTTGGGGGTTTGAAAATTGTCTCACACACAGTGGGCACTAAACATGTGAATTATGGATTTTTCAGTTTGCTGGAATTCAGAAAAAAACAGAGTTTCGGATCAACCCAAAATAAAAATTTTTAAAAATATTCAGCAAATTGAAAAGTAAAACGAAATTATTTTGATTTCAAGCATTGTTTTGTTTTATAAATATAGATGGAAATTCCTAAACAAAAAGTCATTTTGAATTGAAAAGCCAAAATGTTTCATTTTGAAAATGTCAAAACAATGTTTTGTTTTGTTTTCAGATTTTTTTTTCTTTTGTAGGGTTTTTTTTTTTCAAGCTGATACAATTTGCCAAAATCTACATGAATTTGAGACATGTTTTGGTCGAACTGGATCTACATTTTTCACTAAAAAAAAGTTTCATTTGAAAAATTTCACCCAGTTCTAATGGGCACTACTACAAATAAAAGGTACATAGTAAGAAAAAGAGAAATTAAAGAAATTAAGAGCATGTGACAAATGACAACTGCTTGTGCCTTGTCCTTATGGTCCCCTGCACAAACACAGATTGTTTCAAGTGTGTACTACTTATTTATTTAAAAGTGTTCAGTGATGGTATCATTATGGAACTTGATACACAATGCTTAGCTGAACTCAGGGAGATGTTCCAGTCTGCTGGGTAAACATTAAACATCTTAAAACCACATAGAAATGCATCTGCCTCCCACAGATCAGCCATTACAGACTACCATGTGAATATGTATTCATGGACTGATTGCCAAATTGCACCCCATGGACGTGCAGAACCTCTCAAGAAATAAATGAATCAGACCACTAGGCATATTCCTATTCGGGGGTGTTCCTGCAATTCTAAGGAAAATGTAAAGAGCAACGTTGCAATGGTAGCCTACACAGTACGGCATACTATTATTATTTATTGGCGTTACCATAGTGCCTAGCAGCCCTAGACCAGGGCTCCACTGTGCTAGGTGCTGTACAAACACAAAACAAAAAGATACACCCTGCCTCAACAGGATTACAACTGTATGTGTATCCTGGACCTTGCAATCTTTACTTTCCTCTCATATAAGTAGCCCCACTGAAGTGAACAAGCCTTTAAGGAAGACTTATGGGACCAGGTCCTATATTAGCTATTTTCATATTTTTCATTTTTTAAAATGGAGTTTTTGCCTGATCTTTCTCCCTTTGAAAACGATGGGATCAGAAGCAGGACCAATACACCTGATCTACTTATGGGCTAGTGAGCATCAACATCGTCCAGTAAAGCCAATGAGAGTTATGGGTACTCAGCGTCTCTGAAGAGCGGCCCAGAACTGCTTACAAATTGCCTTATTTTGGCAAATGAAAGGCTTTTTTGTCTGTGTTTTTCACTAGGAGTTGCAAAAAAAAAAAAATTTTTAAGTAACATCTAAAATGCCGACTTCTCTTACTTTTGCAGAGAGACCTTGCAAGACAATTCTGAGCCCACAGCAAACGTTTTCAGCCAAGCCATAAAACAGCAAGCACAGGGATTTATCACAAAAACACTGACAGATGCAGCTTAACTGTAATGTCATGAACAGGTAAACAGCAAAGATCCTACAAAAACAACTCCTGCCTCAGTCTTTGCAAGAAACAGTAAATCTGGCTTCCAGTTAAAAAAGCATTAGAGGAGATTTGAGGTAGACATATTGGCTTGGCTCTTGATCCAGTGGTATCTAGGAAAAGCAATAACTACTGATGATGGAATGCCTGAGCTTGAAGCACTAACTAGAATAAGTGTCTGAATTTATAGAGCTAGTAACTGAAAGCCTGCTCCTGCTGCCACTGAAGACAATAGGAAGTTTTAGCTTCAATTAGAGCAAAAGTAGGTTTTTAAAGGAAACCCTGCTAAATGGAAACATGCAGCGTTCACATTCATTCAGGCAGCCTTGCAGGGTGAAACTTCGGTTCTGTCACTGCTCTTGAAGGCCGTGACTACACCCCGAACAAACTAGACTCATCATTTGCAAGCTGTGTGCCGCCACTGGTGGGAGCAGTGGTGTTGGACTAGATGACCTCCTGAGGTCCCTTCCAACCCTGATATTCTATGAAAGGTGACAGACTTTTACAACATTACCCTACTTGGAGTGTCTCTACACAAACCGTGAGTTTAGAGGATGTCAGAGTCCCTAGAGCTTTATTATGCCTCCATTTACACCAGTATAACTCAGGAGTAACTCCAGTGAGGACACAGAAGTAAAAAAAAAAGCTCTGGAGCCCTGTCTGCACTACACCACCCACCAATGATGGAGGTGAACTAATGGGGGGTTACAGGCCTGTAGTTTGTCAAGGAAGATGCAGCGGATTCTGCTCTCAAGAGTTTTACACCAGTGTGATGGTTTATATGTGCAGTTATTCCTGATTTACATCAGAGTAAATTGAGATTAGAATCAAACTCTAAGGCTTCTGAGATCGCCCAGACTCAGACATGGATGGCCATGCAGTTTGTAAAACCAGCTGCTGCATCTCCCTACTTTTTCTTTTCTCTTGAACTGGCACTGTATGTACACTGGTTATACCTACGTGTGACCTGTAGGATTGTGCTTGTCATTACAAGGACATAAACGATGCCCCTAGGGAGGATAGGGATGTGTGTAATAAGCTCTAGTATTAAGGGTTGTCTCTTGCAGTTGAGTACCATTGATTTAAGTGAGTTTCCATTACTGTAGATGAGGCAAAGTGATTATACCAGCCTCTTGCTATTAGCAAGGCTTAAGAAACAGAGGTGTTAGCTGTGAACCTATTATCAGCTTAAAGCAGAAAGATGGTTTAAAGAAGTAGGATGGTCTTGTGGTAAAAGCATCGGACTAGAACTCAGGAGACCGGGGTAATTCCCAGCTCTGCAACACACACTTCCAGGGTGACCATGGGCAAGTTATGTACGTTTTCAAAAGCACCTAAGTGACTGAGGAGCCTAAGTCCTTTTTCCAAAATTGACCTAGGCACTTAGGAGCCTATGTTCCGTTGTCTTTCCATTAGACTTAGGCTCCAAAGTTCATTTTGAAAATGGCATTTAGGTGCTTTTGAAAATGTTACCCCTAATCTCTCTGCGGCTCAGTTCCTCATTTATTAGGTGGGGATAACATCGCTTCCTTATTGTCTCAGTCTCATCGAGAATGTATGGTTTTGGGGGACTATGTCTTTGCACAGCACCTAGAGCAATGGGGCCCAAATGTTAGCTCGGGCCTATAGGCCACTACAAATAATAGATACATTCACAGTTTCAAGTTGGTGAAGCTGTTTGCACACACCGAAGACCAAACACCGTCATCAAATTTTATACCGAATTATCATTGACCTACAAAGAGATTCTTTTAGAACTAGCCACTTCCAGCTGTAATGACTTGGCGTTTGAATGGGCAAGTGAAGGTACCACCTGTAAGTAGCTGTTACAGTGTAAGCCTTGACAGCAAGGACTTACTGCCGTTTGCCAGCTCAATGCAATCTGACTGGGCAAAGGGTGTTGTGCATTCAGCCAGACTCCCTCCTTATGGTACGTCCACACTACCTGCCGGATCGGCGGGTAGCGATCGATCTATCGGGGATTGATTTATCGTGTTTCATCTAGACACGATAAATCTATCCCCAAACGCGTGCCCATCGACTCTGGAACTCCACCAAGGCGAGAGGCAGAAGCAGAGTTAACGGGGGAGCTGCGGTCATCGATCCCGCACCGTGAGGACGGGAGGTAAGTCGAAATAAGATACGTCAACTTCAGCTACGCTATTCCTGTAGCTGAAGTTGCGTATCTTACATCGACCGCACCCCCTGTGTAGACCAGCCCGACGTCTTAAAGGGATATCATTCCTTACAAAACTCAACGCACAAAGGGCTTCCGTTCTTCCCATCTCAACCACAGGGGACGAGCCAGGCTCACAACTCTTCGGAATACATATTGGCCTTGCTACTGTGCTATGAGGAGAGTGCAAAGGAGCCCGGACTGAGCAAGAAAATTAAGCTGTGCTCTGTCTCCATTAAATAACAGCTTAGCGTCAAATGAGAACCACATCTGCATACTTGATCCGCTTGTGCAGTTCATTCTCGAGATGAATCCTTCACTGACATAAAACAGATTGCAACGGGATTGGCCTTGTCTTACGTGCAATTTTTTTAAAGAGAATTTAAGCAATAAACCTTTACACCTGCCATTTTAAAGGAAGCCAAAAAATGCATGAGAATGAATGCCCTGATTTTCCAGGCTTACTCCTTTGGGTGATGTATGGTGTCTAACAGATAGTAAATAACTCTTTTGATTTTAGCTTGATATCTTCATACCATACCATGCAATACATGACCAAATGAAGAGGTTACTGCCACATTTTGGGCAATTCGGATATAAATTGGGATTACAGCCAAAGGACATTTTTCATGACTTTCTAGGATAAAAATGCTCCGTTTGGGGAGCCTGAAGCTGCGTGTGGCCTTTCATTTGCTTTTAAGTATTACTCTGTCTTCCATAAACAATGTGGCATGGGCGTGAGACCCTACAGCACATTCTAAAAGTCAGGCATGAAAGAAAGGGCAAGTCATGATGCATGTGCTGCTTTCATTTGACTTCTTGTTCTTAAGTTACTAATGCCTACCTTTGTTATTTGTGTTATAGCAGCACATAGGAAAACAAATTACAGGCCCCATGGTGGTAGGTGCAGTACAGAAAAATAAAGACAACACTCCTTGCCCCAAAGAACTTACAGTCTAGGTGTCAATCAGAAGGTGACATCCTACTGTAAGATTATATTTCATCCCTTTGGGAAATTAACACAATATTTCTAATTACATTTACTGCTGGTGGAAGAAGCCAGATAGGCAGCCCTGGAAAGTGAAGTCCTCTAGTTTTTGATAGATTAAACCAGGGGTGGCCAAACTGTGGCTCGTGAGCCACATGCAGCTCTTACACTTCAAGTGCGGCTCACGGAGCCCCTCATGCTCCCCCACCCCCCTTTCTCCAGCTACCAGACTGGGAGCAGGGAGCTCAGATCTTCTTCCCTGCAGTGGAGCTAGGGGCTTCTGCCCAGCGGGGAAGGGGTCTCTGGGCTTCAGCCCCACAGGAGGTGGCTTGGGGCTTCAGCAGGATCAGGGCTGAAGCCCTGAGCCCCAGTACTATTAAAGATGGCTCCCACTCTCTGCTGGTGGGAGTAAGTTCACCAAGGTCTTTAAGGGTGAGAAAACTGGGGGAAAATCTGTGGGTCTCCTGAGAGACAAGCAGAGACCATCCAGAAAACAAAAAGGAATTAAATTACACATTCTTACAGAGCAGTGACAGTATGCAGGACACTACAGTGATATGAGTGCATATGCTCTAGCTGCATTACCCATCAAAGAAGCCTGTCACCGTAACATACACGCGCTGTAATTACCTACCTCACTACCTTTGACCGCACTGCTTTACCAATTTATGGTGTGCAGATGGGTTACTTTAGACTGCGTACTGTTCTATTACCTACTATACAGGCTAATAGTGGAGCTCTGTCATCAAATTACCTCCAGGGCATCTGGTAGTGAATATCGCGCCACTGGCTCAGTGTTCTAACATCATTCCAAAGCAGGAAGGGCTTTTTGGGACTCCAGAATCTTATTTAGAAAAGTAAAGTTTGCTGGAAACACAAAACTACAGGAGCTTCTTTTTTTTTTTTTTCTTTTTTCCTTATTTCCTCACTGCAGTTTTCCAGCTGGAATAGCTCAAAATGAATTTGGTTTTATGTGGCTGTATTTTCTCATTACTGTTTCTCAAAGGCATTTAAGGTCTCGGGTAGCTTATTTGCTTAAAGGAGATGAAATGTTCTGTTCCAAGCAATTTTAGCAGCTGAAATGGGAGGTGAACAAGGGATCAGGCTATTGCAGGTCTATCTAAACAAGACTAAATACTGTACCAGAGCGGCTTTAGTTATAATGCCATAAACCTGCTACCAAAGAACAATATTTTATTATTAACATGCTAATTTTCTGATCCTAGTCCACTGTATGGAAATGCCACTGAGATTTATTTTTTGCAGAATTAATCTATAAAGTTGATTTCTAATATATGTGGATGATATATTGTATCATTCACACTGCAGCCTATTGGGTGAGATTGAATCACATTAGTATTCCCCCCACGGTCACTGGCCCTGGGTTGAAATATGCAAAGTGGTGTCACTCCTACATGATAATTCTGAAGACGATTTTTATTTATTAGTCACTTTGTAAGTGTTGTGCATGCGAAATACACCAGCCCCAGTGCAAGGAAATGTATTGTCAGTATGCGGCGTTGGAAATGACAGCTCTGTCTATTATTATGTAAATCAGCCCAACACACTCAAACAACAAGTGTGCTTTTGAAAACCCTCTCATTTGTAGATAAGATTTGACAGTGACCCAGCTGAGAATTCAGATTTAGCCTTAACACACAATAGTTTACAGCAGGAAAGTTGAATGTGAACCATTAAAATAAAAATTGGGCCAAGGACCTACATGCCCTTTGTCCATTCTGTCCAATACAGAGGAGTCTCAGAGCACTGTCTCCTCTGTATGGTAGGTACCACGTAGTGGAGACAGTATGAGAAATTTCAGGTCCTTCAGCAACACAACCTGCAGCCTCCCAGCCCTTCTGCCATCATATGGACTAGGTCATCTGCCTGTGCCAGTGTGCCCATTGTGCAGGCTGCAGTAGGGAAAAGGGAAGATGGGCAGTTTGGGCACCCAGCGCCATGAGCCAGAGATATAGTATTAAAGCAGACAGCGCCCACTTCCATTCTGAATCAGGTGTGAGCAGGAATTATGAACCCAGGTCTCCAACTTTCCAAGTAAGTGCCCTAACAACTGAGCTACTGGCTATCCTGGGATCTCTCTCTCTCTCTCTCTCTCATTCTGCACTGCAGAAAAATGCCCATTTATGACAGTGGGAAAGCAGGAGTTGAGGCCAGTCATTTGGCCCAAAATGGCAAAGAGAAATTACAAGTAAAGGCTAAACCTCTGTATATAGGGGAATGTATGGGGGATCTGATTTACATGAATGCCTCCCAAGAAGCACAGGAAATAGGTAAACCACTAGATTTTTGTAACTTTTAAAATATTTTTAACCTTTTTTTTTTTTTGCTTGCAACTGCCAATACAAAGCATTAACCTTCTCAGAGTTCTGTTTCATAGAACATGACCATCTCATTGCTCAGTAAGAAGACAGATTAACAATGAACTGAGCAAACCCAAATAATGCCACATGTAATCATGATACAATTGACTTTTACATTCTGGAAATTGAGTTTTCTACATACCATCTGTGTACAGAGATGGGCTAAAATCCACATAATTTCTCCAGAGCGCTCTCTTTCTGGTACAAGGGAAATAGGAAATACGGAAAATAAAATACAGGAAATAAAAGGAGGACCACCATGTCCACTTGACATTTGCATATAATGAGAACTGAATTGCAAAGTTTTTCTTTAGCAACTCTATGACTTTCAAGCAGCAATTTAAAATAAAAATAAGTAAACGATGTTCATAAAGGCAGCTTTGCCCGTACAATGATCAAATGTAACTTGAGAATGCATCTGTCAATGGGAAGAATTATGAAACGTATATTATGGTGTGGTTTATTTGAAAGCAATCAGTCAATTTGTAAATATTGCCATTTCTTGATTTGAATCATGTTAATCATAAACATGATTTGAGGAATGAAATAAACATGGAATTCTCTATATCATCTGCACCCATACTAAACCTAAGTGTTTCAATCAAATAAGGTCCCTGGTGGTATCTATTTCTTATTTTTAAAATAATTCTGAAACCCTAAAACTGATAACAGAAAAGAGACCTACACTCTGTTATTCCAGAATCGTGTAGATTAGAGACGACTCATGTAAGGGATCCAGCCTTTTTAACCAGTTATCCTGAAGGAATGTTAATCCCATTTACTAGAATGCAGAAGGTTTTTCTAGATGTCATGTATCTTCCTACCCTCAAATAGAGAATATTGCAGAGCAGTGAGGTTCTTTGCTGGCCACCCGCTAACTGACACAGACACAGGCAGGGTGGAGAGTTGAATGAAGTGTGCTGTTTTGGTGGGGTCGGGTTGTTTTGTTTTTTGTTTTTATTTTTTTTTTTAAATTAAGGCCCCTGTCCTTCAGGGAGGGAGTGTGAGTCTGAGTGTTCACTCCTTTGCGCGCGCGCGCGTGTTCGTTTGTTCCTTTGCCTGGGCAAAGCTCCTTACTAGATCAGAGCATCTAATTGTATTAGGCAATATTTAATAAAATACCAAAGGTTCTGATCCGACAAAGTGCTGAGAAACCTCTGCAACAGGCCTAGTTCCCTCAACTCTCAAAGACTTGAATGGGAGTTGGGAATGCTCAGCTCCTCCCAAAGAGGAATCTCATAAAATCTGGCCCAAACACAGCTACAAAACAAATTAAAAGCTGAAGATAAGAAACGCTGCTGATGCAATTTTAAGACATGTTCATGTTATATAGCTAACCAAATCATCTACCCTCAGGATTATACATCTCCTCACCCACCTATTAAAAAAACAAGACACAGATAAAGAATATAGGAAAGATAAAAAATAATCTCTGCAAGGTGAGAAATATCAGGTTAGCCTTGCTGGATTTTTCAGATCAGGCTCATCTCTAGCAAATCGAAGCCAATTGCAGCCCTCATGGGAACAGGGGCATTCTCCTGACTTCAGGTGGGAAATGGACAGCAGGAGCAAATCAGCTCTCCAGAACAAACATCCTGTTTCCATGCTAGCAATGAACATCAAGGGTCATAAGGGTAGAAAACCTACAAGTAGACTAGGATGTTTAGCAAAGTTTCTGTATGAGGCATTCAGGTCTCAAAAACCCATGTAAGCACAAAAGCTTGTCTCTCTCACCGACGGAAATTAGCCCAATAAAAGATATTACCTCACCCACCTTGGCTCTACCATGTTAAGGAATCATTACACACTAAATATTTATTTCCACTTCTCAGGGCCTAATCATGGTTAAGAGACCACATAACATATTCCTGACAGATATTTACTGCTGTCCTTGTAGAGAGGGAATGAAATTCTCCGAGGGAAGCTAGAACCCAGATGGAGCCTCTTTCGCTCCATCCCCCCACCATGTGGTTCTGGAGCGAAAACTGCAAAGAGGAGCCAGCCAGAGATTCCAATGGGTTGGCACAGATACAGCCAAAGCAGGGACCTTCTGATCCCAGAGAATTTTCTACAGTTCTGACTGGACTATCTCTGGTCTGTGGTGACTGTCCGTTTGCTCCAACCCTCTCCCTGCCTCTTCACCTCAGCTTTACTCCACACCTACCCCTTCTCCCCTCTTCCTTATCTTCTCACCGGCTTCCCTTCAATGTCTCTTTTGCTTTCACTTTTCTTTCTATTCAGCTGATCCCCTGCTAAATAAACCAACCCCCCAATAAATCCTGAAGCTAACATGCCATTTGCTGCCATCACATTGTTCAATCTGCTTGTGTTCTGCCCCTTCCCCGACCCAGTGTCTGTCTTGGTTATTTAGATTGTAAATGCTTCAGGACAGGGGACCATCCACTACTCTATATTTGTATACTGCTTATCACAAGGGGTCCCATTCTTGGTTGGTCCTCAAGCACTACCCTAATAAACATGACTATTAACCACTACCTAGCACAAAAACAAGTTCCATTCTGATACATTAAGTTATAAAGTGCCAGTGTATCAGGAAAGGATCAAGGTAATACCAGAGAGCTGCAGTGGGTGAGGTAATAACTTTTATTGGACCCAAATCTGTTGGTGAAAGACACAAGCTTTCGAACTACACGGAGCTCTTCTTTGGGTCCAAGCTTGTCTCTTTCACTAACAGAAGTTGGCCCAATAAAAGACACTACTTCACCGACCTTGTCTCTCTAATATCCTGGGACCAACATAGCTACACTGCTTACAAGGTTATACCAGGCGTAGATGATGTTTATCCATCATTTTAATCTACTAATTGGCAGAGGGACCCAAAATCTCCACAGTTGTCACAGATCAACAGCATGAACCCGAATACTTAAACTTGTAACTGGATTGCTCAAACAGATGAAAGATATTTGAAAGCTACATTTAGCCAAAGAGGTCCCAATGGGTTACCAATGGAGGGCCCTCAAGACCATTTTTTTTTCAGTTTCCATAAGTCACCAAGTGTAATTTATAACGATTAAATCAGCTGTACAATGGCATAAGAACATCAGGGTTTCGCTAAATTATTGATTTGTATTGCAGTTGTGCCTAGGAGCCCAAGTCATGGACCACAACTCCATTATGCTAGGCGCTGTACAAATACAAGATAAAACCATGGTGCTTTTCAGAAGCCAGACTGTTCATAGAATGGCAAAAAGTTAGTGAATTGAAAGTTAAGCACACTCAGTGTTCTGAATGCTTAAACTACCCCAAATGGCTGAGATGGCCAAATTCCGCTTGCAAATCTGTGCTCTGGCTGTTATTTTTTATATTATGCTAGCATCCACAGGTCCCAACCACAACCGAATCAATATAACAAGCCCCACTTAGAAAGTAGAGGAAAGGCTTTATATCCAGTGTTGAAACCAGTAAAAGCAAGAATTTGCGCGTGATACAGTTTGAAAACTGCCCCAGGAACTGACTGAGGCCACGCACTGAATCTACACTGTAAAAGAACAATGCACATTCTTTCAAGCTAAGTGCAGTAGAGACTTTTTTTGTCATTATCCTCTGTTGAAGGTTTTCCATCACCTTTGAAGCCAGTAGATTTTGGGTGAGACACAAGATAACATGGAGTAACAAATGAAGCTGCCAGCATTGACTGGGAAGTGGAAGTGAGTCAGTGCAGCTGTAGGATAATGTAGACCGACCTGATAAATGTGACACCTAAACGTATAATTTCCTCCCAGATCAATGTACTGTGTACGGGAACCTAAGGGTAACAAACTTTATTGTCAGGCTGTACTCAAAACTATAGAGTGGAACAGGACTGCTTCCCTGAAAAATATTTCAAAGCCAAGTTCCATATTCTCAATGTAATTAGCCAGGGAAATATAGAAAAATTTCCTCCTGCAAAAGTTCAGTCCTTGTCTACTCTGGAGCTATGCACAGATTTCAGCCACAAGCGTAGCTGCATCACAGCAAACCCTTCTTGAAGACAGGGTAAACTGCTGACGGTCAGATTTGCACCAGCATAGTTTCAAGCACTGTAAATAGTAGCTTTGCCTGTCTACACAAAGGGTTCCGCACACAGGCTACTGCACCTGGCTGGTCACGGATGACTGAAACTGAAGCAAAGGTGCTGTGTAGACAATACCTTAGTTTCACCTAGTTTCCCATGAGCAAACTGATTCAGAAGGAGAAATTACAAATCGGTGACAATAGGACAACCACTTGGGGACTGCGTAAGTGCCAATAATTTTGACAAGTATCTTCTCATTTCCTGGGGCAATCCACTGAATGGGAATGGAGCATTTAGTGGCTAATTATTCACGTCTGACGCTTTCTCTCTGTTTTCTAAATAACATGTATTTAGTGCTAAGACGATTTAAACAGCTGATCCAATCTGAGCCCCTGGCAAAGAGGATGAAATTTAGCATGGCGATGGCAGTTTAAACTCCCAGATGGCTGACCCAGAGGTGAGGATTACACTATTATCAGCATGCATAAAAATTCCTGGAGATAAAAAACATCTATGGCAAATCCATTAGAAGAGGGAGACAGAGAAATCAACCAAGAATACTAGCATTGTGGGGGAAACAGTAACTAATGAAGCCTCTAAAATTTCCTGCCTTTCCCGTCAACTGGATGTTTTCTCTCATCATGGGCCTCATCCTGAAAAAATGCACCTGTTTTAACTGGATTCATGTGAGTTGACCCATTGATGTCAATTAAGTCAAGCATATGCATAAGTCTTTGCAGGCTGGGCCCTAGCAAAAACTTTATAACTAGCGAGCAACCTTTAATGCTAGTCTATAACCAGTCATATCAACCCTGACTGGAGCTAGATATGGAGGCAAGGCAAATACAATAGGTTCATACATCAGATTTCCCAGTTCAAGAGCCCAATCTAGTTTAATCACATTCATGCAAGAAGTCCCTAAAGCCAGTTTCATCTAGGCCAGTGGTTTGATGGGGAAAAAAATCAAGGTGCTGCAAGAGGCATTGCTGGCTGGCTATCCAGCAGGAAGCCAAATAGGTAAGTAGTTACCTTCTGCCTACTTCCATTTCAACTGGATAAGGTAGTACCCTTTGCTTCCTATCATAAGCAATTCTGCGATGCTACTGTGCAGTTGAACAGCTGCCACATTCCACCCTTGAGATGGCCACATTGCGGAGGCAAGAGAAGTGATGTCTTGCATAGGAGTTGGCAAAGCTGCTGTATAAATATAAGTGATACCTACATATACATTGTATATAAGCACAGTGTGAATTCTTTTCCTCCATGGCATCAGTCGGTCTAACTATGTTCTCAAGAAAAGACATAGAAGCAAAGGAGATACAGGGTTCAGCCTACTGTCCGTATTCCCAGTGATCTCACTGGGATTTCTTGAGTCAGGATTTGACCCCAAATTAAATAATATTCTGAACAGCCACCCATGTAGAATTTGTCTTCTACAGATAGCGGACACGTGTTTAAATAGATAGCAGTCAGTATTGCAGCCATGCATATTCATGAGCTGTGAAATGGGTATGTCCTGACTGCCCTTGGATTGGAAGATAAAAGTTTTCATATCATGTGCTTAAAGAACACCGAGCTGAGGCTAAATCTGTATGAGGGTTGGCTTCAAATACACCAAACACCAGTGGTAACAGATGTGAAGGCACTGATGAGCCTGATGAGGAGCCTCTGGCAAGAAGAGTGTTCAGCAGGAATGAAGTGGGAGAAAGAGAAGCGCAGGTTAGGACACAAGACTTCAGCCTCCTGACATCTATCTTCACAAAGGGTGAAATGATTTGTGGAGCACTGATATTTAGAGGCATGTAAAGCTAGCTTGTGACCTGGCCTACACAGCTATTCAGAGTACGCAGGAAATGAGAATTCACATTACATGCCTGCACAGGTCACACAGACCTTGGGAATCAACAGGCATGCTCCTCCGAGTGGCTGGGCCGGGGAATGGATGCACCTTTGCTCTGCTCCCTTGGTGCATCCAACCGGTGTAGCTGAGCTAGCTCGGAAGGTGCTGTAATGTACTGCTGATATAAGCTAGTAACAAACAACTATCTCACCAGAGTAAAGCAGGGAGGGAAGTATTATTATATACACCTCTACCTCGATATAACGCTGTCCTTGGGAGCCAAAAAATCTTACTGCGTTATAGGTGAAACCATATTATATTGAACTTGCTTTGATCTACCGAAGTGCGCAGCCCCCACCCCCACCCCGAGCACTGCTTTACCGCGTTATATCCAAATTTGTGTTATATTGGGTGGCGTTATATTGAGGTAGTGGTGTATTTGTATTACAGTAGTGCCTAGAGACCCCCATTGAGATTGGAGCTCCAAGGTGCTACATGCTGTCAATACACACAGTAAGTGACAGTGTAAACTGCAAAGAATATACCATCTAAAGGAATATGACATGGGGTGAAGTGACTTACTCAAGGTTTCAAAGCCAGTCAGTGGCAGAGCCAAGACTAGAACCCAAGTCTCCTAACTCCCAGTCCAGTGTCCTACACACTGGCTCATGTTGCCTCATGGGTTGGTGAGGTTTACGACACATACCATGCTGAGGGCTGGGACTGAAGGCACGGTGTTCAGCTTGCAGTTTTCAGGACAAGGTGGTGTATAATCACTCAGAACAGCAGGGCCACCCGGGGAGGGGGGAAGTGGGGCAATTTGCCCCAGACCCCACAGGGGCCCCCACGAGAATATAGTGTTCTATAGTATTGCAACTTTTTTTTAATGGAAGGGGCCCCCAAAATTGCTTTGCCCCAGGCTCCCTGAATCCTCTGGGTGGCCCTGCAGCAGCTGCCACAACAGGAATTTCAGCCCTTGACTTTCCTCCCCACTCCCACTCCAGCAAGAATAATATCATATTGCAGCAGCACTGTACTGCAGTGGCACTTGCATCATATTGCAGCATATCATTGCAGATGGCAAAATGGAAAAGGCTTAGGGCCAGATTCTAGAACACTCCGTCTGGCATCCAGGCTACAGAATCCCCCTCCTCCCTAAAACACTGGGCTTGCACAGCACACATGGCAGATGGAGTTTTTATTGAACCAGGCCCAAGAGAGAAGAAACAATTAAGATTATTCCATAGTTAAGGTATAAATGTGACACAGGAAAGGCAGGTAATCCATCTGTCAGATAATCATCCTGAAACTGTAATTAACTGCTGCCTCTGGAATGAGATGTGCCAGTCTCAAATATACTCCTCTCCATTTCGTATCTAACCAGAGCAGCAAGTAGGAACAAGGGTCTAAATATAATTTATACTTCACAATTTTTAGAAGTTTTGTTCTTACTCCCAATCCCCAAAATTGCAAATTTAAGGGCTCCTCTACAGTTCGCAGCAAGCTGAGGCGTAAATCTACCCTGAACTAGCCTGCCTCCCACGAAGTGTCCGCGTGGACCCTGCTGACACATATTAAAAGTTCCCTAGTGCACTTCGATCTACCCTGCTTTGAAATAGGAATAGATCAAAGTGCACGAGGGAACTTTAAGTGCGTCAGAACTTAGTCTGTGGCAGGCTAGTGCAGCGGAGATTTACACCTCAGTTTGCTGTGAACTAAGTGTTTGTGTAGCCAAGCACTACAATTCTTGCTACTTATATTTTTTTGAATATGGCTGATGAGCTGATTCAAAAGCTTTTGTCTCTACAACTGTATGGTATTACTTATGTGTCTGTCTGCACCAGGGTTATCTCTAGAAATATTCCCTGTCAAAAAAAGAGAATTTATGATGAAAGCAATGTTGCGGACTTGTAATTTTATCATAGGTCTTGCAACATTTCTTAAATTCCCAGCTCCTGGACTCTTGTGAATACATGAGAATTTTTTTTTTAAATAAGTTTCTAGTCTTCCTGGTAGCAGAGAAAAGCTTAAAAAACAAAAGCACATCCTAAAGATTCAAAAGTCAGACTGGTGATTAAAGAGCACAGCCCTCCCATTAACATTGTTAAGTCTCATAATTTTTATTAAGCCAATCTTATGATTTTTGAACACTTAGGACTGACAATATTGTGATCAAAATGAAAATAACTGCATACACTGACTCTCCCATCAATTCTGTATGATAGAAAAGTGTGCCCATTTTATAGCTCTTGGATAAAAATTGAGGGTCTGATTTTCAAAAGTGCTGAGCACTCCCGATTCTCACTGAAGTCAGTGGGTGCTCAGCACCTCTGAACAATGGACCCTAAGCAACTTACCCATGGCCACGCAGCAAGTTAGTGTAGTTTGAACCAGAGTCACAAATAGGACTCAGGAGCCCTGAAACCCAGTAACTGCTGCACTTGCTGTCACTTCAACTTATTCCCAGCCTGATGTCAACAACTTCTTCTAAATGAAATATTTTTAAAACCACAGGACTAAATATAACCATCCTCTACGTCTGCATCTACAGGTCCCTGTTGGGTCTCCAACCTTCTTCATAATTAAAGACTTAACAAAGAGTTCTAAAATAAATCTTTCCCCTTTGGGCATCAAAGATCCATCACAACCCCAGTGATTAATACATATGTTCCAAATAAAACCTTCCCTTTGCCCCATCTTTTACAAACTTTTGCTACTTGTTTCTTTCCAGCTAGACATTCACAGAAACATTTTTACACAACAGACCGCCTTCTTCAAGCAGACTGCTGTTCCTTCCCGTTCCTTGGGATCTACTACTTCAGAACAGGGCTAGATCAAACAGTGTGTGTGGCTCAGACCCTGCTGTAGCAATCACATAACTCAGCCTGAAGGGGCCAGACAAGCCAGATGAAAGCTTGTCTGGCCAGCGCAAGGGGAAGCTGCTGGGTCTCATGCTAATCTACAGGTTGATCTGGTGGAGCACAAACCTCTAAAGTAAAAAACCCTACTTCAACCACAGCTCCACTTGCCACAAAACTGACTCTCGGCTGTCACCTCCTGTTCAGTGCTTTATAGCTCCTTTAAAAAATACTGCAGGATTCCATTTCTAAAAGCACTACAGTAGTGGCCCAAAAGATTGCATCTTACCGTAGCACTGCTGGATTGCCTATTGGTTACAGTGCTATCCTGGCATTTGGACAACATGGCTTCAATTCCCTGCTCTGCCACAGACTTCCTATGAAACCTTGGCAAGTCACTGAGTTTCTCTGTGCTTCAGTTCCTATCTGTGAAATGGGGATAATAGTAATTCCCGACCTCACAGAAGTGCTGTGAGGGTAAATACATTAGAGATTGTGAGGCGTTCAGATGCCATGGCAATGGTGGCCAGATAAGTACCTAAGACAGGGTTTTGCGTGATTGCTGTCGAATAGCATCGTATTATTTTTCTAAAGGAGGACACAACATCCAACAGACAACCAGTGAGGTAGCATTCTTTAGCTCTAGCATTTTAGTCAGAGTTGTCTGACTCAGCATCCAGCGGTTAAATCTTAAGGCAAAGTCATTTGTGCTAGAGCAGCTACAAGTTAAAAATTATCACACAAGTATCTACCCTGACAGGAAAATTAATTCCCCCCCTAGTTCAGGCATGAAACAGAACAATACCTACTTGTAAAGCAAGACCTTTTCTGACTATGTTTCTGCTGGGCATACAACCAGCAAGGATGACACAAAAATGTGAGGGTTAATAGTAAATAATCTTGCTGCCTTTTAACACGTCAGTGTCTGCCTGTAAAAGCCATTGAAAAAGGTGTCAAGTTTCAGTGTGCACTAAAGATAGTGCTTTCGAAATGTGCACTTGCTGGTACAAGCACCTGTCATAGCATCTTGAGAACCTTTTTCCTTAGTATTAGCAGAGTGCAGGTGAAGAAAGTCAAGCTTGGTTTAGAGGAAGACTGGATGTAATTTTAGACCTGGTGATAACAAGGCTTTCTGCAGAAGAGCCCTGGCAAGAAACTCATATAAAACTTGAAAGCCTGGATGTTCTTGACTTACAAGCGAGCCAGAGAAAAAGGTTATCACACAAGAATGCACTTTTGCTTGTTTGAATGATTCCAAATGATACTTCAGCCATAGCTGAACTTCAGCTTCAGCCGTAGCAGCTATAGTGAAGACACACTCTAAATCATATAGACTTCAAATGAGACATAAATACCCAAATGCCTGTATCCTTTTTGGAAATGGGACTTAAGTGATTTTGAAATTTTTTACCTCTACTATAGCAAGTGAATCAAACTAAGTGTTAATTGGTGACTGACAAAACAAAGAGAAACCAAAACTTATTTCATATAAGTTACTTTTTAAAAAACAAAACAAAACAAAAACAAACAAACAAAGCTGAAAATTCCTGCAAATCAGGCAACACCACACACAAGAATGGGGCAAGGAAGGGAATTCAAGTTCTCTACTCAGCAAAGGGGAAGGAATCCTTTAAGAATGCATGCAGCATTTTAATTGATATTTTCCCCAATATTAATTTCCTTTGCTCCATCATATTAAGTCATTTGCACAATGCCTGGTTGTACCTGCCATCAGTTATTTTCACTTAAGGGCCACTACCCTGTGCCAGCTCATGAATCAATTTGTACTGGATGAAATGAAAGAGACCCTTATTTAAATGAAGATGTCACTTTCCATTTTCTCCTTATTGCATCATACTAAATATAACGTTCAAAATCATTCATAGGTGAAGCAAAGTAAAGTCAGAGCTGATAGAGAGCGACTGTTTTGGGGAAGTTTTTAATCATGATTTTGCTCTTCATGAAAAAGCTATTTCTATCCTTTGAGAAGACTAAATTTAGTGGGTCAGGGATGACAGTGATGGTTCTCTATTCCATTCCTATCCATAACTCTACAGTAACTGGATGTTGCAGCTACAATCAACAATTGACCAAAATTGTGAAATGTCAGCCTTGATGATCACCATAAAGCTACAAAGTTAACATCACTGAGATGAATTAGGATAGTTGACCATCTCAGAGCTATTTTGGTTAAGCACAATCTCAGAAAGATAGTGCTGCACTGGTACTAGATTCAGGCGTGTGCCGTGGTGCGTCTCTCCTCCTCCTTCCCCCAAGTACAGGGCTAGAACTTTTCAAGTGAAAGCTTAAATTCTGCAGAAAATAATGGCACCACTATATCACAAAATACCAGCTCTGCCTGATCCTTGACAGGTTAACTTCATTTACGGCATGCTAACTAAGAAGGTCTTACACCAAGACAATGCAGATGTTAAAATCCACCTTACCTTTGGATCCTGGAGTTGAACGTTCCAGGGGAAGAGCCTGGGTATTCTCAGCAAGAAGAGTTGTGCTTTTGGCCATTGCTCCTTGTAGTGGTGTCAGATCCTCAGTCTGGGGAGCTTCAGGCCACAAAGAAAAGACTGAGCTGTTAAGTCAGACTTTTAATTGCCCACGTGACCATTGCTACCAGTAACAGGCAGCAGATTTAAAACATAGCTACGGAAATACTTCTTCAAACAACGCAGTCAATCTGTGGAACTCATTGCCACAGGATGTTGTTAAGGCCATGGGGTTCAAAAAAGAACTAGATAAGTTTGAGGAGGATAGATCTGTCAATGGCTATTAGTCAAGATGGTCAGAGATGCAACCCCATGCTCTGGGCATCCCCAAACCTCTGACTAGGACTGAACAACAGGGGACGGATCACTTGATCAATTGCCCTGTTCCGTTCATTCCCTCTAAAGCATCTGCCACCAGCCAGTGTCAGAAGACAGGAAACTGGGCTAGATGGACCACTGGTGTGACCCAGTATGGCCATTTTTACATTCTTAATGTATGGGAGGCTGGGAGTTTGATATCGTGTGTCCCGAGCCTGATCACTGAGCCCTATGGGAGTTCTCCCACGACCAGCCCTTTTATAAATCTATATCAAAAAGGGAAAGGATAGAGTTTGGCAACCCTAAAGATCACTCTTTTCTTGTGCAGGCTGGATGAATACTGTGACAATACAGCCCTAGCATAGAAAGGGTGTATATCGCAGGCAAAGTAGAGAGGCAATCTATTTTATATCTACCTTAAAATAAGCAATTTCTGTGAAGACATCAAATGTTATTGTTGATTGTTCAGAACCAAAGGACCCTCTCTCAGATTTGAAAAAAAATGTCCAGCAATACGGGCAGACTTCACAGTACCAAATATCTGAATCCAAATACAACATCTAGCCTATCTTCTTCAGATATATTAACCTACGGGAGCAGTCCACTCTGGTTGCATGGGTCTGAATTTTAGCATATTTTAGGAACAATGCTGGATGGCAATTTATATTAAATTGTACACTTGAAAGCTAGCTGTGTAAGAGGATTCGGTTTTGGATATGGGCATTGAAAGACATGCATTGTGCTTAAAGCAACTCAGATAGAATTACAACACAAAATCCAGCTAGTTTTAGTCACTTGAATAGTCCTAAAAGTGAATGGAACTACTCAAGTGAACAACATTTGGCCCTTAGTTTGTTCAATGTTCCTAATTTTCAAGGTTTTCACGTTTCACTCATCTCTATAATCCCAAAGAATTGCTCCCTAAGGCCACTAAAATATTGTACCTTGATCACGCCATTAACTGTTGCCATGATCAAGGTGAGATACTCCAGCTCCAGTTACGCCGTTGCACACAATGAGTTCCACTGACTTCAACGTGAACTATGTCCGTGCATGTTAGGCTGGGCTTGAGCCCTTAGCTGCACTCAGTACTAAACACTATTTTGTTTTCCACTAAATGAAAAATGAAGTATTCGTTCTTTTTTCTCTCCACACCTTTGCAAATTTCCAGTTGAAGTGGCCAGCTGTCAGTGATCGCAAGAAATTCCCATTGTGTGCCGAGAGATTTAGATTTACAAATCAGTAACCAACACCAGTCATTAAAACTCTTCCTTGGTGAGCTCAAGTTTGGCTGAATATTTTTTAAAAAGGCTTCAAAACTCCTGGGCATTGAGGTCACTCCCAGGTTAAAGACCACGCCACACGTTATTTTGAAGATTAAACAATTTTTTTTTCTGACAAGTTGTGAATGGTTTGTCAAAATACTTCATTCGGGAGTGTTGGGAAGTTGGAACTGCACCTTGGCTTCTGCACTGTGTTTGAATTTCGCCTCAAGAAATCTCAGGGATGACATTTTCCTGATGTTAGTGAGCAACCTCTTAAGCAATGGTGCATCTCATGCGCGTTAACCCCAACAGAAGAGCTGTGCACAGCTGGGCTTTTGTGGAGAGAGGGAGCTCTGACAAGATGGGATCAGAACAGAGAGGAAGGATGGGCCAGTGGGCACTAGCCTAGAAGTAGAACAATATAGCTTCAAGTCCCTGCTCTGTCAGACTCCACGTGTGACCTTGGGCACATCACTTAGCCTCTCTGTGCCTCAATTCCCCATGTGTGAATGGGGATAATAGTGCCTGCCTTCCTCACAAGGGTGTTGTGAGGAGAAATACATTAAAGATTGGGAGGTGCTCAAATACGACAGTAATAGAGAAGCTTAGAGAGACGGATAGAACACATGGGAGCGTTTTCTGACTCTTTAGCGCTCCCCTAGGATTTTCCATGGGAAAGGATGATCCAGCACTTAGATGTTATGCAGCATTAACTGCCTAATTACCACCACGGCAGTCAACAGCAGCACATACCCCATTAGTAAAATCCAACTCTCAGCCTTCAGTGATTAAATACAAGGGGGAAGCCGAGACTGAATAACTTACCGCAGTGCATGGTCTGAACAGGGAGGTTAGGGTAGATTAAGAGCCTGGGGGGCAGATTCTGGGCTGATTTATAGCTGTGTAATTCCATGGAACATCAGCGAGTTTTGGAAGTGATCAGAGTATCTAGCCCTAGGAAATCAGAACAGCTGTATCACAGAAAGTCTTAAATGGAGTATTGCATGTACATTATAGTGCATTGCTGGGCCTCAGTTCTACAGTTTGCTGCGAACAGGCATGAGCAGGCCTCAATACTGCAATTGACTAAATGCTAATACTAATCTAACAGAACCTATGCAGGGCACCGGATTTCTGGCAATTATCTTGATTCGATTTATACGGGAAACTAGAAGTGGCTTTATACTATGGTGCTTCTTAGCACCTCACAAACATCCCTAATTTCAAAGAAATATGCTTTTCACCGCACTACCCCAACCTTGAAGGAACTTCTAATGAGACATTCGGGCTGCCATGAAACAGAACAGGATTGGACAAGGTCTCAGCCTACAGACATCTCCATCAGAGGGTAATTCCTCCTGGAATGTCTGTGCCCAGGAGCAGCAGCATGTCATTGTTGTTTAAACCGCAGCTCTTCAAGAACAAATACACTTTGTGATGAGAGCTAAACTGCCAGGGAAGATAACTTCTATCTGAACATGTTACCCCTATATTAAATCCAGTGGAGCGCTTTTAAGCAAGATAATTTCTTTCCCACCCCTCTCCTATATGATATAAGATGACTTTCACTATTGCAAAGCGAAATTTGCACATTTTGGTGCAATGAAATACTTCTGGACCTCCACTGTATAAACAGCTTCACACCTTAAGGATCTGACAGAAAGAAGATTGTACTGTTAGCATGTAACATCCATTCCAGACAATGAGAAAAACTTCATTCTAGAGTTGAAAAAACCCAAGAGGATTTATCCATGCCAGTTCTGGTTCTTGTTTTGCAAACCAGAACAGTCTCCCCTCTGAATTCTTGGGATTTGTAATCCATATTTTGAGATCTATAATCCATATTTTAAAAAGCCCTATTCACTTGGAAGAGACAGTAACAGCAAAACTCAAGTTTTACTAGTAAAAGTGAATTTTTTTTTTACAAAATAGCTTCTAATGACAGAAAGCTGGGCATTTCAGTTTACAGATGGTATAAAATAATTTCCAATACTGGAAGCTTGAGATAGTAGTTGCTAAAATGTAGTTGAAAGGAAACAAGTGGGTAATCATAACGACGTGATTTTTTAAGATGTGATATCTTGCACTAACACCTGGATGAGAGCACTAAACATGCTTGCAGAGTCGGTAAGCTATTCCAAGCCCAGATCAGTGAGCAGAAAGGAAAAGTGTTGCTCCCTAGACTTTTTAAATTGGAAAAAACAGTGAAAAATTGGAACCACAAAGTTGCTTTTCACACTAGGGTTTAGAAAGTATTTTGGGGATGTGGATGGTGAAAGGAAAAAAAAAACATGTTTGATATGGCTTTCTGACCATAACCATAATTAAATATGCCAACTGCATTACATTGTGAGTTTCCAATACTTTTAAAGGATCAATTAAATTTAATTATCTTTCCGTTACAATTCACTGAACAACCATGTTTCTTCTTGATACATAGAAAATTAATACATTCCTAGCATATTAGTATCGAAAGATATATGAATTCTAGTCTCCAATTAATAGAGTAGAGATAGTGTAAAGGCCAGCATGCTGTCTTTGTGGTTGATGGTATGGGGATAACAAAAGGATTCTTACTTTTGACTTTGCAACAATGCACAAAAGCTATCAATTTTATTATATCCAATACTACAGTGAGCAAAATGTTCTAACCACTAGATATCACTCTCTAGAGAATCATGGCTGTTTGTATTTGGAACCTTTAACCTCCATAGCATGAGGACAAACTTGAACATTTAGGAAAAAAGCTGGAGAAATTACCTATTAGGACATCTACCACACTAGATCAGACCTCTCTCTCTCTCTCTCTCTCTCTCACACACACACACACACACACACACACTTTTTCGCTACAAGCCACCCAAAAGCTCAAACATTTAAATTCTCATTACAATTTTTTTTAAAATGTTTCATTCATGTCCCCATATAGAAAAAAAATGGTGAACGGTGCACAATCACACAAGAGATTGCGTTGAAAAGTCAAGTACTTTATTTCCTGCCTTTTCTGAATCACTTTTTACAGTTTAAGAATTGCACTTTAAAAAAAGTACAGTCCCACAAATACCGACATGTCCAAGCTATAAGGCAGGGATATTACTAATTTTGAAAATACCAGCTACTGTTACAAAGAAATTAAAAAATAGCAACAACCTTCATAAAACAGCCAGGTTAGGTAGTTAGGTTTCAGTCAGGATACATGATGGCATTCTCTGGGAACCCTGAGAGAACACATCTAAAAGATGCATCTTAAGAACATGGCAGTAAGCATAGCTATCTTTAACACATCGCCATAATATGCCTGAAATTGTATTGTTTAACCTGCAGAGGCAAATTATACTCCTTCGAGTTTGCTGTAAGTGGAAAATATTCAAATACAACTCCATTCTATAGCAGCCATATGCAACAGGAGTCTAAGCTCCATATAGATGGAGATTATAAATAAACCCACGATCCTCAGCTGGTCCAAGTCAAAACAGCATCAATACTTCAACGCAGCTCTTCCAATTTACACCAGCTGAGAATCTGGCCTTAGATATTTTCACATTGAGGCTTAGTAACTTGTATATGAGCAAACGTATTGATATTGCATGGGGTTTTCATGCAGCAGACTCAAGCATATTTCATAAACAGAATGGTGCAGATTGTTGGGATACAAAAGCAATTATTTCCTCAATGGTAAACAAAACCCATCTTTATTTAAATGTAAATGCCCAGTAGCAGTTACTTTAATATCTCAGAATATCACAAAAAGCCATCAGTGGTCCAGTCTCTCCAACAGATACATTTATAACATTCACATCAGTGTGACCTTTACTTTTCTGTGATAAAAGACAATAGTTTTCTTGGAACAAAAATCCCAAACCTGATTCAGACTTTACTTTCACCAGCTTTACACTTATAACTCGGACAAATTCATTGTTGTTACTGTATATTTATGCAGGTGCAAGGAAGTCATCCACAACTGACAATTTTGATCAAACACACTGACACTTACGCTCAAAGATTAGCCACTATCACCCTGCCAAAAATGCAAGTAATGATTTGGTTCAAGAGATTCTTTTGGTGCCTTATTCCTAGTCGTTTCAAAATATTGTTGATCGTTCCAGTCTTTCAGTTCAAAGGCAGAAATGATTCTTTAGATATTAAGGCCTGATGTATTTAGGTTTTCCTACTGGTCAGGGATTTAAATTAAAATTCACTGCCGGCTTACTCAAATGATCAAATACTGATAGCCTACCTCACTCAAAACTCTCACTGAAATCAATAGGACACCGTGCACAAATCTGGTGAGCACAATTGTGCCCAAAAGAGTTAATACAAAACTGAACACATTTTGTTTGGAGGCACGACTATTTAGAAAATATTAAATATAAGAATCCATGAAGTTGGAAGACACTTGGGCATGTTTTAAAGGCTTCACGCTACCAGAATAGTTAGAGGTGTTCTATAACTTCAGTGGATACTTTCCACCTTGCTGGATCGAGCTCTAGATTAATTTGTTTTTTTATAGCAATGAGTGTTTGTGTTTGACATACAGGTTCATAAATCTTAGGTGCTGCCAATGGCATGATGCTCTTGGTATGGGTCAGGCTTTTAAAACCAGAGCTCCTAGGTTTCATGCCCTCAGACAACCAAACTAGGGGGATAGTTACACTGAAAAATTCGACTCTCCCTAGCATTGTTATTGAAACAGAATATTTAAATGTTGAAACAGGAAGCAAGCAGGCGCCAGCTCTATCCACTCCAAAAAGTTGAGCAACAAAATAATAAAAGCTGTAACACTAAATTGTGTGGGCCACAGTTACTCTCTAACTGCAAAGTCTATACAAAGAATAAAATGTACGTGGCACCATGCCAATTATAGCAAATTACTTATATGGATCATTTGTACTAGATTTAAAAGTGTCTAATATTTTAAATCGCGGCGCTAGAAGGAACAGAAGGGAAGAGATTACAAAGGGCTTTTGCCTTTTTGTTGCTGTCAAGGGACAGGGCTATGTGCAAATATTCTGTATCCAAGTTCTGCTATATAAGTAAGAAAAACCAAACAACAGCTCTATCTGTCAATCAGGTGAGTGATATCAACACCCCGAGATATCCTTTGTTTTGTTCTTTCGTTGAAATCTAGTGTCCAAAGGATCAAAGCCCCTCTCTCTGGAGCCAAACACTGCCCAGTGTGGTGTTTTGGCTACGTAATCTGCTGCGGTGAAGGTCTTTGATCCCCTGCTATTTTCATACTCCTGGACCAGCTCCTGAAAACGATCATAATCAATCCACGTGCACCATTCTCCATCGATCTTGAACTAGAAAGGGGAAAAAAGAATATTGTCATATCTGGGAGCAATAGAGAGAACCAAAAAACCCTGAATATATGCTTAGCCAAGCTGATGAATTCATAGCTACATTTTAAATTGGGTCATCAAACTGCAGCACTCTTATTCTCTAGACACAGCGTTTCTCCCAGGGAAAAGAAGCCATCCAAAAATTAAGACATGATAATGACTGAATGTGAAAAGCCATGTAGACAGTGTATTGTTCACCATCAATGGGAATCCACTTTTTTCCAGTTCACATCTTGAAGCTTGACAAAATGCAGACAGATGTGGAACAGTCACTTTTCTTAAGGCGCTAGTCAAAATTGAGTGTTATCTACTGGCATATAGACTTAATTTCTTGGGTGCATTACCTGCATGTCAAAAGTAAATGTCCTTCCGATCCTGTTAACACTCAGTGCTGCCTCCTCGGAAAGAATACCTCATCCTATCCTCTTTGGCTACACTCGACAGCCTATTTCGCAGCCATCTCAGCGTTCACCTGAGCGTTCATTCTTATCTGAAGAATATGGTTTCAGGTGCTGGAAAAACCTCTGTCGCAGCCTTGTGTCTTACACAATGTTAGTGAGGTATTCCTGTCTGGAGAATATTGTCCCATCACAGTGATCAACCTGGGCAACAGCCATTATCTTGACTGAAACACTGGGAATTACAACGGGTTCCTCCAGAGCTAAAAGCAAGAGATGCTCCTGGTTCAGCTAAATAGCCAAAGCCCTGTAGCTGGGGGCTTTAACAACTCATATCCTCTGCAGATCAGCATGGATGAGGACTTCTGACACACCCACCAGTGGGTTACATAAGCATGCTGTAATACCAGCTACAGGACACTAGCACCCACTGAGTGAAACAGAATAGGGTAAATAATACAGGTGTGCCTTTGTAGGAAACAAGTTTGAATTATCCTTCAAGAATAAGAGGATAGCGTCTGGGGAACAGAGAAAGGAAGAGAAGCTTAATTATATGAATTCTCCTCTTATGCAATGGGAATTTTAAGAATTGCTTATTTTGACAAGTCTATACTGCATTTGTCTAATAAGCCAGCTCTGCTAATTTAGCAACAGCCTTGACTGAATCCTCAATTAGGCTTTATCGGAGCTAAGTAAGTGCCTATTACACACTCCATCCAAGAAAGACTGAGAATTTTGTGTGTGTGTGTGTGTGTGTGTGTGTGTGTGTGTGTGTGTGTGTAAAAACTGAACGTTATGCATTTAAATGGCATCTGACTTGGTGCCCAAGAGCTAAAAGCTTTTCAGTAGAAAAAATGCTGACATCAGCAACATTTGAAATAAAACTTTGCTCCTCTTAATATATTGCTGTCCATCTAATAGTTATGAAGATGGCTTGTCTGAAGATTCCTCAGCATAGTTCTCCTAGCCAAGAACGGGAAAATGCAGAGTCATAATTGCAGGCAATGATTGCATTGTCAAATACTTTTTATTCAGTGTTTGCTCTAAATATGTTATGATACGAAGGCCGTGTTCAAACCAGGCGATGCATCTATTGTTCTGCATATAGCTAATAAATAAAGCAACTTCCAATTTAAAGAGACATTTTTGCCTATAAGGCAGTGTGGTTTAGTGGATAGGGTAGTGCATCCAGTGAGAGGAGACCTGGGGCTCTACATCTCTTGTTGCCTGCCTCTTCACCTCCACCTTTGTCTCTCGTCTCCTCAGACTAAAAGCTCTGCAGCACAAGGAGACTTTTCCCATGCCCTATGCTCCTAGCACAATGGGGCGCTTCTCTTGGCTGAGGTCTCCAGATGCAGTGGTGCTCAGTGGCTAGAGTTGGAGAATGGGAAGCAGGACTCCTGTATTCTGTTTGTAGCTCACTTTGACTCTTGTGACTTTGGCAAGTCACTTAACTTCTCTGTGCCTTATTCTCCAATCGATAAACTAGCTATCACGCTCCCCCTAGCCTCATGGGAGTGAGAGAGACTTATTTAATGGCTTAAAAGAGCTTTGAACCCCTAGAATGAAAGGCATTTAAGAAAGTTCATTAAATGCATCAGGATTCCAACAAATGTTGGCATACAATGCACATGCAATATTTAAAGAGAGGAAACCAACAAGGCTGCAATGACAATCCATTTAAGTATGTGATACCGCGAAAGTGAACTGTTCAAAGCACAGTGAATCAATTTCCATGACTATACAAGGAACTCCATATATATATGGAATGGATCAAAGCCATTTAAAGAAGTGAAAATAAAGGGCAACCTAGAGGATGGTGATCAAAGATCAAATAAGATAGTTAAAACCTGAAACCAATTCAGCAAATGGATAGTTCAACAAGCCTACTTTCTTGCAAACCAACGAGGTGCCCTTACCTTGGAAAGGGGGGAAAAACCTTGCAATAAATTTTTTAACTGCATTCAGCAGCTGACGAACTTTGTACCCACTCCCATAATTAGAAAAACTGCTATAAATACAAGTCATCAAGTCAAGATGAAACAAAGATATAGATTAAAAACTACAACAGTCCAGACAGCAGACTACTCTAGCTAGCTAGATTATTAAATTGGTAACAATATGCTAATGTTGTGTATGATCAGAAGGATCAACAGAACTACCACTGAACCCACATCTGCACTGACAAGCTAATCAATAGTGATTCAGTTTCACTCACACTCAGTAGAACATGAATGTGTGGATTAAAAAGAAATTAAACTCACAAATGGCCTATGTTGCCTTCTTCACAGTGCACAGTAGCTGCTACGGTTACAGAACTCCATTGCTGTCCAACTTAGGCCTGGTTTACACTGGGGGTGGGGGTGGGGCAATCTAAGTCGGTCTAAGTTATGCAACTTCAGCTACGAAAATAGTGTAGCTGAAATCAACGTACTTAGATCTACTTACCGCAGTGTCTTCACTGCAGTAGGTCGACAGCTGAAGCTCCGGCGTCGACTCCGCCTACACGTCTCGCTCTGGTGGAGTACCGGAGTCAACGGGAGAGCACTTGGCAGTCAACTTATCGCGTCTTCACTAGATGCGATAAATTGACCCCCGCTGGATCGATTGCTCCAGAGGTAAGTGTAGACATGCCCTAAGTTGGGGAAAGTGGTCTCTTACAGAGATGAGATTTTAAAATGAGCTTTGGAGAAAAATTAGAAGCTTTTTATTTTAAAAAACTACTTACTTTTTTCAGGCCACAATAGTGTTATATTTCATTGCTCTAACTGTCCGACTAAGACTACACTAATCTTTGTCAAAGCATACTAGAATAATTGGGGGAACTAAAACGATATGTCCAATGGGCTGTTTTTGTAACAAGGGGGCAGAATTCTTAAAAGTTATGCAACATGAACTGTCAGATTCCTGAAGAAAAAATTAACCCGCACAATCCCCTTAAGAAAATCAGACAGTATTCATGACCGAATGCAATTACGTAAAGTGTCAATCTGCTTCATCTGATATGCAGGCTCTGAAAGGTCTATTTGAGCATTTCTTTCATACAAATAGCACTGGGAACCATGGGATCAAATGCTATTACTCAACAGGATCATACATATGCAAAAGAAACCAAGTGAGGACCTAAAACCAAGCCCCTGTCAAAGCCCAAATAAACTGGGGTCAAACAGCAAAAACTTGATAGCGCAACAAAGGGAATGTGCAAGAAACAAATAAGATCTGAATTATAGCAGGGAAACCCGTATAGAATTCCAAATGCAACAATCATAGTTGTAGGTCCAGGCATGAAAAGTGTGCAAAGTGCTCAAAAAGGCACGTAAGAATCAGAAGTCATATTTTTAACTGGGCAACCTGAGGCACAGTGAAAGGAAGCAATTTAACCAGTCAAGGTCAGTGTGAGTTGGGGCAATTCCCAACCAGCTCCAAAGCAAAAGATAGGCACTCATCAGAGCAAAAATTCACCCTTTCCGGGGGCCCAGTTTTATTACACAAAGGAAATTCCAAAATAACATCCCAGGAACCCCAGGCTAAATCTTTTCCCAAGGATCCCACCCCTTCAGGGCCCGTACCAAATGTCATCATTCCCACTCTGAACTAGAGCTAGACAACCCAAAAAGTCTAGCCAAAGATGCAGGTGGTTCAAGTTACTTATGGTTTTTGTGATGAACCCTCAGCTCTTGTGGAGTCACCTGGCACTATGGGGCCCTTAATCCCTATTGGGGTCCTTTACAGGCTTTCATCATAATCATCATCCAACTCCCATAGCAACAATCAAGCTAAGAGTCTATGGTATTTTGCTACAAAAACAGAAGAAGAAATATTTAATATTTTTAATGCTGTGATGCAATAGCAATATAACGTGGATATGAAAAAGTCATCTTTAAGCACAGTGGATCATGGAAACCAATTATTTCCTCCAAGGCAATAAAATCAAACCAACAGTGGTGAGCAAGACAATGACTTCTTCGGTTGTCCACACAGATTTACTGATTGGAGTTCAACAATTTTATGAGCATTTTCCAGCTAGTGAAAGATTTAAGACTTTCTATAGTATTTCAATGTCCACACAAACAATGGAAAGATAATTCTAAAAAACTAGTGTTATTAAAAAGGCCAATACAGTTGGGATTGTTTATTGTATTTTTCACTACCTAGTTAGTGTTAAGGTAATAAATACAGGAACTAAAGACTACTTTTTTTTTAGTTAGTTCAGTTAAAAAAAAGAAAGTAACATAGGCTATGCGAGATTGTCTTTTCCAACCAGCTTTAAAATTAAGTCACTGAAGAGTGAAAACTCACCCCCTTTCTGGGGTTTGGCTTTATTAACAGTAAGGTTATATTAAGGTCTGCTCAGATGTTCACCTCAGGCTTGACTGCTCTACTGGTTCCTATCTCTAGGATGATTAGCCCACACCGGAGATGATCTTCCTTTATCTGATACAGGCATATTTACACCACCTTCATTACCATAGTGTCTGAGCACCTTCCAGTACTTACACTAGGGAGCCACTCCCCCTCCACCCTGCCTCAATATGCACAAAAACCCACTTAATTTTCCCAGCAAGATCCGGTGAGGGGGGTAATCCAAAGCTCACTGAAGTGAATGGGAGTCTTTCCACTGATGAACTTTAGATCATGCCTGAGGGAAGAGGTTGATTGGGGGGGGAGGGGTGTCATTTCAGGCCAACGCTGACAGCACATCATGAGCTAATGTTGACTACTTTGTTTTTTTATTTACCCCTAATGGAAGTGTATCTAACATTATTTCAAAGGGCATTATCTACTGGAATACCATTCCCACTTGAATTTCTTTACGCTGAAAATAGAGTAGCTTCTTATTATGTAAAACTGAACATTCTTGAAGAAAAGAACAGATTAAAATGTGGAAAACAGTAAATTGCTGCAGTGCATATTTCTTCTCGTAACAGTACTTGCATAAGCAATTTTTAGTAACTAACGTATAAAGAATTTATGTTTGAGATAATATAATTTGTAGTACAATATACTACATTCCATCAGACACGCATAATTGCAGAGAAATAAAAGTCTCAACAGATTTATATGGAGGGGTATAATACAGACGAGAAACAAAGACAGTGACATGAAGTGCTACAGCTGAAAAAAGGAAGTCAGCCAAAAATCAATTAGTTTCTCCTAATAAAGATGACACTATTATTCTCTTCTGAGGACCGTGCATTAAACTGGAGAATAAAGTGTCTCTTCATCCATTCACTTTGGCAGTTCTTTATATACTTATTCCCAGACAAAGAGAACATACTCTATGCAAAATACGAAATTCAACCAGAGTGGTGCAGTGAAGCCTGTTGCCGTTACTATCCAGGTTTTACCCTTCTGGAACTAATTCTGAGCTGGAAGGACACATCCTCTCGTGGGATGAGTGATAATTAGCTGCCCTGCCCACTTCATTTGTTAAGGTCTTCTTGTAGACTGTTAGAAAGGCTGAACTGAAAGGGCTATGAAACATGGAATTCTTTCCACTATTGACTGAACGGCAATAAGCATGTGGCATTTCATTTATGCGCCAAACTGAGGTCAAATGCAAGAGTTTAGCTACACAGTAATTCTTCACACTACCACTAAACAGGAAAAACAGGGCATTACTTTTTTCATCAGTTATTCTTTAATAACCTCAAGGTACATCATTTTACATGCAGAAGTTACAGCACTCCAAAAAATAATGGTTAAACATAAATCTTTTCTAGACTACATAAAAATCACTCGGTGGAAAGAAAAAGTAGTGCATGCTTCACTGGCATTGCTTAGCGACACAGAAACTGCTCCAGGATTGTACTGTAGGGAATGACCCTGCATTGGCACAAAGATGGACTGGAGGATGTGATAGAGCTTTTCCATCTCTAATTTACAGAATTTTAAAATCTGTTTTCCGCAAATGTTCAACCAACATTTTTCCAGTCTGTCAACAGCACCACACGTTAAAAGAGGGTTTTTCACCAGCAAATATTGAAGTGGAAGCTTTTTAAGGCTGACACACCTGAAGCTGATTTCTGGTTACCATCTTCCTCCTCCTTCATCCACCCATTTAAAAAGAAAAAACAAATGGAAATTTACTTTCCCACACCCAGCTATCAGACATTCAAAAACTATTTACTGGGTTTCAACAGGAAGGACTCCAAGAGTGTTAAAACTCCAGCTTCTTAGCTGAGCACTCCACCTAGAGAGCTCAGAACATGGGCTTGTTGAGTTTTCCAATATACACACACATATTGCTGTCCTTTTTGCTTTCCCAAACTGTTTCACACGCTTGTGAGCTAGCTTGGAACTAAACTTGACATGAACGATTCCTCAAGGCAACATCCATCCGTGGAAGGCTCACAGAAACCAGAATTGCTATCAGAGGTTGCTTGTTTTTGCATTTGGATCCCCCAGCAATTGGGGCTTGGGCAGGACTGGAAACACTTCTCCACTTGCAGAAAATCATTTTACCAATAATGATCTTTAGAAGTGTTCCATGTTGGGCCTGCAAACCTTGAAACTGTCCCTTTAACTCTATTGCGAAGTACAGTCATTTGACAAAGTACTTGATCAAAAAACTGACCACTGCTCCCACTCGAGTTTTACCAAAATGTAAGACTTAGCTTCAAAGCACTGGTTAGGGTTGCATCAGAACAACCCTCATGAGTCCCTATTTTCAGCAGCTTCCCTCAGGTGATTTCTTACTGAGCTTAAACAATTCTTTTTCCATTAAACAAAAAATGCTCTTAGGAAGACGGAGTACAGATGTGCACACATAGCTTAAGGATGCTTTTTTTAGTTGCAGAAACTCTTGCAACTTAAAAATGTGCTATACTGTAAAGCCTGTAGGAACGCTAGCACATCATTTCAGATACTCTCCTTGATTGCTATGGTCTTCTAACATGATTGCTACCACATGAACACACACCAAAATGCTTTACATTTTCAAAGCTGTCTCAATATATTTAGAGAACAGATCTGTAGAAGCAACATGGCGCTCTGTAACTTCCCAGAAAGAACCAGCAGACTTGGGTCAAAATAAACCCATATTTTGCCAAGTAACAGCAACACTCTTCTCCCAAAACACCAGCATAAAACAGATGTTTCCTTTTGGCTAATGTAAGTGCCACTCCATTAATTGCCCATTTGCTGGCACAGAAGGTAAGGGCTGTTGCCCATTTTCTTTCTCTTCCCCCCCCATACATGTTCATGGAGATCAAGTGTATTAGGTCTGCAAGACTAGACAGCATTAAAATGGCTATTGGATGTGGGTCTACTGCAGTATATTATTCGCTGAAGCCATGGCACCCGGCTTACAAAGATTCTACATGTACCATATTTGTGCACGTAATATATTGATGTATAAAGTGCAATACAATACAATGTATGGAACAGAGAGGCATGAATTGGCTACTGATTAATGCCTGGAAGCAGGAGTCAGAAGGTACTCAAATACCACTGTCATGCGAAGCAGTGCAAAAACCTAGACCAACAAATAGATCTGGTTCTGGTTCTAACTCTGCCACTGAGCTTCAAGTTATTTTACCTTTCCATACCTCTATTTCCCCATTTCTAAAATGGGGATATTACTGCCACCTCCACGTCCACTTCCCCTTCCTGTGTTGCTTAACTCAGACAGAAGGAGCTATTTAAGTGCAATATAATATTATAGGAAGTTTCCTATTTAAAAGTTATGACCACTTTATTTACTTATCTAGGGCCCCTCAGTGTTGCAATTTTATGCCATTTTCTTTGCACCATTTCAGCACAAACCACCCTTTGTTCTCATTAAAGTGAGCATTGAGGAAAATTCTTAAATTAGGTTAGTTGGCGAAAAAAATAATGCATTTTCTCATGCAACTTTACAGCATCAGTTCCTTAATTTAAACTGATGGCAGTGAGATATCTTAATAAAACAGCTTTTATTCATTCACAAAGTAGCATTAAACAGATTAACATAATGGCAGTGCACAGCATTACATTATGCAAATTTTCATAACAAGGCTATTTTCACCACCTGCCAATAGAAATCTGTCTGAGTCAACTTGAATAATTCATTAAGCTATTGTGGACAGTTTCTTTACCTATTTAAGGTTTTTAATATATGCTTTCTTGTATGGCAGGAGTGACTGGACTGGAGCTTATGTGAAACCAAAAGAAATATGGCAGACAGCTGAATTCTATCAGGCTCATATCACCACTTCTAATTCAGAACTCAGTGTTGTTTTTTAATTGCTAGTTATAACTTTAGGCTCCATGAGAAGCAACTAGGATTAAAAGGTGAATCAAGTCATAAACATGTGGCATGGAATGTTATAAAACTCTAACAGAGTATGAGACATGTAATTATGAGAATTTTACCACATACCGTACCCTAGCGGTAAAAACAAAAATCAGTACATCAGCACTGACTGCTGGGGGACAATTATACTGGTGCATAACTATATCTTTCCAGAAATCTTAAAAACCCCATCCATGAACAATCACACTGAAGATTTCCATTCCCCACCCCCACCAATCCCTCTGTCCATAAGTACCCTAGTCACATGATCAGTGATATTTTTAAACACTTTAACAGCATTATCACCAGTTTAGACAGTCAGGTCATCATTCAAATTTAGCACTGATCAAGTTTTATACATTCAATTTGTCATCGCACTTTCTAAAAGAGAAAAAGCCTTGCAACATGATGTCTGTATCATCCTCGGTATAGTGGCATAATGCCATCCACACATGGGATCTCTCTTCTGTAACTTCTTAGCTGCTATTTATTAAGTCTAATCTTATGCAGATTATTCTATATAAAAGATGCATTATTGTAGATTTTTTATATATAATTCTTACCATCATCATCATGGAGCAGCCCATCTACCAATTAAGCTATAGATACACCCAGTTTTAATTCTAATGGATGAAAAATGGATTACTTCAGAATACCCAGTGCCCTTTTTAATAACTAACAGATCAAGCACAGCAGAACCAACCTCATATTTTGAGAGTGACACTAAAGAAAATCACAGAAACATCAAGTTACAATCCCATGCCTGCAATAATATTGCTGTCGAGAAGTTAGACTATTCCACTGACAGGTTAGGGCAGGGTTTCTCAAACAAGGGTCGCCGCTTCAGTAGGGAAAGCCTCTGGTGGGCCGGGCCTGCCCCGTCCGTAGGTCCGCCGATCGCGGCTCCCACTGGTCGCAGATCGCTGCTCCGGGCCAATGGAAGCTGCTAAAAGAGGCGCGGGCCGAGGGACGTACTGATAGGCAACTACACTACTGAAACCTCCTAAAGACTGATGAAGGTGGGATTTGAACCCACGCATGCACAACATAATACAGACTAACACGGCTACTCCTCTGATACATAATACAGTAGTAGCCCAATGCCTTGCCCAACTGGCCACCTCAAAATGCAGTCTCCTGGCAGGGGGAAAAAACCCAGGTACCCCATATGACAGGTGGGGATACTCATCACTACACCAAGAAGGAAGAAGCTCACAAAATACTTAAATTCTTAAAAATAATCCTTCAGTGTTATGGATCTGCTTTGAGCTGATCAAAAATGAACAGCAACAGAAGTAGAAAGCAAGAAAGGTAGCACATAATACAAATAGCACTAATGAGAAACCCAGGAACGTAAAGCCACAGAGACAGCACTGATGGAAAACAAAAGCAAGGTAGGTTATTTAAAATCAATATAATAGAATGTAATTGGCAAGCAAGGGTTTCAACACAATAGAATACATGGCAAACACCAGGGTAAAACAAATCCAACAAAAGAGAAACAGACGTTTTTATTCCAGAAATTACTGCGATTGTAACTTTCATTCAAAAAGATACTTGCTGCGAGGCATCCGCAGCAGATTTTCTCCCTTATTAGTCACTCACTCTGATTGTCTCAAGGATACCATTTATTGTTACAACACAAGGAAAACCAGCTGCCTAAGTTCTCTCTCTGGAAAGGTTATTAGAATTAATTGTTAAATTATAAAGTTGCCGCTGTCTTGATATCTCCACCAATTAATTCAAAAGCACAGTAATAAATTAGATTTTTCTACTTGAGTGTTCATAGGATTTTCCACAAAGCAAATGCAATTACTTGAGACTATAACAGCTATGCTGGGAAAATATAATCAAATGGGAGAGAGCTGGAATACTCTGGGCACCTAGCAAAGGGAGATGGAAGTCATCAGTTTAAGAAAAGAGGGTGCTGCAAAAGACACAGCTGCGAGAACACAGAACAGACATGTGAGACTGACATCTTCTGAAAGTGGCAATACAAGCAAGGAACAGATAGCAACAGTAGTAGTAATCCTCTTGGCTACTATAGGTCTATCTACCTTCATTGAACACAATGGCACTCGCTAGCAATGGCTACTCTACAGCAGTTAGTATCAAGCCAACCTCAAAATAGTACAAGTATCAGCTTCTTGATCTACAGGTTAATACTCATCAATTAACCAAGTTTTTTTAATCATATTGGCTAATGCAACACTGAAAGCCAGATCCAACTTTCACTGAAATTAATGGGAGTCTTTCAGCTGGCTTCCATGGGAATTGCATTGGGCCCAAAGGGTAAAATTTTCAAATGTGACTAAGTCCCATTTTCAAAAAGGACTTAGGCCCCTAAATCACATCCACTATCAATGAGTCAACTACCCAAATGCCTAAGTCCTTTTGACAATGGGACTTAGGGTGAAATTTTCAAAAGTGCTAAAGTGATTATTCAGATTTAAAACAATCGGAGTCAATGCCCCTAATTTAAGACAAAACAGGTATTAAACTACGCACTCTCTGCCATTTTTAAATTCTCTTGAACATGCAGGCATTTCAATGAAGTGTTGTTGTTTTTTAATTTGAACGTAATAAAACAGCTAGATCCTGCAAAACAGAATGAAGCAAATGTAATTTCTTAATTATTTTTACTATCCTTTTTTCTCATTATTTTTATTTTATTTTAAAGGTTCCTTTTATGCAGCCTAATGGCTCCCATAGCTTTGGTTTTCCACAAGTAAAATACTGACAAGTTTTATTCTCTACTGGAGCTCGAAATCCAGAATTAAAAAGGAGTAGAAATAAATTTCCTTTTTATTAGTTATTTTAGCTCCTGGATAATGATTGCTTCCAAGAGACACCCTCTCCTCATGAATTTGGAAAGCAAAGTAGTTGTAGAATTCCTCGCAGGTTAGTATCCATCTATTCTTGTTACTGTTAATAATGGTGTTACTTAGATTATGTTTCGATGACCTAGGCAAAAATTTGTTTCCTTTCCGTAGGCCAGACTTTTACCTTGCTATGGAAGAGACTTTTCCATTGAGAATGAACTCTGGCACAGCTATCAGTTCCACCACACAAGATTTGAATTGAAAAATAAGGAAATATTATGAGGACACAGGTCAAGAAGGTAGCATGTCAGATTTTTTTAATCCTACTCCACACACACACCCCTTTTTTTTAAAATGTGAATTTGGCATGTTCTGAAATTTCCTACTGGAATTTTTCAGCCACTATAATTTGTTGAAAACACCAATTAAAAATAACTTCTGATTTCTGCAAGTCGGGATTTTAACCAAATAGACTAATTTGTTACTGTGTGTGTGGTGTAGTGCCCAGAGCCCACTGTGGTAGGCACAGTACACGCAGGAGACAAGAGAACGGCCCCAAAAGGAGTTCACAATTGAAGTAAATGATCAGAGGTAACAGGTGAATACCACACAGACAGACAGAAACACAAAGCATAATCTAATACCAAGATAATAAGTAGAGATTTCACCAGCTGCCTAGACAGTCCTTTGTTTTTCATTTTTAAATGTTTTTCTGTACATTAGAACACCAAACAGTACAACATTTTCCGTACCCCACACCCTTAAAAATTAACCATCCCTTTGGCATTTCACATTACTTTGATGGCATTTATAAGAAAAATACATTATATATACACATACATATATGCGCCACTGAAACATGCTTTGCCTACAAAGTATTTTAGTGCCTGACAGAACCGCTGGGCTGGTGTTGCTGTTATGACAGCAGTAGTAGCTTCAGAGTTGTTTATCTATCATTTATATGGATAGAGAGAGTGTATGAAATTATGACAGAGCAGCTTTATTGTTTGTCCTTTAAAATCTGTTTTCTAGAAATACAGTTGCAGAGATCTCTCAGATACTGCAAACCAGATACATCAAGTTGTTCTGAGAGGAAATTTTTCCATGCTTAACACCCACATATCAATTTGTCTTGTGCAGAAATTGTTTATCTCAGAGAAGGAACGCAGTCCCCAGTGCTCCTCCAACTTGGAGTAACAGGAATAAAGATGTCTACAGCTTTGACAGGAATTCTAATGATTCAAAAATAAAATAAAATAAAATAAAAATAACCCGAACTCCTCTAAGCTCTGGTGCCCCTTCAATGTCTAATCTGCATGGGGACACTCATTGCTGAACAACATTATTAAGGAAGAAATAGGGGCGGGAGATAGCAACAATCAACCCATCCCCATTTAGTTTGTTCCTGCTGCCAAAAAATACAAAGCAAAGACAGCACGATAGATACTTTCATTTTCTTTGAGAGCCAAAAGACTGTTCGATATTTTCAAGATCTTGCTTGTGTCATCAAGGACAGTACTGCAGGTTGTAACAGGACAGTCACTGAACCCATAACCGTCCTATAAACTAATCCACAGAGCTCCATGGGATAAATGTGTTAAGGGATTTTAAAAAAAGCTAATCTTTCAAACCTCGAGAGAAAAACCTGCTGAACTAGAGCAATTGCTTAGACTCAGCAGCTCACACAGGGTGACCAGATAGCAAGTGTGAAAAATCAGGACGGGGGTGGTGGTGGTGGTAATAAGCGTCTATAGAAGATAAAGTCCAGAATATTGGGACTGTCCCTATAAAATCGGAACATCTGGTCACTCTAAGATCGCAGCTTTTAGGAAGTGAGTTGTCAAATCTTTCTATGCCATGTCTGTTTTCACACACCAGGAAAAAGACAATACCTTTTTGTGAGCTATCAGGAGGCAGTTTGAGTGTTCATGTTCACACGCAATGTCATAGTCTGGAATCAGGTCAGCCAACTCCCGGACGAAATGCACCACCTCTTCATGCCAGGGGACATTGGCCATGGTTAAGTTGCTGGCCGAGCTTTCACCGCAGTACGTCACTCCCTGTCGAAACATGTTGAAGTAATTACTAAATGCCTTTTAAAGATGGCTACAAATTTAAGGCAGTATTTACACATGCACATGTACAATTCACATTTCAATATACTCTGCGAGCTTGTTTTTGACAATTTACACAAATATTATCAGCCAAAGTGTGTGTTGGATGGGGAAGGATGGTCTTGCAGCAAGGACATAGGAAGAGAATAAGGAAATAATCTCATCTCTGCTGAAGGCTCTCTCCCCACCACTTTCAGCAATCCACGCCCCAATTTCCCCTTCTGTAAAACAGGGATTAATCCACCTCTTCCAACTCACACAACCTTAATGCATTAGGGTGTGAAAAAAACAGCAGCAGCAACATAGCAGAAGTCGATAGGGCTTATGCTCCTATGCCATTTAGGAGCTTTTGAAAACCACACTTTTAATATTCATAGACAGCTTTGAGATCTTCGGAAGGAAAGTACTATCGCAGTACAAAGTATTACTGTATATACAGCAGCTTAACAAAATGTAAAAAGTTACAGAAGACTAATTCCTTCCATCCCCTCACAAATTAATTCTCTACCCCAGTGGTTCTTAAATTTTGCTCCCTAGAGCAGCGGATCTCAACCAGGGGCACATGTATTAAATGTTGTTAGGTATTCCAGAGGGTACCTCAACTCATCTAGATATTTGCCTACTTTTACAGCAGGCTACATAAAAAGCACCAGCGAAGTCAGTCCATTCTAAAATTTCATACAGACAATGACTTGTTTATACTATTCTATACGATACAATGAAATCTAAGTAAAATGTTTATATTCCAAAGGATTTATTTTATAATTATATGGCAAAAATGAGAGAGTAAGCACTTTTTCAGTAATAGTGTGACACTTCTAATTTTATAAGCAGGTAGTTTTTAAGTGAGGTGAAATTTGGGGGTACTCAAGACAAACCAGACACCCAAAAGGGGTACAGTAGTCTGGAAAGGTTGAGAGCCATGGCCCTAGAGAACTGACTAGTCATAGAGTACTGGCTCTCATTTGCAGCTTCTCAATTTATTTAAGAGACCATTGAAAATACACGCACTAACTTGCTACTATTACTTTTCAGGATACACAACTGTAGTAGCCAGAAGTGGAAGGAGATCATAAATAAGAAAAGGGGAGATAGGCCACACAGTTATGAATGGGATGTGCAGGAGACACTCATTATTATTAAAATGTGGTTCAGACTATGCAAGTTTGGGAAACCACAGCCTGCCTTCCACCAAAATCTCTACATCATGTGAACTAGAAGCCATCTTGTGGGGCTGCTGTAAATGGCAGACTTAGCTATATGCCAGCACAGACTGCATTTCTGCTGCAACAGGTCAACTAGTCCACTGTTAGTAAAGCACTTTGTTTTACTTCCACAACTGATTGCAGCCCAAGATCTCAAATAACTCACTACTGGCCATTTTAATTTCTTGCCACTGCTATTCTAAAAGGATTTGCCTGAATAAATTAGACAGTAGGAAATTACAGTAAAATACACGTGCAGAATGCCAACATGAGGACCAGCAACAAACCCATTAGATATTCTTCTGGAGGGGTTGACGAAGGTAAAAAAATGGATGGCCCACCCAAAGCTTAAGCATGCAACTCCCGTTCTCTTTTCAAGCGAAAGAAAAAAACCCATCATATTGCAGGTGTGCAAATGTTTCCTAATCCTCTGTGCAAGTGCATGAAGTGAGACTCTTTGGAAAGCTTTGAGAGCCAAACTGCTCTGTTTTAAGGGGGACAAGGAGCAGTTATAAAGCAGAGGAATCTTGTGAAATGCACTTGGAGATCCCTCAGAAGGCAGGTGCTATGTGTGAAGGCACAACAACGAAAGACCTGAATTTTAGAGCAAAAGCTTCAACTCGCTGGGTCCAGTTCTCGCCTCACTTACCATGATGTAAATCACAAATAAGTCCATCAAAGTCCAAGGAGCTCTATTTGGGAGGTGGAGCTGTGCTCTTACCCCGCTGTACAGATGGGGAACTGAAGCACAAAGCAATGAAGTGCTTTCCACAAGGTTACATAGGAAGCCTGTTGGGAACCAGAAATGGAACTCTGGTATCCCATATCCCAGGCCAGCATCCTAACCAGTGGCCTCTTCCTTCCTTTTAACACCTCCTTACTTCCTAGTGACAACCCTGGTTTCCTTTGCTTCACTTCAGAAAGACCTTCCCTCTGTTTTTCCCTCTCACTCCCACCTCCTCTGACCTCTATTTCTCAACGTCCCTGAGAGGAAAAACAATCTGAATTGCTCTGTAATATGAACTCTCAATAAAAAAAGTGACAAAGATTCCTGTTGTAACAACTCGCATGGCTTAAAGAAAAGTATGCCAGTTTTTCCGTTACTGTACCTAGCTCTACCTTCCCCATTTGGGTCATTAATAAGCGCTATCAGGCGTTTATGCATCAAACACCACCACCCTTTTAAGGTCTCCTTTATTAATGAAAAGTTCAACAGAACACACAAGAAAGAGACCTTCAACCACATGTCTTAGCACTTGAGTCTAACTGTCCGAAAGGCCAGGTCCTTTATCCATGAGGAATTCTCAACTGGATTCCTTTCCTGGAGCCAGGACCTCTGCAAGGCCTTCCTTCCTGTTGACTACAGCTCTTCTCCTAGCAACATGCAGCTTCCTGCAGATTGGGCCTCCTGTGATTATGTGGGATTTTGTGACCAAATAATACATCCCCAACCAAGTAGCAAAGGCGATAAAACGGCCAATGAAAGCGTGAGGGCAAGAGGTGCTTTTGCCGTAGGAGTTCCTCTACTCTGGAGCCTCCTCTCTCTAGGAGCTTCCTCCCCTAATTGAGCTCTGGTAGCCAACTAGCTGTCAATCAGCTACCTAGGCAGTTAATTACTTGCAGGTGGGCTGAGATGAGCTGACTTCCCTTGACATAAAGACTGATACTATGTTATATTTCTCAGTGCTGAATCTGTATCATACACTATACACACACATGTGCACAAACACATACGCATGCCAATCTTTCATACTGTAGCAGGATACACTGCTGAGATTATTCTGACGTCACTATCTTTTAGCAAATTAACATTTAGCAAATGCTGAAAGCTCTGATAAAAGTTGGCCACTTTGTCCCCACATTCCCACTGCCCATTTTATTATCTTTGCTACATGATTAGGGATGTTTTATTTGGTCCCAAAATGCTATCAGATATGTTCCTTTAAAAACAGAGCACATGCAATTCTATGGAGGATTATGTTTTGAAACTTGTTTTCCAATGGGAAAAAACTTGGGTTTCTTTTAAAATCAGCATTTCCGTCTCCACTAAATGTTTATGGAGCCCTGATCCTTTCCAGCATTACATTCTGAAGACCTAATCCTGCAGGCGTTATTAATGTTTATTATAGAATCATAGATGTGTAGGATAGGAAGGGACCTAAACAGGGCATCTAGTCTAGTCCCCTGCACTCAAGGCAGGGCTACGTAAGAAGTAGACCATTCCTGACAGGTGTTTGTCTAACCTGTTCTTGCAAACCTCCAGCGATTTTGTGTGCATTACTGTGGCACCTCTGAAGCAGACTAATAGACCAGGACCCCAGGACCGCATTGGGCCAGGAGCTGACCAAACAAAGACAGAACAAAAAGACAGTCACTGCCTCAAAGGCTTGGTCTAAAACAGGGGGAAAATGAGAATAGCATAGCTGAAGTCGACGTATCTTAGGTCGACTTACCTCACGGTGCGGGGTCAACTGTCGCCACTCCCTTGTCAACTCCGCTTCTGCCTCTCGCCACGGTAGAGTCCAGGAGTTGATGGCAGAGCGATCGGGGATTGATTTATCACGTTTACACTAGCTGCGATAAATCGATCCCTGATAGATCGATCACTACCCGCCGATCCGATGGGCAGTGTAGACGTACCCACAGAGTTTAAAATCTAGGTGCTGAAGTTGAAGGTGCTGAGCACTAAAAAGAGGGCCAAGACCTTACATTGCAAAGGCTTGAAATGGGGGCAACTGAAACATACAAGCAGGAGAGACTCTTAGGATAGTGGAAACATCCTTAAGAAGAAATGGAATCACATTAATTAGAAACCATACCAGTTTTGGAAGCAATTATTTTTCACATTTTTAATTTATGGTGGACTGCCTCTGTTAATCTACCCAAGCGAAGGATATTAAAGCAGCATACTGTAGCTCAGTACCAGTGAGGTAACAGATGCACTGTGCAAGACAGAAGAGACGCAGAGGGAGTACTGAACAGGAAAGTACATTAATTTAACCCTGCACTGGAAGTTTGAAGAGATTTTAAACATGCCTATATAAAAGCAACCAGACACCCAAATAACGTAATATATATCTCAAAGGCTCAGCTGTATAGAGACAGCTTTGTAGAGCAATATTTTCCCCTCATTCATTATGCAGATTATGATTTGAGCAGCATGAAAAATGTATGATTACAGAGGGGGGAAAAACTCCTAGGAAGCTACAACATGACTCATTCCTTTAATAAACTTCAAAGATATCATTTACAAGCAAAGCGGACGCAGTGGCAAATGGAATTACCAAGTACTTGGATGGTTGATTAATTCTCTCTCACACACACACACACGAGTGAAAATCATCTTAGCAACACACTGTACAAAAGCACATCAGCTTTCAACTTCTTAAAACTTGAGCTAATTAACAGTGCCAACAATGCCTCTAAAACATAAATGGTTGATTAGAGCAGTCTTGTTATATTTTTCAGCAATACCTGAAAATAGCGATTACTTAGAAGCCAACTATTGAAAAGGAAACAGTCCTATTATACACAATAGCTTATATATAAACTTCTCTGTAGTGGAAATATCAATGACACTCTCTTAATTAGTCTTTAATATGCATGTTTTCAGCATGCTAATTATACTAACAGCTTTCAGACAAATACCTTGAAATCCAAACCTCTTCAAAAGTGTCTTAAATACTCGGGCCAATTTGTGCTTTTGGTTCTGCGCATGTAAATCCAGAGTAACTCCACTGAACTCACTGTGGATTTACATACTGATGTAATGGAGCTGAATTTTCACCACTGATTTTATACCATGTCTTCTGCTAGTTTGGTAATTGTAATTACAGTCAATGAGAAACACAAAAAGGAGTGCTGTCTGGTGCTCACGAGAGTGTTTCTTCTTTTGAGATTTGGATCCTTTCCAAGGACCTGAACAATCATGAATCATTCTAATCCAAATGGCTGTGGAGGAAGATTACCTGTGAACTAAAAATGAGAGAGCTTTGCTTCTTTTCTAAAATAAGCTGCAGGCCTTCCAATTTAATTATTATGAACAAGAGAACTCTCTTATCTACTAAACCACTGATTATAAATTCATTAAACAGCGTACTGTGTGAAATGACAAAAGAATAAAGTGCTGCCGTCAAAATGTGGCTGACCTACTATTAGAGAGACTGGATTACTGCTCAGAAATTCGGGCAATCTTGACCCAAGGCAAATGTAACTACCTTAAACTGCCTGCTGATGGATCAAATACTCTGCAATAAAAATGCGTATTATTGGGATTTCAATATTGTCTAAAGCTATAATACACAACTACTCCTCACTGAAATGTGTTTTTTTATATCCACACTCAAGTTGATTGGACATCAGTTTATTTGTATCAATTATATCTGACAACCCAATAATTCAACTGTTTAGTCATGAAGTGTAACCACAATATAAAGGCTACTTCCATGAACATGGGTTGTACTCTAACATTTAGAAATGGACTGCATAGATATTTTAAAAAATAATATCATCAAGTTTTAAAGAATATCACGTTCCAAATCTGGTTTGTTTGTACAAACACCTGCCCATAGAGCAGGCTCTATGCCTCAGTTTTCCCATCAGTAAAATAGGGATAATGATACTTATCCACCTTTACAAAGCATTCAGATCCACAGATGGAAAGCATTATGTAAGTGTTATTATTTACTCTATTAGCATTAAGTGGTGACGGTGTTTAAAAATCATGATCCAGATTTGGCTATCACCTTACATTAGTTGTGCCATAATAATACTTTTAATGATAACAAATACTTTCAGACATCTATATCAGTTTTCATGGTTTATACCTGCTATTTACTTTATACATTACTCTTGGCTTAGACAATGAAAACAGACAAGTCTTTCAGATTGGTTTCTGGTTATTTTCAGACACTGACACACCAACAGAATGCCACAATGTTTGGGCTGCAAAAAGAATGTAGGGAATAATTAAATCAAAACAAAAAAGTAACCTGCTTTAATTTTTCTCTCTCTCACATCAAGAAAACGTGTATTGATGCTAGATTTTGTTAAATGACTAAATTTTCAGCCCAAACTACCTGACAGGGTGCATCTAGAATTCAAGATTTGTTTTTAAAAATACAATCTCCTGCTAAAATGTTCACATGTATTTGACCTGAAGCTCTTGAATAAGTGACTTGACTGCAGTAGGATGTCAGATACAAATCGAGTTAAGCACATATGTATGCATTTAGCACTCTGGGGCCTTATCCTGAAAAAGGAATAGCAAAAAGTGCTGTCTGTATATTTTTCCAATACAAAATTTTACTTGGCCTGGTATTCAAAGGGGTTTGGCCTTCAGTGGGAGCTCCCCCTCTCTGAAAATCACGCCATGCTGCGTGCAGTTTTGGCACTTCCCTTTCTCTCTGCCGAGCTATGACTCATTTAACCTAGAGTTCTGTAGATAATGGTACAGGTCAGCGTTTCTCAAGCATGAAAATTATATATCAGTTGTTTTTGTTTTATAGCACTCGCTAGGACACGTCATTTTTAACTTCATCTTCTCTCCATCTAAGTGCAGAATGGAACGCTACCCAGACTCTGAATAGCTTTCTGACAAATGAAAGCAATCAGCTTTCGCTTCTTGCAAGTAAAAGCTCATTAAAGAAGAGTTAATTTTCCTCTGTTTTAAACACTTACATAATCTTTAACATTTAATAGGACATGGGTAAGCAGAACAGGGGAGATGCTTCCATGTGGCCCTACCCAGCCAGCTTATTAACAGGTCATTTAAATTTGATAGCAAAGCCTCAGATACCAGTTCCAGAAAGCCCTTCCTCCTTCTGACTGACGCCAGATTCACCATCCCTCATACGCTAGCCCAGAACCCCGGAAGTGCTGGGCTGAAAGCAGTGATGCAGGATAGAGCTAGACAAATGCAGCAGCGGTGGTCAAAAGACTGAGTTGACAAAGGCTTTTGGAAATTATACATACTGGGCCTGAGTCTCATTTATACTTAACGCCCCTTTGCCCTGCCAGAGCTCTTCCTTGAAGTAGCAGCATGGTGTAAAATAGCCTTTGGGTAACTGGGAATCTGGCCCAATATTTTAAGTGAAAGAAATTGGTTAAATACAAAAAGGACAAAGGAAGAGGATCAGTTATGGAGGCTTTCCTCATTACGTGAGCCTACCAAACTCAAGTGTCCTCAGGGCAGCACAATTGGGCCTTTCTTTACTAGTGCCAGCCTGCTCCCCAAGTGAACTGTTCCTGGGTAGGTGTGTGTCTGTTTAGCAATGATGTACAAAGGGCCACGCAAACACAATCACCAGGTTTACTGCACTGACTGGTAAGGGTCTGCAAAATCAGGGTCAGAGCTGCAAGAGGGTCCGTACGCATGAGCGCTCTCACACATGTTGTCTGAAAGCTACTGTCAGTTTGCAGAGAGAGGTTTGGAGTAAGTGCACACAAGGGCACAGATACAATTTGGAATGTTAGTGTAACAGATTTGCTGTGTAAACCACGCCATTTAGAGGTGTATTTGTTTTCTGCATGCTTATCTGGACTTCATCCCGGTAGCACCGCCAGTGCATTTTTAAATAAGTTAATCTACTGCATATGCACATGTTTTCCATATCTTTGGAATGAATTATTAAGGATCCAAACACTAAACCTTTTATTAAATTTCACACAGTCTTCTCTAATAAGTTGTTGAGCTCAATGTAGGGTTAAACCTGTTGAAATTTAATGGCCTGTGACATACAGAACATCTGACTAGATAATCTAATGTGCCCTTCTGGCTTTAAATGCTATGAATCTATGAATGCACTTGATTTGGAAAAAAAAAAAAAAGCAAGATACTGTGTGTTTATTAATATAAACTGGTGGCTTCCCAGGGAAAAAACTGATAAGATATGTCACCGATAAAAAGCCAAACTGCATGTTCGATAGATTAAATACACAAATCACTTTTGAATTAAAGTGCAACAGTCCTATTATGGCATTAAAATATGCAGTAATTGTGTTTTTGTTATATGGATCTCTTAATTTTGATCTCCATAAACCTCATTCTCCTGACCCACAGGTTTTACACAAGGGTAACCATCGCCAATAACAAAATTAATGCTAGTTTACACTAGTTTAAGTGAGAGAAGAATAGGGTTCAACAGAGTTGCACCAATGTAAGATGTGTAAATGAGACCAGAATTAGATTCTAGATCTTTTGACCTTCCACTACACCCCAAGAGTGTTTCTGGAGCAACAGGGGATTAGCTACATTGATTTAAAACGAACATAATTTATTTCAAGTATTTAACCAGGAAAATCCCACTGAGATGAAGCCTCATTTTGTAGCAGATGCTCTACGGGACCTAATTCCTTTTTCTTTTCTTGGTCTCCTTTCTTGAACCCATTGCACTAGAGTAAATAGGGGAAAAAAGACTATTATGACTCTTGGTCTCCAATGAGTTCTTCAATCTACTTTATTCCCAAAGGATTAAAAATAATACCTTGTAAATCAAGAAAAGATTTGAGGGAAAGTTCCCACATCACAGGTGCTCTGTACATCCTCTCTTGGGTGTCACTCTATCAAAAATATTATAGCTGCACTTAAGGACAGACCCCCTATGTCCATCAGCAGGAGTGACATCAAGAAGTTAAATAGCACCTAAGAACTCTAAGTAAGACGTACAACTGTACCCAGCAAGTGCAGAAAGAAAGAATGGACTCCGCAATATTCAGAGCCCCTGGATCTGATCCCTTCTCAGTGCTACATGACATCCATGCTGCTAGGAGTTTAAACTTTGACTCATTGCACTTAATCCCCATAGTATTGCCAAAACTGTTGGATTACATTCCTGGGCCAACTGCATCCCCAGCAGACCTCACTGACTGCAACAAGGTGACAGTTGGAGTGGGTTTGGCTCAGTAACTGCATCATAAGATAATCACCTATCTCCGTAACTCAAAACAGACTGCCTGCATTTTAGTGCAGGGTCACTGCTTTCAGGACTACAGAGTCTCAGGCGACAGCATTTTATAGGAAGCACTCACATTCCTATCGAGAGTCTTGGGGCTTTATCCAAACCCCATTAAAGTCAATGGAAAGACTCTGATTTCACTGGGCATTGCATCCAGCCTATGGTGGCTTTCATCAGGACCCAGAGCCCTTTTCCAGGCTAATTTTGTCCACACGCCCAGACCCAGAGTTCTCTTGATTTTCTCATGCTTAGACTCCTAGAGAACAGATTCACCACAAAAGGCCTATCACTCCTCTACCATTCGTTTCACTATGACCCTGCAGCACTCTTAGGAGGAGGTGAGCACCCTCTGCTCCTGGACGAGCTGGAAGATGGGAGTTGAAGGCACCCAGAATCTCTCAGAAGCATTACCAAACTGACATGGTCTGCACACTCACTTGATCACACACATACGACTGGGCACAGAGACTGGTGAAGATGGCACTGAAATTATTGCGGCTACCTATATTTACAGACATAGTGCTTGCCTCTCTGCAACATACACTAGCAGAAACATGGTCTCGTGGTCAAAGCACTGGATTAGGACCGGGAACAATCTAGATTCCAGGCCCGCCACAGACTCCTGGCGTCACCGTGAACAAGTCACTTCCCTTCTCTACAGCCAAGTTCCCCATCTGTAAAACTGGGTTGATAATAATTATACTTCCTCTCTCTGACCCTCTGGACTTGCCTATTTACATTGTAAGAGCACTTTTTGGAGCACTGAGTGTTTTCTCTTATTGTACATTCATACAACATAATTCAGTGGGACCCTGACCTCAGCTGAGGTCTCTATCATCCCCACCCTCACACCAGACAGCCAGAGCTCAGGTACGAATGGGGAAAATAATCTAAGTAGATAGAAGCCATTATTGTTAAAACAAAGGTGTAGGTGTTGCCTTTCCATGTTGGCATTATTTCACTGGGGTATAAGTGTCTCTCTCATCCGTGTTGAGATGCACCTTGTCTCGATACCAGCCAAGAGAAAAGGGAGGCCAAAATATAATAGTTCCACTCTCGAAGTAAGAAACCATGTAATCACATTCACAGAGACAGCACAGTAATAGGAGAAAACTATTGTGCCTTCCCCACTGAGCCAAACCCTCTGCGCTTCAAAAATACTGCTGTTTAGCAGAAACTGGCAAATAAAACTGGATGGAACAAATAAGATTGCTGGTTGACCTAATGCTAAATGTAGTGTGAGCTGCTTTATTCCTATGGAGCATAACATTTACCTCCTTTAAAATGTTACACCCGTTTTAAAGAACTGAAAGATGAAAGAAAAGGGTTAAAAAAACCCTGCCCCAAAATAAAAGCACTAAAAATAAAAAATCCACTGAAAAACCCATGAGGAAGTGTTTGTCTTTCATTGACTACAAATTACAGTCCATTTAAACAAAACAATCAAGTGTCAAGCAAATCTCATCTCGAGGAAAGTGTCAGAAAATTTCATGACATTTTAAAGAGATGGAAATGCCATCCAAATCTAAAAATGTTCCGCTGATGCATAGACAGCTGTGCCATTTGGTTCAGACAGTGATAAGATCAGTTCAGTTCTCAGGAAAAGAAAAATCCCATCTTGAATGGGCACTGCCTGCAAATGCTGTAAGTAATAGGGTGCTTCATATTTAAGCTTGTTTTTTTAAGGACATACACACTGCTGCAGTTCTTATGCATTAAAATAACAGGACAGTACAATTCAATTTAAAAGCTCTGTGATGACTCAAGTGGAGAAATGGAGGCTATTGCAGGATCTGCAATAGATGGAGGTTCACCTAGTTTGCGGATAGTTTATTTTTATCAGGTGACTATGCTAACCAATTATTTGTGTTTTATTGTATTGAACTGTCCACTTTTGTCTTCTAACTTAGCTACTGTCTTCATGTACAGTATCATGCACATTGAAAAAAACCTTTAAATGAGAAAGCCAATGCACAAGTCGTTTTCATGCCCTAAGAACTATACAGCTGATGTTGAAATTGTACATTGCGAAAATTTTCAGCCAGCTGTAATTAAGGGCCATGTACAGGGGCAGACAAGAGGAATGGAGAAGCCCCAAGAAGGTTTCCCACCTCTTTCGGCCTCTGTGCAGAGTCTGCTATTGATAGGCAAAATGCATGCTGCGTCCCCTTAAAGGACATAAGCATGAGACACTCTGGCCCACATACCATCTCTATGCCTGGTGGCACTGTGCCTGGAGCCCTGCGCGGATACAAAATTTATATCCGCAGATATAAAGCAGATATCAATGGAGCTGGATGACTCTAGCGATGATGAGTGAGACCAGCAGGGCCATGGCTAGTGACTGGGCCAGGAACGCAGCGGCAAAAGCAGCAGCATGTCAGGCCACCGTTCACGGGAGTCCACACCCATGCCAAGCAACAACTCTGACATGGCTGTACTATCCCAGCCCTGCCCACTGGGGCCGCTACCAGGCTCATTGGCAGCTGTGCCTGGTTGTACTAATCCCCCACCTTACTACCCCTGTCCATGCCCTCCTCCCCAAGCTGGGACCAGGAGTAGGGCAGCAACTCGGGTGGGGGGGGTGCAGACAGGGGTAAGGGGGCCAAGGCTGGGGTGGGGCCAGGAGCGAAGCCCAGGCACAGGGCTGGCAGCTGGGACCCCAGGTTCGGAGCTCCAGGCATGGGGTCAGTAGCAGAATGAGTGGCCAGCAGCCACACACCCCCAGATGTTCCTCTGGGCCCTCCCAGGGGGACGTGCCCACAGTTTGGGGACCTCTGTGCTAGTGTGTACAAGAGGCTCACACACTCCCAGACAGGAGTCCCTGCCTTATAGCAGTGTGCGCCTCCTTGTGGTGAGAGAGCCATGCCTGTGTCATTTATTTACTCAGTGCTCATGTAATCTTGAATTATTGTGTTACAGAAAGTGGAGAGGAAAAAACTAGACGCTATGTAGTGGAAAAGCTCTGATTCACAGCTCACCTTAACTTCGATGAAGTCTGGTTTACCAAGGGACACCAGCTCAGCATAGGCTTTGAGTTCATCCACGTTCCAAGCTTTCACCAGTGTCAGTCTATACACTGTGCGCTGTTGCTGAAATAGAGAAAAACTCAGTTCAGTGACACTTGCTTTGCACTCCACTTACTGAGCCACTGAGGTTTCCTACTTTGTAATTCACAATCCTCAAACTGTCACCAAAAAAGAAAAAGCTTTTTATTGTAGAATCCTAGTTCCAAGTACTGGGGGGAGGACTGCGGTAATCTAGATCATGAAGCAGGGCTGCCCAGAGGATTCCGGGGGCCTGGGGTCTTTGGTGCGGGGGGCCCTTCCGTTCCGGGACCCGCCGCCGAAGTGCCCTGAAGACCCGCGGCGGGGGCCCCCCCCCCGCCGCCGAATTACCGCCGAAGCAGGACCCGCCACCGAAGTGCAGCCCGGTCTTCAGTGGTAATTCGGCGGCAGGGGGCCCCCACCGCGGGTCTTCGGGGCACTTCGGCGGTGAATCCCAGAATGGAAAGGCCCCCCGCCACCGAATTACCGCCGAAGACCGAGCTGAACTTCGGCGGCGGGTCCCGCTTCAGTGGTAATTCGCCAGTGGAGGGTCCTTCCGCTCCGGGGCGGAAGGACCCCCCGCCGGCGAAGACCGGGAGCGGAAGAAGCTCCTGGGCCCGGCCCCGCAAGAGTTTTCCGGGCCCCCCAGAGCGAGTGAAGGACCCCGCTCCAGGGGCCCCGAAAAACTCTCGTGGGGGCCCCTGTGGGGCCCGGGGCAAATTGCCCCTCTTGCCCCCTCCGGGCGGCCCTGTCATGAAGGGAATAACCCATGCTCCATGAACTAACTTTTGATCTAGAATGACTGCATCTAACACTCTCTCTCCATATGCAATTACATATGGGAGTATTGAATTATCAGGACAATCACTTGGTTCCAGCAGAAATCAAGAACGTTTCTTCCCCTTTGGTATGACATTTCATAATTAGTTGCAATACGGATATTTTATTTCATCAAAATGAATCATATGGCATTGCCAGTAATGGAGACAAGCAATTAGACTAGAGGGAGCCTTCATCTGCTCGGGTCTGACGATTGCTATGGTACACTATGTTCACTATTGCTGCAGAAAAAGCTCCCTTGTGACAAGTTATGCATTTTATTGGAAACAAAAGTGACAATTAAAATTGCTACCAAAAAATATTTGTGTGTCCCTAATCCATAAAGACTGTGGCTATAAACCATTAAAAATAGTGTGCATTATTTGCAATGCTATTAAATAAACCAACATCAATTCATCAGCAGCACTCTATCCTGGCTCTGAATCTCATCACCACCACTACTTCTAGGTTTCTACCTGCTCTCCACAAAATCTTTCTCCACAAAGCTGCTCTCTTCACTAACTGATGAAACAGTCTATCCAAGCACTGGGATTTCTCATCGCACTAGCCTATTTCCTAGGAGGCCACAGTAAACACGCTCATGCATAGTACTGGCCCTGTGCGTCTCTTGAGAATAAAGTGATTCTGTTCAGCAGCTTCATTCTTTATAAACTCATAGATTTAAGGTCAGAAGGGACCATCATGATCATCTAGTCTGACCTCCTGCACATTGCAGGCCACAGAACCTCATCCACTCACTCCTGTAATAGACCCCTAACCTCCAGCTGGGTTACTGACATCCTCAAATCATGGTTTAAAGACTTCAAGTCACAGAACCATTACACGGATTTAAACCTGCAAGTGACCCATGGTACAGAGGAAGGTGAAAAACTCCTGGGGTCTCTGCCAATCTGACCTGGGGCAAGGGGAGATGGGGGGGAGATTCCTTCCCAACCCCGAATATGGCAATCAATTAAGACCCTGAGCATATAGGCAAGACCCAACAGACAGACACCTGGGAAAGACGTCTCTGTATTATCTCAGGGCTCTCTCCATTTACTGTCCTATCACCAGACACTGGAGATATTTGCTGCTAGCAGTCACCGATGGGCCACATTTCATTGTAGACAGTTCCATCATACCATCCTCTCCATAAACTTACCCAGGTCAGTCTAGAAGCCACTTAGGCTTTTTGCCCTCACTGCTCCCCTTGGAAGGCAAGAAACCTTCATCTAATTTCAAGCATAAACTTGCTGGTGGCCAGTTTATATCCCTTTGTTCTTGTGCCCACATTGGCGTTTAACGTAAATAACTCCTCCCCCTACATGGTATGTATCCCACTAATGTATTTATAGAAAGCAATCACATCTCCCCTAAGCCTTCTTTTGTTTAGGCTAAACAAGCCAACCTCTAAGTCTCTCCATTCCTCGGATCATCCTAGTAGCCCTTCTCTGCACCTGTTCCAGTTTGAATTCATCTTTCTTAATACAGGAGACCAGAACTGCACACGGTATTCCAGAAATGGTCTCATCAGTACCTTGTATAACGGTACTAACACTTCCTTGTCTTTCCTGGAAATACTTCGCCTGATGCATCCTAGGACTGCATTAGCCTTTTTTCATGGCCATATTACATTGGCAGCTCATCCTGTGATCAACCAATACACCCAGGTCTTTCTCCTCCTCTGTCACTTCCAACTGATACATCCCCAGCTTATAGCAAAAATTCTTCTTGCTAGTCCCTTTCTTAGGGCAAGCTTGTTCAAGCAGATACTAGCAACAACCCTTTTGTAAGCAGGAAGCCACTTAACTATGAGATAAGGCGAGGCTCTAGTTTTATTTTTCGAGAAAGCTCATTTGCCCTCTTATTCCCCTAGCTCCTTCATCTTTCACTATATTCCAAACAGAAGCTGGTAGAATAAAACATTATTTATAGAGCAATTTTCCAGCAAAATTGTTTTTTCGATTAACTCATTTTACATCCTTGGCAGAGAGTACATTGTAAAATGTTACAAGAGTACCGGCTTACTTCGAAAAGATAATGCAACAAATCCATGGCAACCTAAGACTTCACGGTTGTCAGTAGGCTGCATACCACGGCCAGAGATTCACAGGAACATCAGGGAGAGAAATCAAATGTTTCTGGAGCAAAAGAATCAGGCCTTTACTACTTGAATTGGAAAAGATTCTCTGCTAGCTGTCAGCATTACAGGGCCTACAGCAGAATTTCATAAGCCATCCTGATTCCGTTCAGTATAGGTGAGTTGTACACATACACACTAGCCAGTTTATTACAGAATATACTAAATATGTTCAACCCGTGGGAGAACACTTCAACCTCTCTAACCACTCAGTGACAGACCTGAAGGTGGCAATTTTGCAACAAAAAAACTTCAAAAACAGACTCCAAAGAGAGAGTGCTGAACTTGAATTAATATGCAAATTAGATACAATTAATTTAGTTTGAACAGAGACTGGGAATGGTTGGGCCATTACACTAATTGAATCTATTTCCCCATGTTAAGTATCTTCACACCTTCTATGGGTCATCTCGATCATCACTTCAAAAGTTTTTTTTCTCCTGCTGACAATAGCTCATCTCAATTGATTGGCCTCTTACAGTTGGTATGGCTACTTCCACCTTTTCATGTTCTCTGTATGTATAAATATCTTCTTTCTGTGTGTTCCAGTCTATGCATCCGATGAAGTGGGCCGTAGCCCATGAAAGCTTATGCTCAAATAAATGTGTTAGTCTCTAAGGTGCCACAAGTAGTCCTGTTCTTTTAGCGGATACAGACTAACATGGCTGCTACTCTGAAACCTGTCATTACTAACAAAGGACCAGCAGACAAAACCAGACAGGGTGCCACTGCTTGAAAACAAAGGTTGAAGACTGATTGCTCCTTTAGTTAATATTTAAAAACATCTTGGGCCAGGTTTTTAAAGATATTTAAGTGCCTAAAAATGCAGGTAGGCACCTACCTGCAGCTGTAGGCACCTAAATCCAGCCCTTATGCCTCAGCACTTCTGCCCATTATGAGCAAAAAGCCTCAGAAAGTCATCATGGTACACAAGGAAAAAGGGTAAAATTTTCAAGAGTGCCTAAAGTGACTTGGGCCCAGATCCTCCAAGGTATCTAGGCCCCTAGCTCCCATTGAAATCAAAGGCAGTTATGGGCCTGGAGATCTTTGAGCAGGTGGGTCTTAGCAGCCTAATTACTGTTCATTTTCAATCAGACTTAGGCACTTTTAATTTTACTGCTAGCCTTAAAAGTTGAACCTGCAAAGTCCTTGAAGGGATACACCTCTGCGAGGACCTCGCATATAAAGAATCAATAACAGTTTGATATGATAAGCTAACACAAAAGCTTATAGAAGAAACCTGAGATTAATATACATTTTACAGGAAACCAACAGCATCCCTCTTGAAAGTCGGCGTGTTAGCTGCCAAATTCTGGATTAGCTACATTGCGTAGAAAGCCCATCTGTAGCAGCTGAGATAATCAATGAAGACACAATAATAACATTAATCTAATTTACTTTAACAAGTGATATCACTTCTAAAAGACTCTAGTCCATGTGACAAGTATCCTGGCACATCAAGAAGGAGGAGTGATTTCTAAGCCCAGAGTTTGGCATGAATGAAGTATCTGTCCTCCCCAAAGCCCTCCATTGTTCATAACCTTGTTGCCTTCTGGGAATGGTAAGGTGAAGGCTTTTGTGATACAACTGAAGTAGCAAAAGGAAAGTTCAGGAAGCGAGATAACAGCAAGGTCATGAAATGGATTATTAAAAAGAGAGAAAGAACAATGGGAATGCTAAGGATACAGCATCTTTTACAAGGTTATTGGTGGGAAAGGAAACCAAAGATTACGAAAAAATCTTAACTTCGGTAAAATCTCATCTGTATTGCATGCCTGACCATTTTTTTAAGCAATTGTGACATTACCCAGAGTACAATCTGGACTGTTGACCAGCTGTGTCCCTCAACTCTCTAACCTGAGGTGCCTTTTACGCTGCTTTGCTGTAAGAACAACCACTCCTGGTCTGCTCCCACGTAGCCTCTAGCATGTAAATTACTCCCAGCTATATTACAAGAGTGTTCTAGCCAGCCAGTCATGTATTATATTACAGGGCGACACCCGCAAACTCCGAGTCAGACTTCTCCCTAGAAATATGCATCTTGTACTGCCCACCTTTTTGTTTCGGGATAATACAAGCTCATAGAAAGTCCATTGCTTCATTAATAGAAAATGATATGCACAGACCCTGTTATCTCAGATGAAGGTTTCCAAACACTTCAATCCAAACACACTGGTTTAGATAAAAGAATAAATGTTTATTAACTACTGAAAGAAAATTTTTAAGTGATTACAAGTAATGAGGCATAGAAGTCAGAACTGGTTACAAAGAAACTAAAAAGTAAAATCCAACTAACACCTAACTTAACAAGCTAAGTGAATTTAAAGCAAAAATGTCCCTCACCACATGCTTTTACAGTGTCACTGGCTGGAATCCTTCCAGCCAGAACCCTACTCCTAGTTCAAAGCTCTCTCTTTGTCTTTCAGGTGTTGTGGCTGTTATAGGCAGAGAGGAAGGCAGGAGTATTTTGGGGCATCTCTTCCCATTTCTTATAGTTCTCTTTTCCCTTTGAAGATCATTTCCAGCTGAGGTTCAGAAGACAGGAGGTCTGGGGGACAGGAACCTCCAAGCTGTTTTCTTTGCTGCTATGCAATTTTTTTTACTTGTACCCTTCCGCCTGCCAAAGAATGACCACTTAACCAGGTGATAGTCCATTTGATTTTGTTGATACCTGGCTGAGACGCTGGCTAGCCTTTTGTCTCTGGGGAACTGTTCTGAAGCTGTTTCCCCATATTTGGAATATGTCTTATACAGTAGAATTTTATAACTTTACATACCATGGTGCCACACATATTTAAACACCACAATAATGTTCAGCAGATTATGAGTTTTCAAATGATACCTCACAAGGCATACTTTGTACAAAATTTATCATAGTCACGCAAAAAGGGTGAACATAGGGGTACAGACTGTCATACCAATGAAATTAGAAATTGCTCCCCAAGGGTCAGCTGGGACTGGAAAATAAATATGTGTAGCTTCAACGTAATGTTAAGTAAACTAATGGCTCTTAATTCAAGCTCGTCGATGCAAAGGGCCAAAGTCAGGAAGAATACATTCCAAATGCAATCAGTGAGTTGTGTGCCCTGCATGAATTAAGTCTAGAGGTAACGCTGGAATGTCTCATAAAAATAACAATAAGAACAGGGCCCAGTGCAGTTCTGCTGTGTGTGCAGAAAAGGCAGCATGCTGATAATACACATGCACAAATCTTTAGTGACTCGGAGAAGGAAGATACCGCTCTATCCGGAGGTTAAAGCCCCAACAGAAACTTTTCATTAAAATGTGGAAACGCCCGTTTGTATGGATTTCCATCACAGTCTCAATAATCCCCATTGGAATAGGCTGATTGAATACCAGTCAAGAAAAACTACCCACTCCATTTAGGCTACTCACAGAACCCTTAGCAATTCTACTAGGTTACAATCTAAAGAAGGTTACTGACTCAAGGAAGGACACATTGACAACACAACTACTGACAGAAGCCAGATCCACAATAGCCCCTTTTTGGAAAAGGACAGATTCCCCAATATTAGTGGCATGGAGATGGAGAAATGAAGTATGTAAAATCTGTTTGACAGGGGAAAAAGACAGACAGCCTTATATCAGCATCAGCTAGATGTTATGAGATATGGTTAGCATTTTGGGGAATTTGAACAAAAATGCACAGAATTTAACCAAACACAAAAACATCTTTTCAATGTAACAAATACGGGCTAAGAATTATAATATTTGTTAATACATGAATGGAAAGATGATGTATGTTAATAATGATAAAATAAAAATGAAAACAAAATTAGCCAAGACACAAAGGCGGTGAGAATCTCTTTGCAAAATCATGGCAATTGCCACTATATGGAGCAAGGGTAGCATGCCCCTTAGCCTAACTGAAGTGTTAACAGCTCAGGACAGAATCAAAGATTTAAGAAACATGTGCATTCCAGAAGGCATCATGCACAGCTGTAGTATCTACTTGGAATGTGCTATCCACTTGAGTACCATTGGTTTGTAGCAAGATCCTTGTGAAAAGCCTGTAAAATGTTCTCTCAAAATTTATCAACACCTTATAATACCATTAAGTGTACATTAGAGTAGATTTAATAAATAAGCACACTGAAATTGTGTAAGTGCCCTTTGCATCAGTAAGAGATGACAGGAGGTGTTTTTAATTGAGGGTAAAGATTAAAGGAGAGCCACAGAATTCTGAAAATGGAAGGAGGATTTTACATAAAGGAAATTAAATATTTTTTAATTTATATTGGGGAAAGTGATAAACCCATTGTGCCCATGCAGATTTCCTTCTGTAATAATGAAGTACTGTACAGATTAGTTGTTTGGTTTCCTGTCACCTAGATCTCAACTGGTACGTTCACATCTAAATTTTTGTCTGTTTTAAAAGGCTGACACACTTCACCCACTTCGTGAAACTGAAACTGCTACAAGTATATGAAAAGTATTTTTTAAATGGGAAAGCTGACTGATATTTAATAACTGCAGTCAGCGTATATTATCAATCATTTTAACAACCCAACTGTTAGAAAAAAATATTAGCTAATCATTAGTGGCTCTGAGAGAAACAGATGAAGAACACTGAAATATTGCCCAAAGGGACAGGAAAAAAGTTAACCAGCATCAGGAATTAATACTGCAACTGAAGTAACGTACGTCCAGAGGGCAATATACTTCATGTGTAGACTGAGTGGAAAAAAAAGACTAATCTCGCTCACTTTTTCATTATAGAAAAAAAAAGTATATAAAAATGACGAAGGGCCCAATCCCGCAATGTGTTACATATGAGCAATCCTTATATGTAATCATCAGCACTAACCCTAGCAAAAATAGCCACATATTATCATATTAGTATTAGTGTTTGTATTAGGTCAGCATATAGGGACCCCTTCAATGGCTATTAGCCAGGGTGGGCAGTGATGATTTGCCAGAAGCTGGGAATGGGCAACAAGGAATGGGCCGGACCACTTGATGATTACCTGTTCTGTTCATTCCCTCTGGGACACCAGGCATTGGCCAATGTCGGAAGACAGGATACTGGGCTAGATGGACCTTTGGTCTGACCCAGTATGGCCGTTCTTATGTACAGACCCCACCATAGTATGCACTGACGTAACATAGAATAAGACATCTTACACTTTAAGAGTTTACAGTCCAAAACACTGGAATGTTAACATTTACTGTCTAATGTTACATGCCTTGTGTTCCCAGGAAAAGCAATCAGTATTTCAATTCAGACAGCTATCACAGTAACTCTAGTTAAAATGTTATGAAGAATAAAAGCTAACAGACTGTTGTCCAAGTGATAATTCAGTTGAGAAGAAGAAATTTGAGGGAGTGAAAATGCAAAAGTTTTATTTAAAAAATCTTTGCTCACCATCCTCCAAAATCAATGACACATGGAACAGCGCCACTTAACATTGCTTATTGGAACTAGCACAAATCTGACAAAGGCTGCAAAAAACTTCATGCTCTTCTTCTAAATGGAATTCCTCTGACACAGACCAAGCTAAATCAGGAAATTAAAAGTTGTAGAAATGGCATCTAGGAGGAAGTTACAAACATATCACTTTGGAGAACGAAAACAACATATGCCAATGAATAGTTCTAACTTGGTCCAGTAATACAAAACACAACTCTTCTAAATCACTCTTCACAGGGGGAGTTGAGGGCAGTGTAAAATTCAGCTCTACAAAAATATCCATAATTAACAACAATTAAAAGCAGCAGCAAACATACGGAACATTCCTTTAGCCTGGTTTAAAATGTCGACCTAAACCAACAATTATCAACAGCAGCGGAAAGTGCATTCTACAGTCATGGGGCATAATTGCAGAAGGAAAAAAAACTAGCTCCCATCATCACAAGGTTATAATCAAGGTAGATTAGATAACCAACTGATTCAGATCTTAATAAACAGATGAGAGTGTAGCAGAAGAAAAGAGCAGTAAAGCATACTGAAGCAAATCCATTCAGAGCCATAAGAGTCAGATCAACTTTAAAATCAATATATTGAAAAAGAGCTGAGATTTCAGAAAATTACTAATAACATTTTATAATGTCTGCCTACCTAAGAACATGAGCTGCCACATTTGAAATAAGGTGTATCCTTGATATAATACAGTCTGGTACGCTGAGATAATATATCCTTGACTAGATGAGAGCATTCATCAGCAATTATAAATCATTCTTACTGACAAATGGCTCCAGAGGGGGAACTGCGTTTTACAAATTATTGGTCCATTATTCTCAAAAAACTGAACAACAAACTCCTAGAGGACTATTTTTTACACTAACAATCTCATGGAGATAATGAAGTTTTTTTTCAGTAGCATGTAGGGAAAACTCTTTAGATTTGCTTCATTCCAGTAACAAAACCAGATGCATAAACCAAGGAGTTCCTTCTACAGTAGTCTCTTTGCAGTACACCAACAGATCTATTTTGTGTTTTTATATTTCTTGACTGGGCAGTATTGAAAACTGTTAAAATTATAAGCTGCCACTTTAAATTCTCAGGCGTTTTCCTTGTACTCCTTGCAGACTCTGGGCCCCTGTAAGGAAAAGTGCACTCTGGTTCTTTAGCAGTCAGTCTGCAAAGAGTCAACTCAGAGCAAGATGGGATGAGTTGTGAGACTCTGCATTAGGGAGCAGCCTCCTTTGTCTCTCTGTTTTTTTGGTTCTTGCATGTTAAGGCTCCTGATTCTAAGAAATAAAGGAGCATTACGTTACAATCTTCCAAAAAGAGTATTTTATGACTTCTGCGTGTATGCTGTCAACATTACACTGACATTCCAATGTGGATTTTATAGATATGTTTGGTCAGTATTCCCTAGGCAATACAACGCAAATGTAGTTTTTTATATCCACATACTTTATGAGTTATTTACAACAGCTCTATATTTAGTATATTTCTGTATAGCCAGAGCACTTATGACACTTACAAATTTCATTCATTATTGAATTTTACTCATGATGAACAACTAGGGTTGCCAATTGTTTAATCACACAAACCCAAACACCCTTGCCTGCCCCACCCCTTCCCCAAGGCCCCGCCCCGCTCACTCCATCCCTGCTCCCTTCGTCACTCACTCTCCCCCACCCTCACTCACTTTCACCCGACTGGGGCAGGGGGTGGGTTGAGGGAGGAGGTGTGGGCTCTGGGCTGAGGCCGAGGGGTTTGGAGTGTGGGAGGGGGTGAGGGGCTGAGCCTGGGGCAGGGAGTTGGGGTACAGGAGTGGGTGCAGGGTGCAAGCTCTAGGAGGGAGTTTGAGTTTGTGTGCAGGAGGGGGGTCCGGGCTGGGGCAGGGGTTGGAGTACAGGACAGGGTGCAGACTCTAGGAGGAAGTTTGGGTGCATGGGGGGGTGCGGGGTGCAGGCTCTGGGAGGGAGACTGGGTGTGGGAGGGGGCTCAGGGCTGGGGTAGGGGGATGGATGCGGGAGGGGGTGAGGGGTGCCTGCTTCAGCTGGGCAGCGCTTACCTCCGGCGACTCTCAGTCAGCGGCGCAGTGGGGCTAAGGCAGGCTCCCTGCCTGCCCTGGCTCCATGCTGCTCCCGGAACCAGCCAGCACATCCCTGCAGCCCCTGGGGAGGGGGCAGGAGGCTCTGCATGCTGCCCCTGCCTGCAAACACCACCCCTGCAGCTCCCAGCCATGGGGAACTGTGGAGTCAGCACTCAGGGCAAGGGCAGTATGCAGAGACCCCCTTCTCACCGCCCCCCCAGGAATGTGCTGGCCGCTTCTGGGAGCAGTGCGAGGACAGGACAGGCAAGGAGCATGCCTTAGCCTTGCTGTGCCGCCAGACTTTTATCAGCTTAAAATCTCCTGGATTAGCTTCAGTAGCCTCCGGGAGATAGAGCTTCAGCACTGCCTCTGGGAGACTCCTGGTGAAACTGGGAGGGTTAGCAACCCTATGAACAACATCATCATCATCAAAGTGACAGACTCCAAAGTGTCTAGGTCTCTTTTGAAAATGAGACTCAGGAGCTTAACCAATGTAGGTGCTTTTGAAATTTTTACCCTATGACTCTAAATGACTCTGGCTCTTCCACTTAAGGAAAACACATTTCAAACAACTCCATGCAATAGGAACCCTTGATGAAAAACAGCATTTTCCTATTAAATTCCCGTTGCATCTGAAGAAGTGGGTTTTTTTTAACCCATGAAAGCTTATGCCCAAATAAATCGGTTAGTCTTTAAGGTGCCACCAGACTCCTTGTTGTTTTTGTTCCTATTAGATTATTATTGTACAACTGATTAGTTTCTTGAAACATTGCATCTTCCAATTGCCAATGAGGGGCACAGAGAACAAAAATGTAATAAAAATCCTATAATAAAAAACATTGGAATCCAAAGTTATTACCCAGTAGACAAGGAGATAAAACCTTTTTCTCCAGAGAAGACTTTTGAATTCTGTTACCCATCAGTAGGGTAAGAATTTATGTCTCACTGCTAAAGAGGCAGAGAACACAACTGACAATCACCACTGATGTTGGACACAGGCACAGAAACTTACTGGACTTTTATCATGCAATTAAATCTCACTTTTCAACCATGTCAGAAAGCTTTCCAATCCCGTACAATTTGCAAGTGAGCATTTGTTGTGGGTACAAACTTTGACTTTGTCCAAATCGCAAAGCCAAACTATCCCATGCATCTCAGCAATCAGCTAAAGCCAATATAGGAGACAGTGCTCTCTTGACTATCCATCATTCCAGAATCTGCTAATGTAGGTTTTGCATGTCAGCTTGACAAAGTGCTCCCTTCCTGCTTCAATAACCAAGAGGGATTAGGCTGGCTTTTATTTTTTTATCATCTCTTTTTAATTCCCTCCATCTTAACGTTCATCTTTTTGTAGAGCAGATATAATTATTCTTCACAGAACATACCAGTTTTAATCTCAGATGGGGGGAGGGGGAAATGTATATCACAACTGTTACTATAAATGGCCCTGCACAGGTACAGTTAGGGGCAAGAGGAAAAGTTTCCCTTCAAGGGAGGGGGAAGGCACAGAATCCATAACATGAGGTACAAAAGCAGTGCTGAAGCTTGTGCTTGATCCTGAACATCTGCAACTGATTTCAGTGGGAGCTGTAAGTACTCAGCAGCTCAGGATCAGACCTCAGGCCTGACTCCCAATTGCCTTGCATCTTGTGCATATCTGTGCAAAGCGCTACCAAATCAGAACTCGCCACTCGCACCAGTGAGGGAATACTAGGGAATCAAAAGCAGGGAATACTAGGGAATCAAAAGCAGGGCCCACAACGGCCAATGCCAGTAGAAGCACTCTGGGCTTACACACAGTGGGCCATGGCATTCTGCAGACTACCAGGCTCCAACAGATTTGGGGCAACCTTAGCCTTTTTCATGAGAAACCCACACCTAATGAGACAATAGGAGAGAGATGCCTGCAGAAATTTCCTCCTCCCTGGGAGGGCAGGATCAGGCACTCAGTCAGGCATGTGCTGATTTAACACCCTCCTTCATTAAAGTGTGAGAATCCTCTGGTAAAGTGAGCTGAACATATTCATGGAGTTACAAGCCAGATTGTTAAGTATTCAATACACCCAAAGTGTAGGAGATTTCTATTCTACTGCTTAAAGCAAACTCTTCTGAATAAAGCGACAAAGAGTCCTGTGGCACCTTACAGACTAACAGACGTATTGGAGCATAAGCTTTCGTGGATGAATACCCACTTCGTCAGACACATCTTCTGAATAGTTATATACCTTCCTTAGATATAAACAGACTGAAGAAGAGCTCTGTGTAAGCTTAAAAGCTTGTCTCTGTCACCAATAAAAGTTGGTCCAATCAAAGATATTACCTCACCCGCCTTGTCTCTATACTAAAATAAGACATTTTATTTACCTGGTCTTCAAAGTAAATTCATATTCTGTGCCTAGTGGAATTAAATAAGTAATGTAAGTGGTACAAACGAAATGCAAAGGTAGCTTTGCTTAAATGGGAAAAAAAGACTTGTGGAAGATTAAAACACATAAATCCTACATGAAAATGACTCTTGTCTTACTCCAGCATTGCAGATACTTTGTAGGTATTAGATTATGAATAGGAAGCTACTGCAGAAACCAGCTTCTGGATTTTTCATTAGTATTTCCTGCACTCTCTTGGATAAAGAGCCTTGACTTGCACCCTAGCCTGAGACAACTTTTTAAAAGGATCTGAATCGCCAAGTACTAGCCCTTATCAAAATATAGAATGGCTTAAATCCTTACACACATGCACAACTTTAGGACCACTGTTTCATTCCTGGTACCCTTGGCAGGTCGTTTATTATAAACATGGGAGCAGTAGGCAAGGTTAACTTTTGGAGTAGCAGGCCCTCTGAAGATAGAAAAATTGTAATTTCCAGTGGCCAGATTTTGACGCCCTTTCTCGGGTTGAGGAGCATCTTTACTCCAAAAGCAATCGAACTTAAGTTCTGAGTAAAGTTATCATAACCTTGGCCACAATTTATCACACAGCAGCAATCACTTGTTACAGGGATTTGCTATAAAAGAAAGCTTTAGCACTGCATCAACTTATGATAAGCAACATGCATAAAACCAATAAATCCAAGACACAGCAAATAAATTCAAAGGTCATGAGGTCAACAATTCCCAGTTTTCAGCCCCTAATTTTAATGCAGAAGCCTCCAAGCTTTTATAAAACAACCTGGTGACAGAGTTTTAGCAGCGAGATTCTTGGTTCTGAGAGTAAAGTGGCCCCATCTGATTCATCCAGGCTCAACTCCCAGCCTCTGGGAGAGCTCAAACTAGCCTTTCCCTAATTCACTAAAGCACCTGAGTTTCCAGGCTCTCAGACTACACCATCCCAAGTGAACTATACCACCAAGCCTACTCCTTAACTCAAGTAACACATAGCAGTGAGGTTTCACTTCCTCTCTTTAGAATGTCCAACACAGTCATTCAGGCAAAAACAGAACAGGTTATCTATCTTGTGTGTAACTACCATTACTTGTGATCCAAAAGCATACATTGATCAGGCATTTGTTATTCAAATGCCAGTTTAAAGTAACGTGGGGTTTGTACACACTCCAGCTTCTCCCGCCGACACAGCTACCGCCTCTCGTGGACGCCTCTCGAGCACTCTCCCATCAGCATAGAACATCTTCAAAAGATGCATTGCCATGGCACAGCTGTATAGCTTCTAGCATAGGGCTTTGTCTTCACTGGTTAAAAAAATATAGAAAAAAAGGCTCTCTGGCAATAAAAACCATAGGGAGGACAAGGCCCTTCATTTTTACTGACAGATAACCTAGGCAGAATCAGCCCCAGGCAGGGGTATAGTGCTGATCTCTGGTTAACTCCATCTTCTCCACGGAGGATTTTGTTACCAGGCTGTAAGAAAATATCTTTTTAAGCAGTGAAGACAAGGCCAGTGTTAAGTTCAGATTTGACCGCAGGTTTATAATGTCAAAGAGCACCTGAGATGTTCCTTTAAAAAATTATAGTTTTATTTCCAAAACATAGATACCCCTACAGTGTTTGCATTCCAAACCATTCCTGCACTGAGTTAGTCATGGAAAAGAATCAAAAGTGAAATTGACTAAGTAAAATGTCAAACTGATTAGGGACCAGATCCTGTAAATACCGAGGGCTTCTCTACACAAGAAAGTTGTACCGGCCAGGACAAATAGACAACGCAAATCAGATTTTTAAAATTTTCCGTTTTAATTATCAGTTTTTTGTTTTACTTAGGTACCAAGGCTGAAATCCATAAAACCATTTCTCAATTCCTCTACAGCCTCAATATATTTCCCTGTTATCAATGCAGAGAAATCCGTTTATTAAAATGTGTATTTGTAAATTATTAAAAAGGTGGAAAATCCTGCAGTCAATTCTTCTACATTTTAGATCTGGTTCTTGGATGGGAGTTCATTTAACCCAACTGTTACTGGCCAAATCTACAATCCTTCCAGTGAAAGGGCAAGAATAATCTACAGAGATGCTTTGGGAACATACCACTACCAATTCCCTAACCAAGACCTTTATCCAAAAAGCACTTAAGCATGTCAGTGGAACTACTCACATGCTCAAAGTTAAGCATGTGCTTGAGTTTTCTAGATTGAGAACTAAAAAAAAGTAGAGAACTAACTATGATTCATGTATCTTGCTCACCTATCAAATCCGTAACACTAAACTTTGAGATTCTCTGTGACCCATTTTACTTATACACTAATATTTGTACGCTATTATCCCCACTTTGTTATAATTGTTATAACAATTGTAGTCTTTGTTCTGTTTATTTGATTAAAAATCCCTGGAAATAAAATGTTAACTAAACGTTTGTGCTGAGGCCTGAAAACTGTTTTATTAAGTAGATCCAGAGTCCTCACTATTTTTTCCACTTTAACATACTTATCTCTATAAATCATTTACCAAATTTCCTTTATTGATTAAGAAAGATTTTTATTTCTAGGCTGGCTCCCGGGGACTGTCATGTAAAATTTATATTCACAGTAGAAAATCAAGTGCAATGTTCCTGAAAATAAAAGAGGAGCAGCAAACCAAATTATATGCAGCCATCAGCAAAAACATACTTCAGATTTATTGCTAAACAGGCCGACAGGAACAATGATATTTCAGTTCCTTTTGGGAAATTAGGTAAATCCAACATTAGAGAAGACAAGTATCTGGAGCAGCCTGGATACTGCTAACGCATGGCTCAATCCTATAACATTATTACGAAAACACAGGGCTTGAGCTACAGGAGAACTTGTAGGGTATGCGTCCACTGCAGCTGGGAATGAGCCTTCCAGCCTTGATAGACAGACATGAGTTAGATCTATCCAGGCTACTGTGTTAAAAATTGCAGTGTGGACATTGCGGCACGGGTGGTGGCTTGGGCTAGTCACCCACGCTTAGACCCATGCCTTGATTGCCTTGGACTCGGGAGCCTACCCCAAGCTACCACCTGTGCCACAACATCCACGCTGCTATTTTAGCATACTAGCTTGAGCAGAGCTAGCACAAGTCTCTCTGCCCGAGCTGGGAATCACACCTCCCAGCTGCAGCATAGTCATACCCATAGGGAACAAGCACCCTAGTAATAAGATCCCATTCAGGTCTGAACAGGGATGCTTTTGTGAATCCATGCCCAAGTATTCACAAGATCAGGGCCTTTATGCATAAAGGACTCGCTTTACCAACCAATGAAATACAGCAGCAGTCACTAGGGTGAAATACAGCAGCTGTTAAAACATCAGGCAGCAACTATTCAGAATAGGAAATGATGACCACTATCTCCAATTCAAATCGCATGGGCAATTTAGCGAAGCGGAAAGTAATCAGCCTTGGAATATGGCCAGTACATCAAGGCTACCAACGTATTATCATGAAAAGAGCTACTGCAGTTTTAACAAAACTCAAGTGGTCAGCCCTCAATTTTAAGGCGGATCTATAAAACATTATCTCCCCATATCACTGTGCTGGGACCCTGGTTACAACCCCAGCTGGAATACCAACTCAGTTCTGATTCTACATGACCACCGCAAGGTTTTAATGAAAAAGTTTCATGTACGGTTTAAGACCATGAAAATGCTATTTAAAAAACTGAAACATTAAAAATAATTGTTCCTCGGTTTTAATCCCTGTGAAGTGCTTTGAGAGCGAAAGATGAAAAGCGCTGTATAACAACGAGGTATCATCATCATTACTGAAGAGCAACATTTAAAGTATATTGACAAACAATGTGGAACTTCATGTGGGGGGAGGATGGAGGGAAGAGAAAGGAGGAAATAATCCAGCCAGATGTGATTATCCTCTGCAACAATCTAAATGAAAACCAGGGCCAAAGGTTTTAAAAACAGTCAATAGTTAGGAATATAAATAAGCAGACTGATTTCCAAAACTGCAAAGCATCCATCAGCTCCACTAGCAGCTGCTTGGTGCTCAGCACTTTTGAAAGTCAGACTCTTATTTACATGCCTGTAGAAGATCCAAGAAGTGGGAGGCCAAAACTAGCCCCCCCCCAAATAAAAGTCACTTCTAAGAAGGTCTCCAAACTGATCCCAGCCACCTGCAACAATCCCAGTTCTCTTCTTGTTCTAGATGGCAAGCAGGCTCTCTCCCTTTTCCTTAGGTCAAGTTGGGGAATGAGTCACTTAACCCAGTTCAGAAGGCCCTTCACTCAGAGCCACAAAATGTATAGTCAGCAAAACAGTCTACAGGCCGGTAACCTGGGGCCTGTCCTCTATCAGCCAGCCTGGCTTCTGGTCCCCAATCTCTTGCTCAGCTTTCTTTTCCTGTTTATATAACCCAGTCCCAAGGACAGGGCAGGGCATTCCTGGACTGCATTCAGGCTATCTTGGCTGTGAACTCCAGACTGTCCCGTAAAGGGGTGGTACACCCTACCAGAGCGCCCAGCTAAAGACTTAGAAGCCTTACTGTAGGTTCCTATTGTTGAAAAATCTTGGCCAAAGAAAATGACTTTTCAGCTCCCCTTGGATCTGATATGCTCTCATGCAAAGACAATCTTTTGCAACGTCCAGACTTCTTATTTTTTACATGCCAACTGGGAATATGTGGGGAGGGGGAAGAGTAACTCTGCATTTTACATAATCCTATGACAATGATGCCGAGATAATGAAACACTAAGAGGCACGATGCCTACTAAAATGAAAGATTTTCACAATTTGACAAAACTTCAGCTGGGTCACAGTTAGGGTTCACTGAAAGTAGTGGCCAATAACATAATACATGTTATGTACGATTAATGCGGGGCACATCAGCATGTCAAACGGACTGAAGTATGACAAGTTAATATTGTGGTTAAAAGAACAGGGATAACATGCAAACAACAAACCAGCAGTGCAGCTGCAAGGGCTAAATAATAAAGTACAGATTAATCTGCCATAAAAATAGAATTACCTTATAGAACACCTCTCTAACACTCTACGAAGCAAGAGATTTATGAGTATTTTTCTTTGGGGGGTTGTCTAATTAACCTTAAAAAAAAAAAAGATTTAAAAGACCTGACTTGCTGTAATTCTGCCAATTGAATTTAATCGCAAAAAAAGCAGAAGATACGTTTTATGTCTCGTTGATTAAGAGAGCTTTGAAGGCAGCTGCTTTTGTAGTGCCATTATATTACCCCAATAGTTACAATCTAAGATAATGATTATTATAAAAGGTAAATGGACGTTAAAAAATTTAATTGCCCATCCTATTAAAAGCATAGCTCCAGCAGAATGCTCATGTGATTTTAAAAGAACATAATTTTTATATAGTACCAATTGCATGCATTAGAGACAAGCAAGAAGATACGATCTGGGGCCGAAGGAGCTCACACTCTGATCCAGTCGACTTCTAGACCTACGCAAAGGACTAAAGTTACTACCATGCATGGTCTGCAGGGGCAGGCCCTACTTAATAAAAAAGGAGAGTGCTCAGTTCTTGGACGTGAATGGAATTGTGCCTGTCTTTAGAGCTGCCAGGTGCTTTGAGATCCGTGGTGAAAAGGACTAGATAGATATGACATATTACCACTGGCAGCTGGTATAACCCCACCTTCAAACATTTCTCATTCAGGACCTAATTCAACATTCCTGGGAGCCTTTCCGTCAACTCTGTTCAGCTTTGTATCAAGCCCTGAATCCTGAACATTTTGATTCTTCTGGAGGGTATGTCTGCACTGCAGCTGAAAGTGTCAATTCCAGCTCAGGCAGGTGTATATGATCTAGCTTTGATCGCGTTAGCATGCTAAAAATAGCAGCGTAGCTGCAGTGACGTGGGTTGTGGTACATGCTAGCTGCCTCGAGTATTTACTTAGAGTCTTATGCAGGACTGTACTTGGGTGGCTAGCCTGTGCCACTGCCCACGCCGCCATGGCTACGCTATTTTTAGTGCACTAGCTCCGTCAAAGCTGGCTCATGTACATCTACCCAAGCTGGAAATTACACTTCCAGATGCAGTGCAGACAAACCCTAAGACTCATCCTATTTGGTGCTGGGTTCCCTTCAGCTCCCATTCATTTTAATGAGCACAGAGGACATTTGGCACACTGCAGGATTAGGCCCTGAATATATGTTTCAAAGGCCCTGAATATATGTTTCTCTCTTGCAGGTGGCAACACTTGGGCTATCCAGCTCCCATCCCAGCATTTCAGATCTTGGGGTGAAATTCACCTAATCCTCTTCCCCTCCCCACATACCACACAGCCAGAATGAGCATTGCACAGGGAGCTAAGCAGGGGTTGGGGAAGTGGGAATACAACCACTGATCCACACGCAGGGCACAAATAGGCTCTGCATCCATTCCATGGCCATTATTAATGGACTATAACAAGGTTCAAAAAAGAACTAGATAAGTTCATGGGGGACAGGTCCACCAATGGCTATTAGCCAGGTTGGGCAGGGATGGTGTCCCTAGCCTCTGTTTGCCGGAAGTTGGGAATGGGTGACAGGGGATGGATCACTTGATGATTACCTGTTCTGTTCATTCCCTCTGGGGTGCCTGGCATTGGCCACTGTCGGAAGACAGGATACTGGACTATATGGACCTTTGGTCTGACCCCTTATGGCTATTATCAGCTGCCAATGCTTTTTTATGCAGAGCTTCTAATCTGCTGCAGCCACCTGTTTTTGGATCCAGCAACCCTTTCCCCTATCGTTCACTTCTGCATTCTGATGGTTAGAACCAACGTGTGGTCTACTTCCCAGCACACCATGAGTCTGAAGGCCTTTCAGCATGGACACCCCCCACGGCTCTAACTATATAGTATTACAAGCATGAGGGTTTCACAGCATGGGGAGCCTTGTGTGGGACCTGCCGAAGGGGGAAGAGTGCTCATGCCAACTGCACTCATCTGGACATGGTCTTGCTCCTGTGTCTGTTGTATATCTAAACAAAGAGATGTGGACATTCATTGTCTGTGTCCTAAAGCTGCCAGATGGGACTCGGTCTCAAATTATGAGGAATTTTTATAAAACGTTACCTTTGACTTTCCTGTAGGAAGACGCTGCTGTTAGAAGCTAGCTTGTGAAAAGCAAAGTCATTTTCATATAAGTGCACTCTAAGAGGCCATGTGCTAGAACCAGAGCTATCATTTGTCCATTCCAATGCACTGAAACAATTTTGGACTTTCCTACTGCACCGTAAGGAGAGTTTCGTTCCATCCAAGTTGGCTATAAGCAGATTCCCCGTACGTGACTTTACAACAAATTAAAATACTTAGAACAGGATCATGAGGAACTGCTCATTAATGCGACAGCAGGGGAGAAAATGCAAGTGGTGGGAGCAAATCCAAAACAATGACTAACATTAGGACCTAATTACCAAATTCATATTCCTGTAAAACAAATTGGGAGCAGTTTTCCCGCCAACCCTGTTCGTATGCAAAATACAGAACCTAATAGGCCCTCTAAGCTGTTCTGCGCCACTGCTGGTACATGTTACCCAGTCTGTCAAGTCTCCCACATTTCACAGTTGCAACGTATCTGCGTCCCCTGGTATTTCTTCTTATTATTATTATTTTATATTTTATTGAGGGTGTCCCCCAATAAGGGGAAAACAGGAAAAAAAAACTAAGAAGTAAAGAGAAGGAAGGAAGGGGAGCAGGGAGGGGAAAGCAAAATTACATCTGTTTCCATCCACTAAGAATTAATCAAAGACTTCTAAAAAAGTTAGAGTAAATCTTTTCAAATTTGCCTGTGGTGCCTCTTGTCCAAAACACTGCCCACTTTCTGCTGCCACCACCACCATTCTACCTATGCTCCTGTCGGAGGGAACAGTTTGAATCTTTTACAGTAACATTTTCTAACCCGGACTCAGCACGACAGAGGCACCTAGATAGTTGTGTGCCTTCTCAGGTGTCATTTTGTATTGCTCAGAATCTCAAACCTGCTCAAGGCTTAGGTAAGAGATCACTCTAACTGGTTGTAGCCTAAACAAATCATGCATGTTTCTTAGGTGTCCAATAGGTCCGCTCAATAAGCATTACACATTATTAAAACCTTTGGCCAAGGTTTTGGGTTAGTGACTCGGGGTCCAAGATGAAACTCCTGCAAACAGAGCCTGATTCTGAGGGAAGGTGCTTAGCACCGTCTGAAAACCAGGCCCCTTCCAGGCATCGCAAATTAAGCGCTCCAAAACTGAGGCAACAGTCACTACTGAGAATCTTACCCCCCACCTTGTTGTGGGCTGGGATTTCCAGAGGAGCTGAATGAGTTAGGCTGAAAGTCAATGGGAGCGAGTGCCTACTGCCTTAGGATCCTTTGAAAAAAAAATCACAGCCCACAAAGACAAGAGCAGGTTAGTGCAACAAAGTCAAGGCACATACAGTAGACGTTTATATTTTCGGGTCTGTGTCTCGATTTTGTGTCGTTTGTCCCGCCACCCCTGACATGTTACTCAGGGACACTGGACAAGGTCAAGGGGCTGGAGCCTCCTCGCCCTCCCCCCCCCCCTCCCCCCCTCCCCCCCCCACCCCCGCCCCTCCCCCCCCCACCCCCACCTCCCCCCCCCTCCCCCCCCCCCCCTCCCCCTGCCCCTCCTCCCCATCCCAATGCCCCCAGCCATGTGCGGGGCCGAGGACTCAGTGAGTCGGGCAGGAGGGCGAGTGAGGCCTGGCCGGGGGGCGGCAGGCTGGGCGCGGGGGGGGCGGGGGGGGGGGGGGCTGGGGGCAGCGGGCCCAGGGGGGCTGGGGGCAGGAGCAGGGGCCTGGGGCAGCCCACTGCGGCAGGGGGAGCTGCTGCAGGGAGGGGCGGGCCGGCCGCGTGGCGTGGCGCGGGGCCGGCGGCCCGTGCCCGGGCTCCCAGCGGCGGGCGCGCGCGGCGCCAGGCGCCCTGCTGGCCTCGCCTGGCCCTGCCGCTGGCAGCTGCGTGCAAGCCCTGGCTCGGGCGCCGTGGTGTCCCGGCAGCCTCGGGCCGCTGCCCCGGGATGCGGGGGCTGGGGCCTGGGGCCTGGGGGCCGGGGCTGCCTGCCCCCCTGCGAGGCTGCCCCAGGCTTGCACCAGCTGGGCAGCCAGGCCCAGCTGTGGTGGCCAGCGACTGGCGCGGCGGCGGCGGCAGGTCCGTCCGCGCAGGGCGCAGGCGGGGGCCCGGTGGCAGCGGCAGCCGCAGCGCAGCTCGGCCCCCGCGGCCGCGCTCCTCCCACAGCCAACTCTGGCCCGAGTGCCGCTGCCCGCTGCCCAGGTGGCAGCTGCCGCAGGCCAGCCTGCCACCCCCCCACCTCCACCCCTCCTCTCTCTACCGCGCGCGCCGCCTGCCCCCTGCGGGCCAGGCTGACTCACCCCGCCCCGCCCCTCCCCCCCCTCCCCCCCTCCCCTCTCCTCTCCTCAGGGAGAGGAGGAGGGAGGAATTTTTTTTTTTTTTTTTTGCTCTGCGCCATTTTTTCCCCCTCCCCCCGCCCGCCCCCCGTCGATATTTTTGACTGGTGATCTGGTCACCCTAACATACAGGAACAGAAAGACAAAGGTAAGTTTGTTACAAGGCTGGAAACTGTCTCTTTAGATTCTGGGCTTCACCTTATATGATATGGAGACATCACATTTTCTTATTTCAACTGCCATTCTTTTTGCTATTTGAAATTCTGGCTAAATGGGTTTTATTGCAAACTACACATTCAGGAATTGTGGTTTCTCTGAGTGCTAAAATTAAAACAAAGTTCAGTCTCTTTTAAAAGAGAAACCAGCATAGACTACTGGTGTTCGCATAAAAACATAGAAGTGTAGGGCCGAAGAGGTCGTTTGCTGAGGAAGATTAAGTATAGCTAATGGATTTGCATAATGGCTTTATGCAGGATGTGTCTTTATTACAAGGGCACTTCCTAATTCAGATTTCATAGACTTTTTCTTTTTTTATGGACTAGTGAAGTTTAATTTAAAAAAAAAGGAGAAGAGATCATTTATATTGTGCCTATTGTAAAAGCATCCAATCTGATAAACATGGAGACAGCAGAGTACTCTTCTGGGAGTAATGGGGGGAGAGAATCCATCCTGCTCACCACAGCCAGCACTCCTCTAGCCCAAGAGAAAGTTAAAAATGAACACAATAGATTTGTTTATTTACAGCCATTTTTACTATGGACCATTTGCGTGGGGGCGACTTCATCTGGAGAGAAATGGGTAAATGTGCGCAACTTCACAGTATCCAAAGCACATGCTTTCGGCTTCAGATTCATCTGCACACTAAATGCAGAAAACAGCCCACTCAGCAATTTTGGAGACTTTCCATTCTCTGCCATAGAAAGATAACTAGGGCACTCAGCTCAGAGTCAGGAGATGTGAATTCTATTCCTTGGGCAAGTCACTTTGCCACCCCATCCCTCCATTTTCCTTCCCACTCTTCACCTATTTAACCTATACACTCCATGGGGCTGAGACAGTCTCCCAGCACCCAGCACACCAGGGCCCTGATCTCAGTTGAGGCCTCCAGGTGGTGCTGTAATACGAAGAATATGAAGTTATTTCTCCCCATGAATCCCCAACTAAGTTTCTAATTTTCCTTGCCAGATCCCATTTGGCTGGCAGATTTGCAGCCTTTGTGGAATATACTTCGGGGAGAAAAACGCTGGCTGTGAAGAAATTCCACTCCTATCCTCAGGGGGTGACTTTAGGAGCTCAACAGAGGACATAGGGCAGCTCAGAAGCTAGAAAAGCTATGACAATGCTGTGACCCTAACATCCCAATGCAAGAGGGCAAGGTGCACATTGGAATCTGGTAGTGATTTTCACCTGGCCTGCCCTGACCAGTCCGCTGATGTCATAACCTGTATCTAAAAGGTGTCAGGTAAAACAGCAATAGAAAGCTAACCACATACTGCTCATTCATATTATTGTGATATATATTTACAGACGACAAATTCAAAATTGACCAACATGTTGGAAATTACGTTATCAAAGTGTGTCTGCCAACCAGGACAAAAGTTATCCCATCCTGGATGGTATCGCCAAGGTACATTAAAACAGACGTTCTCAACCTTTTTCTTTCTGAAGCCCCCACCGCCCCAACATGCAATAAAAACTCCACACCCCACCTGTGCCACAGCAACTGCTTTTCTGCATATGAAAGTCAGGCTGGAATTAGAGGGTAGCAACCAGGGCAATTCGCCAGGGCCCCATGCCACTGGATCCCTGCAAAGCTAAGTGGCTCAGGCTTCGGCTTTAGCCCCAAGGTGGTGGGGTTTGGGGCCCTGGGCTACAGCCCCACATAGCGGGGGCTTGGCTTTCTGCCCTAGGCCCCAGTGAGTCTAACATCAGTCCTGCTTGGCAGGCCCCCTGAAAACTGCACGTGGACCCCCAGAGGGCCCCTGGTTGAGAACTGCTGCATCAAGAGACAAGGGGAATGCAAATTACATAGCAGGTACACAGGACCATCCAAGCAGCAGGGGGAGGAGATTGCAGAAAACAGATCAATTTGTATTTTAGCAAACACTAGTGGGGGAAGAAGCAGCATGAAACTTCCTTCACCAGGAGACTCCACATTGCCAGTTTGAATGAACTTTATTTTGGGGGGTAACCTTCAGATGAAACCATTTCAAAGCTTCATTGGACTATAAAGGGAGAGGCAAAGAACCCCAGGTTATCTTTCACCTCAGACAACAAAGGAACTGAGCCCTTTGGACTTTGTGGGAGATCCTGACCAGAGGGCTTGGTCAGCATCTTGCTGGTAGGACTATCGGTAAGGAAACTGCCTTGAACAAAGCCTGTAGCTTGTTGTGTTCAAGCCTCTAGAAAGTCCTTTTCACTTTCACTTTTATTTGCTTGTACCCATTCCCAACTCTATCCTTTGTATTTGAACTCACTTGAAATCCTATCTCCTGTTGTTAATAAACTTGTTTTACTTTTAATCTAAACCAACCTATGCTGTGTTTGATTTCAAGTGAATGTTAACTCCAGTTAAGGTGGCAAGCCGCTGAGTATTGTGCCTTTAAAGGAACAATGAACCTTAATCTCTCTCTGAATGGAGAGGGCTGGATATTGCAGAGTACATGATTTGGGGGAAAATTCAGGCCTGGTAGTGTGTTGGGATCACCTTGCCAGATGTCACCATAGCATGGCTGAAGTATCACAAACAAGCTGCTGGAACCAGAATTGCCGAGTCAGAGCTGCTTCACTCACGGACACTCAGTGCAGGATTGGGAGCATCCAGACAAAAGAACCACAGTAGAGGAGCATTTTGAGGCACTCAGGATTACAGGGCAGGCAGAATGCGACAAATACAAATTAGTAATAAATATTATTATTAGGAAGAGGTGATGAGGAGTAACTCTGCAAAGTTACCAGTTGGTAGCTCAATGAGTAGAAGGGACTTTAAAAAACAGGATTGGTATGCATCATCCCTAGGATTTCCTGAAATTAAACAATGCATAATAAAAAGATTCTTACAGGTTGTTGTTTTTTCAGATTTTGAAACAAAATACTTAGCATTAGAGAGTGGTATGCATTTCCTAAAGCTTTGTACTAATATTAAGGAAATGGCTTTTAAAACCCTGACACCTTTTTTCATTGCACAGAATGACAAATTAAACTGCAGAACCCATAGCTTGAAAAATTAGTGGGATTCAAAAGACGGATTTGACGTTTATATGAATAAAGAAAACATCCAGAGATTTATTACACATGATTTTAGAAATGTGTTTTTTACAGAGTTATAAACCCTCATGCTTCAGGCCCTACGCTGATAACAGCTCGCAGTGGTTAGGGAGAAATTTTTGCTATGGTCAGGTACTGCCATGATGTATCCTCTGAAGCATCAAATACAGAAAAAGGACCCATTCTGATAATTACTATCATGGTCTGACCCATTCTGATAATTACTATCTTCCCATTATAATGTTCAATTAACTGTACTATAGTAGAGGGCTTTACAAAAATCATGACCACCACAGAAATCTCTCTTCAGCAAGTTTTCAGTCTCACAAGGCAGTTTATCTTTCATTCCATGTTCCACAACCGCCAATTTACTTTGATGTGCATCTAACGCCATACATATCTGATGATTATCGTATGAAATTTAGTAAATTCCCATAGTTTCTTGTACTTAAACAGAAATGCAAGATTATGCAGGCAATCAGGTGAGAAAACAGTGATGGAAAGATTGATCAAAATACATCCGTCCTTTCAGATTTACTGTACTTTACATCAGGGCCGCCCAGAGGATTCCGGGGGCCTGGGGTCTTCGGCAGCGGGGGGCCCTTCTGTTCCAGGACCCGCCGCCGAAGTGCCCCGAAGACCCGCGACGGGGGCCCCCCGCCGCTGAATTACCGCCGAAGCGGGACCCGCCGCCGAAGTGCAGCCCGGTCTTTGGCGGTAATTCAGCGGCGGGGGGCCCTCGTCGCGGGTCTTTGGGGCACTTCGGTGGCGGGTCCCGGAACAGAAGGGCCCCCCGCCGCCGAATTACCGCTGAAGACCGAGCTGAACTTCGGCGGCGGGTCCCGCTTCAGCGGTAATTCGCCAGTGGGGGGGTCCTTCCGTCCCGGAGTGGAAGGACCCCCCGCCGGCGAAGACCAGGAGCGGAAGAAGTTCCCGGGCCCAGCCCCGCGAGAGTTTTCCGGGCCCCCGGAGCGAGTGAAGGACCCCGCTCCAGGGGCCCCAAAAAACTCTCGTGGGGGCCCCTGTGGGGCCCGGGTCCTGGGGCAAATTGCCCCACTTGCCCCCTCCCTGGGCGGCCCTGCTTTACATGGTCCTTGCATCAAAAAAATCAATGGTATTAATGCTAGTCATAAAATTGACTGCTACACTATTCCCTTTCTATATTGCTGACCATTAATCGGAGCAGCTGAACCAACCCATTAAATTGAAACATAGTGACAAGCCTTAATGTAAAAATAAAAAAAATCACCTTTAACTGGCAATTAGTTTACAGGCTTTGGTGAACCTCTAATTAAGATATTCCAGTTCCAAGACGACTCCTTAAGGACTGCTTAAGGTAGTTAAGCTTTCATGAGGAGGAATCCCCAACTTTAATTTTTTGGAAAACAATTCTTCAGTGTAGCAGCTTCAGAAAGGGCTCTGAAGATCGCTGCAGTGCGAGCCCTCCAGTCCTTAGAGTGGTAAAATGAATGGGAGTTTTGTCCAAGGAAGAAATGCAGGCTTTGGCCCTAAAGCTCAGATCCTGCAGCATCAACGAGACTACAAATGGCCTGCCCTGGCTGCCCTTAGAAGCTGCTAGTTACTAAAGCTGATAGGTGTGGCTAGAGAAGTCAAAGGTTACCCTTCCTATAGCCATGCAGGGATCTGAATGCTGTCCAGTACGCAACTGCCTGACAAAGCTACGAGCAGCTCTGGTCTCATGTCCTGCTAGGTGGATGTACAATTATAATAAAGGAACTGTTTAAGGCACATACTCCTTGCACTCATGCAAAGACCCCACGCATGGCACTCTCTTTGCAGGGTTAAGGCCTTAGTTGCTATAGGCTGCAAGAAAAAGAACCCAGCTCAAGCAAATTGGCACTCAGCTCACTCACAATATGGCAACCCCAACAAAAGTGAAAGTTTAGGGCCAGATTCTGCTCTCATTTGCACTGGTATAATCTAGAATAATGCCACCAACCTGAATCTGAACAACAAAACCTGGCCCTTTGTCTTTGGAATGCAGTGTGCTGTGGTAAATCCTTTCTAGACACGTAGAAGCAATTAGCCAAAATCTGTCCTTGGTAGCTCGGGCATAATTAAGAGCACAATTTAGCTTTATACGGAAGTCACAAATACAACTCAAACAGCCTACCACATGGATCAAAGACTGCAATTTCACCCTTGCTGTGGATTTCTCTTATTCTAGTAAGAGCCATCTTACTATTCCATTTTTCTTGGGTGTGGAAGGATGCATGTTTCTTTCTTTCTTTCTGTTTTCAATATGCATTAGCACACCAGTATCTATGTTCTTCACAGTACTGAATTTCTCAGTTTTCTTTTGTGGTGCTTTTGCATTAGTTTTATATTCGCTATCATTGAAATGAAAATGTAAATCACCCTTGGAAATGCTTTGTCAACTTCTCTTCTTTCATGAAATGTCAAATAAAAAAAATTCAATGGACGAAATAAATACTTTCTTATAAATCACCAAGTTAGAGCTTCTTGGTATTTGTTTAAAGACAAGAGAAATGTCTAACAGTTAAAAGAGGTTACATCATTTAACAGACGGGAACATTATGCAACACCTTGAAAACGTATACAGATCCAGTACAAGTCTACACAGCATTTGGTACAGCACTATTCTAAATAAAATGAGATTTAATTCTCCTTTACTTAGCTGCCACAACCAATGATTAGTCCCCATCTTTCCCCTGCAAGAGTTCCAACGAATACATATATACATAGAACCTTTTCAGCTAAAGATTTCCAAGTGCTTTTCAAAAGTCAGTATCAGCAGCCCCGTTTTACAGATAAAGAATAAAGAAGTTAAGGGTCTTGCCCAAGGTCACCCAACATGTCAGGGTCAGAACAGAACTCTGGCTTCCCAAGTCAACCCAGTGGGACACAGTGACTCTTCTGGAAGGATGGAGAATGCTTTCTTTTGGGTATTTGCCATATCATCAACACTCAAGAGCAGCATGGTCTAGTGGATTGGGACTAAACGGAGCTGGATTCTATTACGAGCTCTGGCACTGGATTGCTGGGTGACCTTGGGCAAGTCACTTCACCTCAGTTTGCTCATCTATAAAATAGGGAAGATGATGCTTATCTCCTCTGTAAAGTGCTTTGAGATCTACAGCTGAAAAGTGCTATATAAGTGATAGGAATTAACTCCTGCAGAGGAAAAAATTGAAGTCTGACACCAGGTAAGCAAAACCGGAACTGATCCTTAACCAGTCTTTTAAAATGTAATTATTTATTATTTCAGGTCTCCAGGTATCCCAGTAGAGACCAGCGATTTGGAATATTAAACAGGTTTGATTTTGCAATGTATTATTTACAAACTTCTTCATTCCCTTTTCCTTTCTACAAGGAGACATTAGAAGGGTTAGAAAAGGCTAAGTAAGGGTACGTCCATACTACCCGCCCGGGTCGGCGGGTAGCGATCGACTTCTCGGAGTTCGATATATCGCGTCTCATCTAGACGCAATATATCGAACTCCAAACGCGCTCCCATCGACTCCGGAACTCCACCACCGCAAACGGCGGTGGCCAAGTCAACGGGGGAGCCGCGGACTTCGATCCCGCGCCGTCAGGACGGGTAAGTAGTTCAAACTAAGGTAGTTCGAGTTCAGCGTACCTTAGTTCGAACCCCCTCCCAGTGTAGACCAGGCCTAAGTGTTTATTCTTTCCAAAGTCTAGATATTTTTGTTACAGATTCATTCAGGTTATACTCCTCAGTAGGCCATGCTGAAAGAGGGCAAAGTATTTCAGGGAGTAACATAAAACATTGAACCTTTATAACTTTCATCATGTTCCAATTCACAATGATTACACCAATAAATCTTGTCAACAAAATCATTAAAGCTAACAAACAGCTGGTGGAGAAGAGATGGTTTACTGTGCATGAGAGGCAGATTTTTCTAAATTTAGAGTGACACAAAATTGATTACTGATTTCAACATCTGTTGCAAATTTTACATTTTACAGTCTCCTTAAAAAAATATATCTTGATTCAGAAACAAAGACCAGTCTCTCCAAACTGACGAACAGAGATTTCTCCCCTCAACCACACAAAATAATCTCCACACAAACCAAAATCTGTTGCAAGCATAAAAGCTATAATTATTGGCATATACTGTATAATGTAATAGAGCATTAGCACCAAACACAACTAAGATTCAACTCCCAGAGTATATGAATTTACAGACATCATGTGTAAACCCACAGAACCAAAGAGTAAGTTGCAGTAAGAATCACATTAAAAAGAAGAGTTAAGTAAACAGGACCAGACACGAGCTTGCATAATTTTGAAATCTAGATGCAGGCATCTCCATATACACTCAGATATCTATGAGGAATTACACAGAAGTGGCGTCATAAATAGAGTCAGAAAGTGGTAAACTGATGTATAATTGTCGCTTCACATTTTGAGGCCCTGATCCTGCAAATGGGTTTGCAAACACCATCCCTTAAGGTGATTCCATGCATGAAGTACAGATCTGTGTGTGTGTGTGTGTGTGTGTGTGTGTGTGTGTGTGTGTGTGTGTGTGTGTGTGTGTGTGTGTGTGTGTCTCTCTCTCTCTCTCTCTCTCTCTCTCTCTCTCTCTCTCTCGGCAGGATCGGGGAGTATGGCACTGTAGTTAAGGGTCTGGCTGTTCAATATGTGAAGTCCCCAGTTAAGCAGAGTTAAGAACCTTCTTTCATACGGAAGATGAGGAACTTCTGCAGCACTGCATCTGCAAAGAGTCATTATCCTTTTCCCAATGAAATTTCAATTAACTTGAAGAAAGGAAAACTTAGGATCCAAATCCCACAAAATGATACAATTCAGAATGAACTTTGGAAAGGCTCACTAGGGAGGTCCTTAGCGTGTGCGACCCTTTTTTAAGGGCAGGTTAATGTCCTGCTTTGTCATCAATTCTTGCAGGACCATAATGCTATATTAACCCAGGGTTTGGGCTCCCCCGCCCCAACGTTCTAATCTGTTTAAGAGAACATTGGCATCTGCACTCTGAAAGTTAAAACAGTGCAATAATGCCTACTTGGTGTCTGGCAGCACAGCAAGTACTTTGAGGTACAGTGTACTGAGCAGACTGGAAAGGATTTATGATGATTAAGTCAAGGAGATGGAGAAGTAAGAGGTACCTAGGGGGAACCTAAAGATGACAAAGAGGTGGCACCATGCGGAGGCGGAAAAGAACTCTGCAGAATGCATCAAGCTAACAAAATTGACTTTTTCCTATACTCTGGTATTCATCAGCTCCATGAATTTCCTTTATGAGTGAGCAAACAGTTCCCTGCTTAAAATTAGTTGAACTAATTTCTCAAATAAAAATGTGTGCGTGCGCACAGGTACCATAGGGTAATGATGGATCCCAAACACAGATCTTAACACTCTGCTGGCACCTACTTCAACTTTTTTCCCCCCGAGATAATTGTATAGCTTCAGTTGTACAAATATGTAAGTCACTTACCATAAAATAATGTATCTGATTTTAAAGGGAGTACATTTTATTATGCCATTTTTCAGCCCCAAAGCAGCTAATTAGCCAAATTATGCTTGGGGTCCCCACACAAGGTTGCTCCACCCCTTGTACTAACCGCCACACCCTCTTTTTATGAAACGTGTCACCAGATTTGTACTGTCCATGCAGCACAGACAGGTCCTTAATTTTCAACAGTTGTCATTGTAAAGAACCTCACACCTCAGTAGAATTCATGGAAATCAAGTCTATAGAATCATAGATTTTAAAGGCCAAAAGGGGCCATTACATTATCTAGTCTGACTGTGTAACACCGGCCAATGGAATATCACCCATCTACTCCAGTACTGTGCCCAAAACCCTGGGTTTGGCTAAAGCATCTCTTCCAGAAAGGTATTCAGACTTGAGCTAAAGATTTCAAGAGACGGAAGATCCACCACTTCTCTCAGTAGTTCACGACCTTCACTGTTAAAAGCATCAGCTTTATTTCTAATTTTAATCTGTCTGGCTTTGCCTTCCAGCCACCGGTTCTTATTATTTCTTTCACCACTACACTGAAAAACCCTTTAGTACCAGTCATTTTCTCCCCAGGAAGGTACTTGTCAACTTGTCAATTAAGTCAGCCCTTCATCTATTTGATCAGCTAAAGTCATCTGCTTTGGAAGGATGAAGGGGTGAGTGAGCTCTGCTGGGTATTTCAGCCATGATGCTTGGAAGAAGCACATTTTAAATTAGATGTTAGTTTAATCACTCAGTTGACACCTGTCCCTTACTTTTCATTGATAAATAGTGCTTAAGACATGTTCAGAATATACATTTCGATCTAAAACAAATAAAGCTTTCTGAGTACCCACCAGCTACCTAACACTAAATCACACAGATCTCTTGGAAATGTAAAATTCATCATAAAGAGCACTGCAATAAAGATTACTTTGGAAAGAGCAAGACTTACGCCTGAAAACAGCTTCTCTGCATCAGCTGGAAGATATACTGTTGCTCGCACTGGAAAGTGATATCCTGATAAGAGATGGTCAAAGATTTTCTGAGGAAACTTTATTCCGAAAACACCAGGTCATTGAACCACAAATTTCTCATGAAAGCAAGACTGGTTTACCGAACTAGGGGTGAAACCCCGCCTGCTAGGGTTCTGATGAAATCCTGCCATGCCACACTGTCTGCCCTGGAGCTAGGGACCACAGGCCCCTAGGATTTGCAGCTCCAGGACAGTCCCACCATGCCAGGATTTCTAGGATCTCTGCTGTGGAGCCAGGACTCTCAGCACCACAGCAGGGAGCCTGCAAGAGCTGGGAGCCCGGACTGAGACACTGCTCCTGGCTCTGCAGCAGGGAGCCTGGAATCCCTGTGGTCTTTCAAGGCTTCCAGGCTCCCTGCTGCAGAGCTGGGATCCTGGAAGTCCTAGGACGATCTCCCCGGGTCTGCGACTCCAGACAGCTTTCCCCAGAGCTGAAGACCCCAGGGCTCCCAGACTACCTGGCTCTTCAAGATGCCAGGCAGGGACTGACTCTCATATTTACAGTACCAACCACAGTAGAGCCCTGCTCTTGTCTGGACCCTCTGTGTGCTACTGTGATACAAGCAACCAATCACAGGTAGGATGAGGGAGAGCAAGAATACAGGAATAACTCTTGCCAAACAAAGTTGTAGCAAGCACAGGAAGACATTTTATGTCAGTTTTTAGAAACCTTTTATTTTCTGGCAGCACAGGGGATGAAAACCCACTATAAACTCTTAACAACAATGACCGTATATCAACTACAATATCATCCTGGCTATGTCTTGGAGGAATTACGTAAGACACGACAGCTGAATGCATCGTGCAAAACTGAGGACTTGTGTTCTGTTTCCTGATACACAGCACTGCTTTTCTCAACACAATGCATCATCACTTCCTTATCCCAACATCCATATTGTAGTATGAACCGTATACCTTGAGATCATCAGAAGCAACATCAGCTTTCCACACACTTAATTCATCAGAGTCCTATGAAACAGTGCTTAATCTTCGACATGGTCACCAAAGCATGCACACCGAGGAGAAAACCTGGAATGTTCGCCTTCTTAATAAATCACTTCAGGTGTTTCTAGACACTCGCTATAACCACAGCCATGTGTAAAATTATAAAATCATCTGAACATATACAAGCTTCCTAGGGGATTTTGACATTTGCATATTTTTGCCCTGGTATTATGCGAATCATACCCCATTGCTGATCAAGGATATCATCAAACTTGGCTGCTATTAAGAGGGTGCTATGTTGTCAGTGTTATAAGAACACCCAAATCTGTCTTTGAAGGGAAAAAAAATGCAGCTATCAGCATGGCTTTTTTTCCCCTTCCTCTTCACCTTGACCAAAAGTATTTTTAGCTCTATGGATATAACTGCCAATATGTTCCTCACAAAAAATGAAGGTGGAAAGATTCTGACAACACGCAGGAATTCAGCAGTGAATGTACCTTATATAACCAAGGTCAAGAGAGAGATTCTACTAGCCAAAGTCAGATTTCCTAATACATCAAAATGTCCCCCTTTTTTGTTTGGTTGGTTTTGTTTCATTTTGGGTTACTGGAGTTTGGGCCTCCCCAAGCCAAATCCTGATCCCATGGAAGTTAATGGAAATTTTGCCCTTGACTTTGCTGAAGCCAGGATTCTGCCCTGAGTTTAAAAAGATGATCCTGTATACAGACACTCAACACAAGTACCTTTACCGTGTGAATACTGCCAGCAAGTGAAATGGGTGTATCCACGTAAAAAAACTAATTGCATGCATTTGCAGGACCAAGCCTTCGGGCAGTTCCATTGAAGTTAATGGGTCTATTCATGTAAGTAAATCTGGCAGAAACAGGCCTAATATTTGTAGTCTCGGAACACAGCAAAGCTTATTATATACACTAAATAGCATCTCCCATCTGCTCAGTCTCACAGGCAGCATGTAAAGTTGTGCCAGAAATATGAATAAAACCTTTTTTTCAGAGTGCTGCAACAGTAAAGACAAGAGAAAACATGTACACAAAACACCTATCTTGTTAATTCACACAGTGCCCAAGTCAGATCAGTAGAGCCCTCTCAGATAGATGGAAAACTATAAAGATTGTGGCCTAAACTCACAGCTGGTATAAGCAGGTCTTAAGCCTGCAGTGAATTTGGACCAGTGTTCAACTGCCTTATGCAGTACAGAAAGAAAGTTACAACCTGGAAATATCAGAAAGAGGCAACGTCCTTACATTACCCAAGTACATACAGCCGCTAATTTTGGCCCCAATCCTGCAAACAGACATTTACACGTACGCTTATTTTTACACATCAGTAACTAGTCCCCATTGCAGCCAATGTGTAAGTGTTCACAAGACAGGGGCTTTACTGAGATCCTGGTGAAAGCTTTGGAAACAAATGTTAGCTATCACATGTTCTTTCATGCCCTCTTCTGGGCTTCCTACCTTCCTCCAACCGCCTCGTTTTGGCTGCGAGCTGTTTCGGCAGGGACTACCTCCATTTTGGACAGCAAAATAAATATATGATTCTCTTCCTGACACACATTCTACCTCTCTTCTCCTGAAATTTATTCCCATATAAAAAAACCCAAAGTCCTTTGTTAGCTTTCAGTTCGGATTGCTACACTGCTTAGCCTAACACCACAAACTGTACAGCACACAGAAATAAAGCTCTTCATTTCAACACCCCGTTTCCTTCAAGCCCCACAAACCCACACCCCCCCTTCCTGAGTGGAAAATGGGCAGAAAGGGGGAAAAGTTAACAAAAACTATTCTTAACTTGGTACCTTTTCAGCCAAGGCCTTTAAACTGTCTAGAAACCTTTGCCAGAAATCCTTGAAGAGCGGACGGTCAATTTTCTTCAGGCTTTCTTTGGTGCTGGCATCCACGCTGACATACAGCTGCGTTACTGGCTCAAGGTTCCTTGGCAATAAAAAGGAGAGGAGAATCATTATTTTCAGACATTACAGCTAACTGAATTTATGCTTTTTTACAGAATCATCCATAAGACATAACATTGCAGAGCAAATAACTATGCTGGATTCTGCTCTGTTCCCAAAAGCAAAAGCAGTAATGTAATATTTACAGCATACTCTCTCAAAGTTCAGCAGTGCATCTTTAGCAAATGGCTGGGGTTTCTAATAGCGACAGAAAATAATCTTTCACCACATAATGTGCCACAAAGCAAGGAACACCACATACTAACCACTCGCAGAAGGGTCAAACCCAGTGATAGTTCAACGATCAAATCCTCACTGAACAGCATATTTCATCCAGGTAGAACACTAATTAAGAACCTTCCCAAGCGGCCTATGATCAAAGGAGCCTGTGGTCTCACCTGAAGCGTTTAAAAGCTTCACTTCCTATTAGAGCATCTGCAGGCAAAGTGCCCTAAACTTCGACCTGTCCTATAGAAAGTCAGCCCTATTCAACAGAAATGCAGTGCTGCTCAATGGAGTTCACCCGGCAGGGTGGGACATCTCTGAGCTGGGCAGATGGAACTTTAAGGCTCCAAAACTGTAAGCCAAACACAAATGGGCGTTTTGCAACAAAAGAAGTGTAAAAGTGGCTTTAGAAATGTGCTCCTGGTACTTTGTAGAGGACCTTATTTCATGGGACCCGCCCAAAATTTTGCACTGAATCCTTTCCAACTAGCACTACTGTAAGCATGCTTGGGGCCAGAGACCTACTACAATATGAGACATTGATTCCAAAGCATATCCTTAGTTATGATTGCCTCCCCACATTTTAATAGCCCAGGCTCCCAAGTTCCCACATTTTGAGGACTGTTCCTCTGGTGCAAAAAGTGTGGGATACAGCTCCCACAAGGACATCAATGCCTTTGTCAAGTTGACTAAAGAGGTCATTACAGCAATCCCAGCCTGCATCAGTCTAAGTGGAAAGGGCTGCAGCTTGGATTTCTGCAGGAAAGCATATTATGCTATAGCTCTTTTATAATTGAAGACATTACGCTGTTTACAAGTGTAATCTCCTGGTGAATGTGTGTTACAGGTCCCCTCTATGCTGATCCACAGAGGGGGCTGTGACAACTCCCGTCCAGTTAAAACACACATTCACCAGTGGGTTAACACAAGCGACTTCTAAAAGCTTAAACCTATTCCATGAGTCTGTGACCAATTTCATCCATTCTGGAACCCCCAGGCTAGCAAGTGTGATGCAGACACAGACAACTGGGGATGCAAAGAGCAGAATAAGTAACACTGTATTCTGCTATGCAAGGAATAATGAACAAAGAGTAACAAGCTGAGAGAATCAGACTTAGCAAGCTCCTTAAAAGCAAGAGAAACAGACAAAGTAAGTTACTTTTTATACCCTTTGGTCTCTTCTGGAGGGCTGGCAACATTTGTCAAACACTGGGCAAAAACACTCTACTACAATGCCTTCTAGATGAAGTGACAGCTTCAAAATTTTATCGCACAGCTCTATGGGTGTTAACTCAATATCTTAGGAAATTAAGGAAGAGCCTTCCACAAATGCTGCCTGTAAAGGCTGCTAATGAGCAGGCTACAACTCAAGTATGATCTAATGCTTTAAAAAAAGAATCCTTCATACAGCTGTCAATCACTCCTGCTTTAAAAAAACATGAAGGTGAAAACTAAAAGTGGCAAGAATTGCCTGGAATGAGACCAGAGCTGAGCTGTCAATGGTCAGAAAATCCAATTACCCAACATGAACTTGCAAAGTACCCAAGCATATTCCTCCTCTCCAGATTCAGACAAGAACAGATCATTAATGGGAAACAAATCTAACATTTTAGATTAAGAACCCTTTTACTAGTGAGCATGCTCTGAACTGACAGTCCAAGCAGCAATCACCTAAATGGCCAAGTGTTCCAGGTAGCAAGGGATTGAAATATTCAATTACAAAGAGCGTAGCCAGTCTTTTGCATGTTACATTTTCCTAATAAAATAATATATTATTATGGTAGCACTGAAGACAGAGCTAGTCACTTTCAGAATGGTAACTGGAAAAGTTCCTCTTCTCCAAGGAACCAAAGCGTGCCCCATCCCCAGCAGCTGCAGGCAGCCAGCAGAATTAGTAGTTATACCACAGAAGGATGGGGACACGATCACGAGCAGGGGTTTTACATACCCTCTTGCACTATGCTGTTCCGCTTTGCAGTGACTGGCTGAGCCCCAGCACCCACAAGGGGGCATAGTTGGGTCTGAAAGTACAGTACATGAATACACTTGTCATTCTATCCCACAAGCTGTGAGAGCTGCTGCGATATTCCATGGGGCTCTGACATGGATTTAGCAGTGAACAAACAAGGGACACAACCTATTGTAACTCAAAAAAACAGTGGATATAATTATCAGCCAAACCTGCAAATGCTTTCATACACAGACAGCGTCAGAGCCCTAAGAGACTTGCAATACAGACAAAATATCATGTCAATAAACTGTAGAGTCTAAGCTCAGCAGCAGGAATAAGACCACTCTAATGTTAGCAAGGTTTGTGTGTTCTTAAAGCAAGTCTTATTAACTGCTGTACCAGATATCAGGCTAGGATTTTGCTAGTTGGGCTCAATGGACATGCTGATGAAAGAGCCATACTAGAATTTTATCACTTGGGGGGGGGGGGGGGGGGAATACATCAGTTTCCAAGAAATATATTCTCAAAAATAGTGTTGGCCCTCTTTTTAAATTCTATGTTCAGTTTCTAGAAAGAGCAGTTTCTGTCTATCAGGCACATAATACATGGTTTGAAAAGTAACTTGATTACACAATCACCCAATCATTTGGAATGGTTTTGGAGTACCTAATTACTCACTCCAAAAAATGTGCAGTTCCCCCCACCCTCCACATTCAGACCAAAAAAGGGAGCCATAGAGGAAGCCAAAATATCAGAGATTGCTGATGTGTAAGTTATTCTTTTGCAACAAATGGAATGTCCTATTTACCTGGAATTAGAGATTGTGGGAAACATAACACACCAAAGCCATTGCTGCTTTACCTCCACTGACGCTGCTAGCATTCCACCAGAGAAGAATTTGGGCCTATGCTGTTAACTAATGCCTTTCGGAGTAGTTCTCCCCCCCACAATTTGTGGGAGCTGAAGACAAGGTCTGAGCATTAGCAGCGAGTTTTTCAGTGCTGTACAGATTGTTGGTTAAACGGGTCAAGCACTCTCAAAAGAGACAAATAATACACCCAGGACCTTTAATCTAAGTATCTGAAAATGCTTTACAAATATTAAATTTCACAACTCCCTCTGCAAGGTTAGATAAAAATGACTAATTACCTTTTGCAGGTGGGAATATTGAGAAAAGAAGTGAGTGACTTGCCCAAGGTCACAAGGAAGCGAGTGAATGAACTGGGAATAGAACTCATGAGCTTTAATGTGTGCTCAGTCTATTAGAAACACTCCCTTCCTTTACTCAACTGCAACACCAAAGCAAAATACAATTTGCATTTCATTTGTTTTATCCTTATAGACTTTAGGTATCTCCAGAACCTTCTGGAATGTACGTTTGGTTATACTGCCTGTATTTCACTTCAAAGTAATTGCACTGAATTTAAGAGGCACAGGAAAAAAAAAATAAAGTAAATGTACATTGGTGTGGAGAAGAGAAGGAAGAGGGAGGGAAACGAGCCCGGAGAGACTAAAACTATGATCCAGGCAGATTCTGAGCAATAATTTTAATGGCTATTTCTAATGCAGACTGTGGCAATGTATATTTTCACTGTGATAAAGTATAAGCACACCATACATCACCAGCTCTTTAGAACGAGACAAAATCCATTTAAAAACAAACAAAAAAAACCACTTTGTAGGATTCTCACCTAATCTCCACAGGGAACTGTGCATTTGTAACCAGGAAGCTGGAGATGTTGTGCCGGTGCAGCAGTTTTAAGAATGTGTTGATTTCTGGGTACATAATTGGCTCTCCCACCAGAGACAGCGCACAGTGTTTCACCACCATCCCTTCTTCAAAGCGATCTACTCTCACTCCTGGCACACCTGGAAAAAAGGGAAGGGGGGGTGAAAGAGTGCTGTGGGAAAAGAATTTACAAAATAATTCATGCAAAACCTACATGCACAGCACATCTTGAATATTCATTGGAAACTGGGAAGAGGTAAAGTGCAGATGAAAACTGGCTGACCATCACAGGGAAAGAGAAGATTGGTTAATTGGGGGGGGGGGGGGAGCAACATTTTACCCTCCAATAGCTGAACACCAATTTGTAAGCAACCCTTCTGAATCATCTACTTGAGCCAATCCACCTGTGCTGCTACTCATTTTAAGATTTTCATTGTGTCAAGATCAAGAAAACGGGACTGGTGACTGAAGCTACTGAGCCAGATCCACAGCTAGTGTGAATTAACATGGCATCATTGAAGTCAATGCCCCAACACTGCTTTGCACCAACGGAGGACTCAGCTCACTGTGTGTACAATGAACCTACATAAACAACAAAAGCAATATTTTAGTACACAGTATAGAATAGTCTCTCGCCCACATATAAGTCCTCAAAATACATGTGAAGGAATAGGAACGAGGGAACAAAACCAAGAACCATAAGCCGTTCTTTAAGAAGAAATGAAAAAGTTATGTTCCTCCTCCCTTGGAGCTGAAAGTAGTTTGTGCATTTCACATGAAAACAAAGTCCCACATTTCATTTAACACCGCAACAATATTCCATTGCAAATCAGTATCAGTCACAAATACCATCTGGTTTAAGACATTTCCTAAGAGACAAAAGACCTGTTAACACACAAACACTGCTTCATCCCTGAGTTGCAAGGACCACTTCCAAGTGAGAAGGTAGAAACAAGAAGGCTACCAACTGTAGCGATCCCATGGAACAGTCAGTCAACAGATGTAAGTGCTTTTAGCTAATAACATGAGCCAGATTCATACTAGCGATCTGGGAATGAAGAGCGCCCTATCCCATCCATTACCAGCTCCCTGAGCTTCCGCGTCTGCACGTGAATTCATTTCACTAGGAATAAGAGGCAAGCCAATTCAAATTTCTATTCTGAAGATGTCACTTTATATTGCCCTGCGGTGCCTTGATGCATTTGAATAATATACTAAGCATTTTAAAAGATTTATGGCTTCGTAGTCCTCAACTCACCTCATGTTGCCTAGACACTGCAGCTCAAATGGTACAGAAAATTACCCACTAGACTGCAACATCAAGATAAAAAAAGATGTTCTGAGGATACAGCCTCAACCTTAAATAGAGGAGTTGGTCTGTGAACAGAACCAGGAAGTATAGTGCGTTTAAAATTAGTTCAATTTAGTCCTGAGCCCGTGACCGCTTTAGTGTCTACTGGCTTGGGACCCTGCAGGACTAGAAATGGAAATTGTACCCCTCTGGAAAGGAAAATCGCAGCTTTACAATGGGACAAACAGCACTTTCTTCTAGTTCTGGAAGGGGCAGAGATATCAGACATTAAAGTCATGACATTTCCATGTCTCAAAGCTATTCTGGGAGGCATTTAGGTTAATTTCTCTTCCCCTATGAGCCCTACGCTATTGGATAACAGTGACCAAGGCACCAGGCTTACAGGCAGAGGGAAATAAGAAATAACCCCAATAGTACATTTTTAAATTCTTTAAAATTTTCCTACAACAGTTATTGTCCAACATGGCATGCACTACATACACAATGGTGGGGTACTGAGGTTTTAGAAGCAATCATTTTGACCAGCATAAATGATATGCTAGCTCAGGGTTATTCCCAATGAGTACATGGACATGTTAAGAAGCACATGAACTCCCATTCACTTAATAACTAAACATAATGACCGCATTTGACTTCCCATTTCCTGTGGATGAGCTCACTTTCAAATCTAAGGTGCTCAATCTTCCACCACCTCAGCTCTTTGTGACTTTAATTTCACATATGCCTAAGCACTGCAGCTCAAGGGGTAACAGACATTATGGATCAAGCTTCACTGTTCATATGGGACTGGCATTATAGAGCTGTATTAAGAATCTTGTTTAAACATATCAGAAACACGCGGATAAGTGACCTTCCCTCCCCACCTCTTACAGCACCTAGATTTTCAGGGCACACTTCGTTATAAATCCAGGACTGCAATACCAAAGGTACCTGCTTTTCTGGGGTTATTTATTTATTATGTCTATGCAGCATGTGCCCTTGCGAAGGGCAATGGGGTTTACTAGTCACTACCTAGAAAAAGTATCCATCAAATAAATTATCCTGCCCCTGTCCCCTTCAGCAGCCAATCAATCAATAAGATCTCTCTCTCTCTCTCTCTCTCTCTCTCTCTATAAATATATATATATATCATTTACACAATGGAGAATTCTGTGGCTGGAAGCTGCGTCAGGGTGGGTGTGGAGCAAGGAGAAGCACTGCCAGGACCAATCCGTTCTAGCAATAACACCACTCTGCACCCACCACCCCCTCACTTCATTCTAGCAACAAATACTAGCTCTTCTATCCCACTACGGCCCCACAGCCCAGGCCCCACAATCCCTAGCCCTCTCCATTAGAATCAGGCCATGAACATCTAGTGTATGAAGATCCTAAGAAACTGTCTCATCCAAAACATCATAGGATTTAAATCAGCACCCCAACTTAACAAAAAGGAAGGCAGGACTGACTTTGCTTAACTCAAGTTGGGTTTACATAAGAGAGAACACCAATGAACTAGACAGAATCACTCCATACTGTTGAAAAAAGTTTCTGCCTGTCATGTTTCTCATCCATTGAGCACGCTCCATGCTCAGCCATGATAGACGGATGGGTTACCCAATGACATCCAAGACATAGACTTGTCTTGTACATTTTACGGATGCTTCATTTGACTCCTGACCCAGTCATAATCTAAACTATAAATAAGAAAGAGCTTAGTTCTAGAGTTTTCCTGTCAAATAGGCTGGCTTTTCTTGTGCGCAAGTGTTGACCACGGCAAGGTAACTAATTTTCTATATCTGAAAAAGGATGTGAGCTAATGAGTAGCTCATACAGGAAACAAAGCCAAGAAGATTTCAGGTTACACATTTATTTAGGTGGGCTGATTTCCTGCAGCTCCTATTGACTCCAGTTGGAGTTCTGGGTGCCGAGTACTTCTGGGGGAATCAGACCCTCTAGTGCATAAAGCAGGTACATAAACATGAGAGAAAATGTAGCCAATACCCTGAAGAATTCATTCCAATGAGAGACTATGGCACTCCTTCTGCTCAGGTTAATGGGCAGCTTCCATTTTTATCTCTCCTTACTTTTTATACAGCAAGGTCAAGATTTGTAGTCACCCAATCTATCCCCACCCATTGTGGGGCCTCTGTCCACAAACCATGTATCTTACTCCTGCTATCATATATGAGAGAGAGCTCCCTTCAGCTCTTTCATGGCAGCAACTACCAGCCCAGAGGCTGATACTGAGTTCTAATGATGTAAACAAGACAAATCATCTAGGAAAAAACAACAATAAATAATGTGCCATAAAAATTTCATAGTTACGTACACTTGAGGGTTCTTACTAGTCTCATGTTTCTTTTCTAGTGTTTTAGACATTTTTTGAGCCACACTTTATTAGTTAGTGTCTGTTCTGATTTCTGCTTAACAGCTTCATTAAAAGAAATAAATTTAAATTACCTTTAAATTGCTTGATCAAGCTCTGGTGGTTTTCAATAGCCTCCCGCAAGATCATTTCAGGTTGGTCCATTTTCCACCGCCACTCTGTGCCCACTGGATTTGTATGATGCCTGAAAAGAGAAATATTGGATTTTTTTATTGTGATTTGTAACACACAAGAATGAGCCCACCTGTCAATCTTTGCACGTCTGACATTATTTAAAAACCAATATAACAAAAGCCAGCTGCAAATCCCCAATACAACTCCAACCCTCGCACAACCCAATAAATACATGGGACTTTTCTAACAAATCAGCCAGCTCCATCAGCCCTCAATTCATGGGCGATGGTGAACACGCTGTTGGGGGAGGCTAGCCCCTGGCTGCTCCCACTCTGCCTGAGGCCCCTCCCCTCCCCTTCTGCTCTTCCCCCCATCCCCGTTGGAGCCCGGACTGAACACACCCCCGCGAACGCTAGCGCCCCAGTGCTGGGCGGCGGGAGCATCCCCAAACCCAGCACACCAGGTGGGTGCAGCTGGAGTGCCCTCAGCCCCAGTACGGCCCCAGCCCCGAGCCTTGTGCGCACCTGCACCAGTCTGCCTGACCCAGCCTCTCGTCCGCAGAAGAGCAGAAAGGTAACTGGAAGCAGGCAGGAGGCGGCTGGGAGCAGAGCGTGGATGGGGCCACACCAGGCTGTTTGGGGAGGCACAGCCTTCCCCTGCCTATGCTACCCCCTGCCCATGCCTCAGTTTCTCTTCTCCCCAGGCAGAAAGCTGGGCCTTGCCGCACACTTTGAAGGCCAAAAGCCTAACTATTCTGGAGCCAAGGGAAGACTCTGCCTCCAACCATGCCTCTATTAAAATCAAGGGGATCCAGCTCTAGCATCGCCAATGAGTGCAGCTGTGGCAATATGACACACCCACAGAGGCAGGTCCCACGCCATTTAGCCATATATTGAAGGTACAGGTGCTATCCGCAACTGACAATGAAGTGATTTGTTTCTAACATGATAGCCTTACCCTTTCTGAGAGTTCCAGTGTAAAATGGACAAGAGCAGCCTTTGTTATTCCATATATAAAAAGAACTGTGTAACTTGCAATAGATCAGAGATGTATTTATGATGGATCCAGTTAATTTCCTAGATTTATTCAGATGGGGGCTTCGCTGGTTACTTACAAGTTTTTTTTTTTTTTTAAGTATTGAATTATTGAAACCTAATATAAAGTACTAGTTCTCCGCGCTGAAGTAAGCAGCAAACAAAACAATCAGTCAATCATTTGAGACAGAGCTGGAGTAAGACCACAATGCAGCAGCTTGCTCAGAGTCAGGAAAGCCCACCCACCCAAAGGCACTTATATCAATGTCTCAGCAGCTGTACTCAACCAATTTGCCTGCACTAATTCTTTTTCCACAGGCCAAGCACCTGCAATTATATTTCACCCTCTCCCTTAGTTTTCCAGATATACTATAAATCCATTGAAACTCAACTGTTTCTTGCCACTACCCATCGTTCAAGCCTCCAGCAAGCCAAGAGGAAAGAAATACATCCTTCCTCTGGCTAGCTATGCCTCTGCTTTAGCCCTACCCCAGGTTACCCAGGTGACAGGCAGGAACCCCCTTACACATGGGGACTTAACAAGCACCTTTATACATTGTCACACAGGTGCTGAAACTCGTAGGGTCCTTATTACTGAGCCAGTGTGACCTGCAAAGGAAGGCAGGGGTTGGGACAGTCTGGTCTTATGGAAAACAAACTAGAGGACAAATCAAGCCTGGGGAGAAGGTTAAAGCTAGGGTTTAGGCAATGCTAGTTTTGAATTACCCTGTTTTTGTTAACCGAACAAACCCCTACAAGAAGACGACTTCACTTATTAAAATGAGTAGGTTGTTTGGTGATGGCAGGAGCCTTCTCCGGTTTACAGGCTCCAATTCTATTTAATGTAATTCTATTACAGTCCAGTGTTGCTAACTTTCGTGATTTTTATCATGATATTTAATATTTCTCTAAAAGCCCGAGCTTCTGGAGTCAAGTTATTAGATGAGAGTCTGCTTTTGTTGGTTTTGTTTTTAAAAAGGTATGTTTCTTGCCCTCACAACTGCAGAGAAAAGCTTGAGAACCTGAAAACTCTCAATGTATTTCTTTTCAAAATTTCATTATTTCTGCGGGCCTGACTCTTGCTCTTTGAACACTGGGGACTGGCAATACAGATATTCAAGTATTGCGGTAAGGAAATCCATCCCTGAAGAGTGCAAGCCACAAAATTTCAGGTTGCTGTACTAGTGAAATACTGAGCATTTGGACACAGTTGTAACCAATGTAGTGTTAAAAGAAGAAATATGAGCTAATTTTTATAGGGTATTTTATTCCGGTTGCCTCCTACTCAAATACAAAATAATAAAACCTATTAATTGAAATCTTATTTAACTGCTTCATCTCTCCACAGTAATTGATTGGGTTTTAGACACTCAGCCAAAGGAGATAATCAAATCAGGTCTGCTTAGTGATCTCCTAAGTAATCATGACATAATATGCATGGTGTCGGAAAACTCAGTCAGTACGCTTCCTCTAACTGATTAAAAGATTTGGTCACTTAAATTTTTCCATTTAGACAATTAAGCTGAAGAGACACGGCAAATACAGTGGACAGACTGAGAGCAATAATGGATGGTGACAGACTACTTTTTTTTTTTTTTGTAAAGTGAATTATTATTTTGGGATATTTATGTATTATAATAATTAAAGGTTTGTTCCTGCTCCCATTGCCAACTCCTACTCACTTTACTAAGGCATGAATAAGCCCTTAAAAAACAGGCATATTATCCCTTGAGCCCTGTGAAGCGACTACAGTATTAGCATATGACGACAATGTGTACACTGCGCTTAGGAAATCCTGGGCCAAGTTTAATCTTGCCTGTCTCTGAATGGAAGTAGTATAGAAGACAGAGCACCCCTAATTGCTTCCTTTCACCAATGCTGGGTATTATATCTACACAAGGCATAATGCCTCCACAGATGATGGAGTGAGCCAAACCACGCTTTTAAAAAAAAAAAAAGGGACTCAAGCTGCAGAGTTTAACATGCCAAGGGCCAAGCCATGGCCACACAAGCATATGGCCTTTTGGACGATGAGCATCACAACCAATGCTAGCCAGCACCCACCTTGAGTGAAGACAGCCAAACTATAACCATGCCTTGCCAGGGGTGTGGGGTTGTGGAAAGAGGCTCCTTGTGCCTTTTCCCCACTTGCACTGGGACAGCCATCATTTACCTCTACGGGTATGTCTATACTGTAAAAAAAACCTGCAGCAGTAAGTCTCAGAGCCCAGGTCAATTGGTTCAGGCTTGTGCTATGGGGCTAACAATAGCAGCATAGACGTTCAGGCTTGAGCTGGAACCTGTGCTCTGAAACCCAGTGAGCGGGGACTGTGTAGAGCTAGCTGACAGGGCTAGTCAGGAGGAAAATACATATTACAAATATTTTACTAGCATTGGATCAAAAACCACTTGAGTCTCCAACAGCATAGATGATAACTATGACGGGTTACCCTGCACTCTGGGGTGACACCTGATGTACTGTTCCACCAGTCGGTGCTCCCTGTTACCACAGTATCTGAGTACCTCACAACCTGGAATGTATCTATCCCCACAATAGCCCTATGAGGCAGGGCAACACCATTATCCCCATTTTACAGATGGGGAACTGAGGCACAAAGACTAAGTGACTTGCTCAAGGTCACACAGGGACTCTGTGGTGCAGTAGGAAATTAAACCTGGTCTTCCAAGTCTTAGGCCAGTGACCTAACCCACTGAACTACCTAGGCTGTACCTAGCTCCCCCAAAAAACTGGACAGAAAGAGGTAGGGATGACCCTAGATCACTGAAATTTGCTACACATCTGTTTTTCACATCTGTATCTGTGTTTTTAACTGCACCTGACAGCTGAAGAGACATTCTTCCTGTTCATACCGAAGAACTTACTAATTAGACCCATTTCACCCAAAGCAAATAAACTAGAATGTTTTTCAGCATAGTCCTCTAGAAAGTGATTTCCTTGCACTCCGTTTGTCACCATTAGCAAAATCCGTTTTCCAGCATTACTATTCATTAGTGCTACTCCATTTCCAGCATTATTTTAAAAAGTGACAAATGGCCTCCACAGAGCTATGAGTTAGAGTCATATGGCGGGTGTCACACTTGGTGATTTATCCCAATTATCGTACTTTCAAATTTACTCTTCCTTGGCGTCTCTGATTCAGCCCCATACTTCAAGACACAGAATCCTGCTGATAGAAAATACTGTAGTTGGGTTGTTTTGGAGGGGAACCGGTATTAAATTTTCTGTAATAGAACACGAGGTACCAAAAAGCTCCATTTGGGTGGTTTTATTGCTTTCTATTTTACGTTTATGTTATGCCCCATCTGTGTTGGGATTGGGTACACAATTACACACACGCACAGTTACCATTGCAGAATTAACTGCACCATTACAAACTGAAGTCTTGAAAAGAGAAAAAAGAAAAAAAAATACTACATTTTGTTTCCTAGCTACAGAACAGTTATGACATACTGTAGAAAAGAGTGGGAAAATAACACCCATTAACTAACTATGCCATATGAAATTCATGGTGTCCTTTTAAACCATGAGGTGTGGAGAACCTATTTAGGATTACAGTAGCAATTAAGGCTCAAGTGTTGATTTAAATAGGATGGCCAGTACAGAACGCTCGAACTTAGCATTTACATAGCAGTTATCTTCAAAGTCCTTTTCAAAATGACATCAATTGGTCTGCACTGTTATTTAAAATACTTTTACTCTTAAATTTGCAGACTACACCTCTACCCCGATATAACGTGACCTGATATAACACAAATTCAGATATAACGCGGTAAAGCAGCACTCTGGGGGAGTGGGGCTGCGTGCTCCGGTGGATCAAAAGCAAGTTTGATATAACGCGGTTTCACCTATAATGTGGTAAGATTTTTTGGCTCCCAAGGACAGTGTTATATCAGGGTAGAGGTGTATCAAGATAGGGGGAGCAACTGACACTCAGGGGAATGCAGCTGTTTTCACAGAATGATCTTGAAAGGTCCGGCACACTGGCAGAATATGAAAACGAATGGTGTCTATGTGCTCTTGGGGAGAAATAATACCCAAGCTAAGTACAGTTTGAATGGCATTGAATTAGTTAATCGGATAGAAGAAGAACGAACAGTTGAGAAGTTGAAATAACTTTCAGCTACTCCCATTCATCACATTTTCACTTTTAACAAAACCATTCATCTTGGGATGGGTACTTAGGAACGCACGCGTGCCCACACCCACAAGAGAGACCCAGGTTCGTACAACATAGAACATATGAACACATTTATTTAACCCATCTGTGACCCTGCACCATGTGGAAGTTGACTCTTTTTTTTTTTTCCAACTAAATGAGGTCTCAAGATGGCATATTAGTGGTTGGTATTTTTCCAGTGGACTTAACGTTGCAAGAAAAAACTAGCTGCATAGTAAAGCACAGCGTGTTCAGTCTCTTGGCTAGCTCAGTCTCTTGGCTAGCTCCTTTATAGCCTAAATGTCATCTTTCCAGATGAAAAATGCTTTAGAAACTCAAGGATGCTTTTGAAATTGTTCCCACCCTCACTATCGAAACAGCAAGAACATACATTGAATTAATCCTTCCACCAAATTCTCAGACACTATAAAAGGATCTTTTTAAAATGTCTTTTTAAAATGTCATACAAATGGATTAAAAATTAAAGAGGGCTATTAAACCAAATTTATCATATTAATATTTTCTTACTCTGGATGCAAAATTTAGCAGCCTTTGGTAATGAAACACCTTAAACTTAAAAACCTCCCATTTGCAATTGTAATAAGAAGGGCATTGAGGTACTGACCCTGCAACTGGATCTCCACATGCAAGCACATGTCCAGTTGCAAGATCAAAGCTATGTGTTACTAAGTGTGTGTACACAGCACACAGCAGATTGTCAGCACGCAACAAATCAGATTTAAATTTTTTGAATTATTGTTTGGGGGGGGGTTAATAGGTATGCTGAGTTCAGAGAATTGTGAGCAGGTCTTTCTCTCATGCTAAGAATCCAGGAGTAGATTATAAACACACCAATTAATGCACCAAAGTAAATCATCATCAGTACTTTACCTCCAGCAAAACACACATTTGTTTGCACAAGCCAGGCTCGGTGTGGTCTCCATGCAGCGGTGACTTTCAATGCCATAAAAGGTGTGTTTGTAGCAGCCTCCTCTACCTCGCAGCATCGACTAGAAACAGGAAAAGAAGAAGGCACATAGAAGTTTAACAGTTTGCAACCAATGGATGCAAAAAGCAAAATAATCTAGAAAAACAAGATTTGACAACTCCAGACACATTTCAGCTTCTTTCATAGAAAGAAATAAGACAATGGATCAAACTTAATTCTTACTCCCATTATACAGGAGATCAAACTAGATTATCACAATGGTTCCTTCTGGCTTTACAACCTAGGAACGTATGAAAATTCCAATGTAACTGACTTCACTAGAGATTTATACCTGTGACTAATTAGCTCAGTAACCTGAATACCAATAAGGCTGCTTAAATTAAGCTTCCTTTTGCCAAAGAATCCAGAGCAGAGTCAATGCACTGGAATGGAGATTAAGTCCCCGATGCTGTATTAACTGCAATACAGCAACACTCAAACATCTTTACAGGCATTTCTTTAAGTTTTGCATCATTTTTGTTTTTAATACTGTCATATCAAATGCTGTACGGTTATTTGTTCCCCTAACAGATCTTCAATTTCAATCATCAGCCACTTTGATTTTCAAATCCATCCATGGACAGATTCCACATGTAAGCAGTAGGTCACAATAATGACAGATATCATCTATTTGAGAAAATTCATGGGAAGCAGATCAGTGTACACAGTGTACAGCAGCTTATATATGTGCCTATATAAAAAGTTTACATCAGTGCTGGAAAATTCATGACTCTCCTTTACAGGAAGGAAACAAACAAAGCTCTAGCTTAAACATTATTTTTTCTTAAATAGTATCATGCACCACATCTGTTATTAAAGCTTTTAGCCTTACAAAAACACTCACTATCAATAACCAACAGGTTAAGCCACTTAGCTGTACATTTAAGGTAACTTTCTTGTAAAAAGTTACTACAAATAGTAACAAAAATCAATGTAAAGGCTGCCTTATTAAACATCCACTTGTTTTAATTCTCCTGAAAAACTGCTTCTTTCTCAATCCTAATCTAATACAGACCCTCTTTTACACCAAGAGCCTGTTCCAGGAGGATTGCATTAACTCCTTAAGCCTGGGTTTTCAGCATCTACCCAGAGGTTCTCAAACTGGGGGTCATGACCCCTTAGGGGGTCGCAAGGTTATTACTTGGGGGGTCATGAGCTGTCAGCCTCCACCCCACCCCCACTTCACCTTCAGCATTTATAATAGTGTTAAATGTGTTTTTAAATTTATATGCGGGGGTCGCACTGAGAGCTTGCTGTGTGAAAGGGGTCACCAATACAAAAGTTTGAGAACCACTGTTCCCTTAGGAATTTGCAGTCTATTTAGAATGCATGTTGCTTGGGACAGACACTTTTTTTTTTTTCACAACACATCAGATAAACAACAACAAATGGGACAGGATCCCTATCACTATCAAGAGGGAAAGAGGAATATAATGGATTAACTTTTAATCAAAAAGCCTCAGTGAGCCAAATTAAAGTTTCATCCTCTCAGAGAAAAAGAAAATACAGTTAACGTCTAACCATTACAGTATAATTATGCACGAAGTTATTTAAAAAAAAAAAGGGGGGGTGGGGTAAAAAAGGTGATTGTGCCCTCTGCTTCCAACCAGGTGTTAAATTACTATTTGTATTGTTGTAGCACCTAGGAGTCATTGGACCCCTTGCTTGATGCTGTACAGAACAGCGCAGAACAAAAACACAGTCCCTGCCCAATGCCATATTTGCACATCATCTAAGAGAGCCAGATAGCGCAGATGGATATTCTGAGATGCCCAGAAGTACAAATTATTCGTACCTGCCAATTCTTTTCTGTAATATGGCAAAGCATAAATACATCTAATCAGTTAAGATGGTACTGCACAGCTTGTTTTCATTAATAAACCGTAGGCCTACTTCTGCTTTCCACTGGTTTAAATTAGATCTACTAAAATCAATTAAGATACCAGTCTGAAACTGGTAACTTAGGCCAGATCCACACTACGCACTGTGGGATAACTACGTAGTGCCCCCATCCATTCCCAAATTGTACTTCGATACTTTTTAATGGGTTTTATGTAATATTGCTTGAAGCGATGGCATTTTAAAACAAATCAGTTCTCTATTCTTCGCTCTCATCTGCAGCACTGACCAAGTCAGACAACTTTTTCTTTAAGTATCTCACTGCCTCCTAGTATGTTAAAAACCACAGAAGGAACGTTTTTAAAAGTAATTTTACAGCCCACTTTTTGCAATCGATGCAGTGGTCACCAAAAGCATTAGCAGGATCAATATGCCTTACAAAACATTCATGACAGTACAGCAGGGTGCGCTTTAAACCATTCACAGGTGCAGATATTGTGATGTGACACTTCTCCATCAGGCATTTCAGTAAAAACTAGGTTCAGCCACCCATGTTGGCAATCATCATTCAAAGAGTTCTTTTCAAAACAGACCACGCTAATCATGAGCCAAAAACAGAGAGACCAGGGAAACTGCCATGACTCCAGAATTAAAGATGTGTCAGCACGTTCAACAAAAGTGCTTAATCCCAGAGTTTAAAATTCTGAGAATGTTTTAGTAAAATATACACTGAATTTGCAAGATTCATAACATTCTCTGTTTTTCCAATGAGGGGAGAGAGCAGACCCTTTAGATCAGTCACAAAACATAGGATCATAGGGCTTAAAGGAGGGGCGGGGCAATATTATACAATTCAACTTTCAGAATCTCACACACTAGTAAAGTTATTTTACTCCTTAGAAATAAAATCCAGCTTATTGATTGACAAATGAAGAAAATCCAAGGACAAGGCAGTACAACCACAGAAAACCAGAAACATCAATTAAAGGACAAACTGGTCTGAATACCTGCAACAGCTAGGTCAGTTTTACGATGAAATGTGTCGTCTTTGCTTTAGGGTCTTCTGTGGTGAAAACAATCGCCCCAACACTCCCAATTATTTTTCATGCTATATATTACTGCAAACAGGAGCTACAACAACAGGAATAAGCTGCAGAAAATGAGACTACTAGAGAGTGGCTCCAACTTCTTTGCCTAAATCATATTTCCACTCTTCACAGCAGGGATTTAATAAATCAAAATGCAAAGCGACAACATTACAGATAGCTTAAGTTTGGTTACAGGTAATTATTTTCAAATGGTTATTTTGGACAGAGAATGGTCACACCTGATTTAGGTCTCTAGATGTTTGTTTTTATTAGTGTTGCAAAACCTTAAAAAAATAAAAAGGTACCTTTGTCCACCGACAAAGCTTCACACCGGAATGGCTTCCAATCAATTTGTATCCTGGACAGAAAAAAGGGAAGGGTTAGTTCCATTGATTTTAAGCTGCAGTAACTGGCACACAAAATTAATCTAGTCTCAGAGCATTAACATCTCCCCTACCCGCTAGCCACCCCTAAAAATTAAAGGTGTTCAGATGGTGGATGTGACATAATACTAGAGCTTGTCTATATGGAGAGCTAATGAGCTGCAATGCAAGCCAGAGTGTGACGTGCAGCACCACTAGCTTGCTGCGCACTAACTCGTCACGTGGCCCCTGCTACAAAGTGCACTACAGAACTTTTAGTACAGCATAGTGATGTCCACGCAGCAAACTAGTGCTTGGTGAGCTAGTGTGCTGGAGAGTCACACCTTGTCTACATAAAGAGTTAGTGTGTGGCAAGCCGAGCCCTAAGTTAACGTGGTGGAGAAACTTAACACACCCACATGAACAATTCCCTGCATTAGAGCTATTTCATTGATAGCATCGGCCTTGTTTTATTCTCGCGAGCCCAGACCTCAGAGGGAAAGCCACATGCAACTCAAAACTGACTCCACCTCATTCAGGAGGACTGCTGATTGTTTACAGATGATATATTTATATTGTCCAGTCTCCCGCTAATGAAAAGAGGGTGGCCCCAACATGGGGCCGTGTGACACAGTGGCAGACTCTAGGACAAAGCACAGTGACAAAGAGTCTGTGTTGAGGCATCCGCTACTTAGGCACATTGTAACTATGGCAGAATCACAGCAGCAAGCAAGCCAGTTAGCTCCAAACCAGTCATACAGAGGATGGACTCTCTCTCAGGGGCAAAAGGAAATAAGGTCTGGAACACAAGGGGTCTTCAGGAATAACCCTGGGAACAGCTAAACCTGAGGAAGGAAAGCTTAGGCAGAAGGGGGTGAATCTGAACTTCTGCATGGTGCGAAGTCCAGGTGCTTATAGGTTTCTAGGGTATGGCTAAAGGGTATAAAGCAGACGTCAATGTAGGAAAGACCCTTCAGTCTCATAATGCATCATCTAGCCCTTCAGAAAGGTGCAGGAAACAAAAGCACAGGTTATACCCAGAACAAGACTTATCACACCTCTGCTCACCTCTTCCAGACGCTTCTCCCACACTAGTGTGTCTGCCCAGTTCTGAAGAGGACACCTCAGGAGAACGATTGTTCCATCTTCATGCCCTTTCAACATAGACTCAAGAGTACCAGCCAATGGCCTATGTGAAATGATACTTGTTCACTAAAACAGGGCAGAGACCAACCCAGGGCCTCATGTAGGCTGCTAAATAGCCAGCGTATGTCATTCTCCAAACTGTCCCGACCTTAAATTAGAACCCTAGCAGTGACTCTTCCCCTGGACAAGGGAAGGGGATCTTCTTCAGCAAGGCTGACAGACCAAGGAGAATCACAGCCAGCTCTCCTCAGCCCACTCATGCCGCAACAGTGATAAGAGTCAGAAATGGAAAGGAGAATGATGGGCTTGAAATGGAGAGAAGCAGGAAGGAAGCCTCAGGATTTTAAACTGGACTCAAGGTATTGTGGGCCAGATTCTCAGCTGGTGTAAATTGGGGTAACTCCATTGTCTTTAGTGGAGTTACGCTGATTTACACCAGCTAAGACTCCAATCCTATATTCTGAAGATAATGTAAATTTGACATCACTTCATGACATTACAACAGTATTAACACACATTTTTTCAAATTCATTGGGATGAGGGGATTAATTAAATGATGTTCATTAAGCTCTAAGCACTATTACCCTAAATAGTCTACATTAGGTTATTTTCATCTTTGGGAAAAAAAATGCTTAGATACCCAAATGTCTGTAAGATTTAAATTCACTACGAAATGGGCACAAAGAGATAAGTGGGATTCAGAAAGCCCACTTGCATAACTCAGACCAAATGCAGAGCTCTTTACTAATCAACGCAAACTGGACACCCACAGACCCAAAGGTTTACCTCAGCTAGCTAGTTTTTCTTGGTTAATTCCAGCAGATGTTTATGACGTTTATTCTTTTAAGGCAAATAAAAGTTTATGAATCAAGTCCTCCTTCCTGCCCAGAAGCATGAGCTAGATATAAAAACCTACAATTCGGCACACAGAACCAATCACTGCCACCCACAGCGAATCAAAGAGCGGAATTAGTGTGTTTATTTTACGTTCCTCACTTGTGAAGTTATCACACACGTCTCATTGCAACCAGGCTCAGGGTGATGCTCCATCCTGATATACACACCCCCGAAGCCACAACGAAGTCAGTGCAGAATTAAAATGAGAGTAAGAATCTGAGTCAGATGTACCAACTACAAATAAAGCAACATGATAAACTGCAAGCACAGGAGGCTGTGCAACTATTTTATCCACTGAGCATACACAGCACTCAACAGGCTGTTTGTGTTCATAGGTATTGAGCACCCTTCACCTCCTACTGAAGTCAAAGGGGGTAGAGAGCACTTCAAAGGACTAGCCGAAAGCATGTTACGTAGGCAGAAGTTACACAAAAATTAATTCTGATGGACAATGAACTATTGGCTGTCAAAAATCCTATGGGCCAGAATGAATTACTTCAGTGGAGAGAGACTTGTGCCTACCCCAAAAAGCTTACAGTGGACAAATTGGAGAAAGTTCAGAGAAGAGCAACAGAAATGGTTAAAGGTCTAGAAAACATGACCTTTGAGGGAAGATTGAAAAAATTGGGTTTGTTTAGTCTGGAGAAGAGAAGAATGAGGGGGACATGGTAACAGTCTTCAAGTACAGAAAAGGCTGTTACAAGGAAGAGGAAGAAAAATTATTCTCTTTAACATCTGAGGATAGAACAAGCAGGAATGGGCTTAAATTGCAGCAAGGGAGGTCTAGGCTGTACATTAGGAAAAAATTCCTGTCAGGGAGGTCAAGCACTGGAATAAATTGCCTAGGAAGGTTGTATAATCTGTCACTGGAGATTTTTTAAGAGCAGGTTAGACAAACACCTGTCAGGGATGGTCTAGATAATACTTAGTCCTGGTGGACTAGACTAGATGACCTCTCAAGGTCCCTTCCAGTCCTATAATTCTATGATTCTATGAATGGAGCTATGCCATTTTACACCTGCTGAGGGCCTGTCCCCATCTTTTTAAGAAATAACACATTTTACTAATGTATTTGGGCATCTGTGTAGCCCTCATCAACATTTAAAATATAGGATTTATTTTCATCAAAACTACATAGAGACACAGAGTTTAGAGCCGGAAGGAACCAGATCACCTACTCTGACCTCCTGTACATCACACCCCACCACCATCTCCCAGCACCCGCACGCTAAACCCAACAACCAAAATTAGACCAAAATATTACACACCTCAGGAGACTGTTATGCACCACAAGCAGAAAATATCAGAGGCCAGATGTGCACCAGAGTCCGAGGCCCCTGCAATGGCAGGGAAATGTTTAAGTGAGATATGCTCAGATAATCCTGGCAAGTAGCTCACACCCACATGCTGCAGAGGAAAGCAAAAAAACCCAAAGCCATATGAGGCATGGGAGCCTGATCTAGTGGATAGGGCACGTAACTGAGAGTCAGGAGACTTGGAGTCTATTCCTGGCTCTGCCACTGCCCTGCAGTATGACTTTGGGCGAGTCATTTCATTTCCCTGTGCCACTTCTTTCCCTCCTGTCCTGGGTCTGTCTTGTCTATTTAGGCTGTGAGCATTTTGGGGTAAGGACTCCCTCTTGTTAGGTTTCTGCAATGCCTACCACAGTGGGGCCCAGATTTCAATTGGAGCCTTTAGGACTAATCCGTGCTATCCAAACTCCGTTCCAAGAGACAAAATGCTGGAATATTTGAAAAAATGCCGGACAGAGGTTATAATAGGGACTCGCCGCAGTGCCGCGTGAAGCCTACCAAAGAACCAGAGAGACAAACGGCCGCTCCAGGTCAGAGCCCCAGACATGCCACTTCTATGATGAGCTGCATGCCATTCTAGGGGGTGCCCCTACAACTACCCCACCCCTGTGCTTCCCTCCTCCCCCACCCCTCCTGGGCTACCTTGACAGTTATCCCCCCATCTGTGTGACGAATTAATAAAGAATGCATGAATTTGAAACAACAACTTTATTGCCTCTGCAAGCAGAGATCAAAGGAGGGAGGGGAGGGCAGTTGGCTTACAGGGAAGTAGAGTGAACCAAGGGGGCGGGTTTTCGTCAAGGAGAAACAAAACAGAACTTTCATACCGTAGCCTGGCCAGTCATGAAACTGGTTTTCAAAGCTTCTCAGAAAAGCACAGCAGGGCGTGCTGTGCATCAAACCACCCTGGTGTCTGGCTGCGCGTAATCAGTGGCCAGGTCATTTGCCTCAACCTCCCACCCCACCATAAATGTCTCCCCCTTACTCTCACAGATATTGTGGAGCACACAGCAAGCAGTAATAACGATGGGAATATTGGTTTCGCTGAGGTCTAACCGAGTCAGTAAACTGCACCAGCGAGCTTTTAAACATCCAAAGGCACATTCTACTACCATTATGCACTTGCTTAGCCTAGAGCAGCCTGAGGCAGAAGCTTCCAGCTGGCATGATATTCCAGGCAGGACTGAATCTCCATTAGACGAAACTTAAAGAAGAGAATGACCTGAAGTCATTCCCGTTTTTGTCCAGACGCCCCCGACCAACCTAACCAAGGTTGGCCAGGAGCACCCACGGGACGACGGCTAGCAGTCGTATAACAACATCTGCCGTCCGCAAGGCAAGGCAAGGGGATGCTGCTGGGTAGTACTGCATCTGCCAGCAGCACCCAGGAGACATACGGTGACAGTGAGCTGAGCTGGCTCCATGCTTGCTGTGGTATGTCATCTGCACGGGTAACCCAGGAAAACAGGCGATAAACGATTTTTTGCCGTTGCTTTCACGGAGGAAGGGGGGCCTGACAACATGTACCCAGAACCACCTGCAACAATGTTTTTGCCCCATCAGGCATTGGGAGTTCAACCCAGAATTCCAATGGGCAGCGGAGACTGCAGGAACCATAGGATAGCTACCACAATGCAACGCTCCGAAAGTCGACGCTAGCCTCGGCACTGTGGATGCACACCGCCAACTTATGCGCTTAGTGGGGTCACACACAATTGACTGTATCAAATCAATTTCTAAAAAATCGGCTTCTATTAAATCGACCTAATTTCATAGCATAGACATACCCTTAGTATCGTTCGGTAAGTGAAGTAAGCTATACACCAGTATGAGGTAACTTTGTATCAGTATAACTGCACCCACAGTGGAAGTTGTACTGTTAACTGTATCAGTACACATTAACACCCCTAATCAATATAATTATACAACTATCTAGTGCAGACCAGCCCTAAGTAGCACAGAAACATAGGGAACATCACAATGGAGGGTCATTGCACTATCAAAAAATTGTTTTGCCAAAAAATTGAAAGATGTAGGGCTGTGAAATTAAGGATTTAACCATGACAGACTGAGCTAAATAAGCAATTGAAATCACCAGGAGGTGCAAGAGCAAAAAATTAGCCACACTCCCCAATAAGGAAGAAGTCATTGCAAGCTCTGGTGAAAGCAAATTCGATGCAACACTGAACTTGAAAATCAGACAAATTCAGAGAGCTGCTGTGAATGGGATAATAAACATCCAATACAGTTGTGTGGTTCTATTAAGCAGGCTCCTCAAATAAACACTCTGGTTTGAAGTGACTGCTGCCTGTTAAACCCAACACTCATCAGGAGAATGTTCACAGGAATAAAGTTTCCCATTTGCTCCCACAATGCAAAAGTGGAGTGTAAAAGGGTTGCAACGTAATAAGGTCACTAATACAGTAGTAATTCACCTCCAACATTAAGGATTATCATGAAGGCCATAATGCAATTTCTTTGCTTGAGCTACCACACAACAGGGGTACTTGACAAAGATTACTTGGCAGAGAAACCGGGGAGGCGGGTAGGAAAGAGACAACAAAACTTACAAAGGCTGAAAGGAAACTACTGGAATTAAATTAGTATTTAATGCAAAAATATGAAGAGCATCTGATAGCTGGACAGGCTGGCCAGTCATATTGGTGGATATTGAACTATAAACACACTCTGGATTTTGTTCTGAGCTCTGACCAGAGTCTCATGGCTGAGGGATGGGAGGCGGGGGGGGGGGGGAGAAAATCAATCAACACGACCAATACGAGGCCTAGTTTTCACAACATCATTTTTAAAGTATTCTGGGGGGAAAGTACTTTAAAAATAGGCTTGTGGGGTAGGAAGCTTTCAGGGCCTGATCCTGAAATATTTTCTTACGAGTAATGCAATTGACAGAGTGACTCCCAATGAGAGTGTTTGCGTGACAAAGGGTTGCAGGACTGGACCCTGACTGCGAAACAGTTGCAGCTTAATACTTGTGACTCTTTGCCTCCCAACTGAGCTGCTAAAATGTTGCTTTGAGCACCTAACGTCTTCTGTGACTATCAAAAACTTATTTTTGCATTTTCAACATGTTGTAAAAACCTGCTATGACTAATAAACACAAGCTCTCAGGCCATGTGCATTAGATACAAGCAAACATATGTTCCTAGATGTCAGAAAACAGACATTGACAATGATGAACTGCCAGTAGCTGCAACAAACTCCAGCCTCAACCTTAATTTCATAAAATACCTGGCAAATTTTTAAAATTTCAATGTCCAATATGATACTATTTTTCATTTTAATCAAAGCAGAGATCCATCTTTATATTACAAAATTGCCAAACTAGCGGAGCATATAAAACCACTGATGTATCAGAGCACCATTTCCTATCAAAGTGTCTGCTTGATAAATAGACCGCCACAAATACCACTTCCATGTTTTCATCTACATTAAACTAGTACTGAAAAAACCTCATGCTTTATGCAGGTATAGACAGTGCAAAGTGGTAAGCAGAACCACCCACAGAGCTGCTGCAAACATTCTTGCCACTAACAAAGTAATGTCAACTCAATTTCCAGTATTTGGGTCGAATGAAGGAACTTGTTCTACAACTATCACAAGATATTACCCAGTAATATTCCTGAAACACACCAGCAAGAGGAACGCCAATATGATTTTACATACAATAAAGCAAACTCAACTTCAGGAAGAAACAGAGAAAAGAGGTCAAGTGAGGAATCTTTTGATTACTGCAGGAAGTTTAATTTTCCATCCTTTTTGTAAAATTAGCTCTCCAGCCCCCACCCATGAAAGATTGATGTGATCGCTAGTTGTTTGCAGTGGTGTCGTAGCTATGATGGGCCACATCTACACTAGTGAGCCTACAGCAACAGCTGTACCACTATCAGACTGCTCACGTAGTCGCTCTATGTCAGCAGGATAGAGCTCTCCTGTCGACACAAAGAACCTCACCTCCACGAGCGGCCATAGCTATGTTGATGGGAGAAGCTCTCCCACCAACATAGTGCTGTCCACACTGGCACTTCTGTCAGAGTAACTTATGTCACTCAGGGGGTTGTTTGTTCAGACTCCTAAGCAACAAGTTATACGGATATAAGTGGTAGTGTTGACATGGCCTTAGTCATTAGAGAGAAAAGGTGGGTGAGGTAATACCTTTTATTGGATCAATTTCTGTTGGAGAGAGAAGCAACCTTTCGAGCTTACACAGAGCTCTTCTTCAAGTCTGGGAAAAGTATTCCCAGTATCACAGCTAAATCAATGGTGGAATGGATAGTTTAGCATAAGTAGTTAACACATATTCTAAGGGACCACTCAAGGTGAATTGGCCTTTTAACACCCCTGCAGTCATAAGACCAACAAAAAAAAAAAAAAAAAAAAAAGAAGGTGGGGGATTAGCGGGTTACACATTGTTGTAATAAGCCATAAATCCAGTATCTTTATTAAGACCCTAATTTTTTGTGTCTAGCAAAAGTTATAAATTTAAGCTCCCAGGCTCATCTGTGGCAGCTCTTGTGTAAGTTCCCTTTGAGGATGAGGACTGAGAAGGCAGAGGGCAGTGTTTGCCCAGGGGTGATGTGATACAGTGACCACTGATAACAGGAGCTGGTGTATATTTATCGTTCTATTAATGAAAACTCACCCTTACCTGAGCACTAATAAATAATACCACTTAGCTATTACATAGCGCTTTTCATCAGTAAATCTCAAACACTTTACAAAAGGAGGTCAGTATCATTATCCCCATTCTACAGATGGGGAAACTGAAGCATGAAGAGGTATGCAAAGCATGATGGAAACTTCAGAGTATAGCCTCCGTGTACACGTGTATGTCAGTTTTACTGGCTGCTAGAGACCAAGTTGTTGGCTTTTTTTAAAGCATCTCCTTCCTCCAGCTGTTATTTCATGAACTGGGCACATTTATTCTTATGCCTAGGACTTTTTTCAATTTCTAAAAAAACACACCCTTCCTATTGTCTGGACAGACAGCATTATGAAGAATGCAGAGAGAATTTTATCCTTGCCCATCTGTATGTCTACAACCTGTATTTTGTCTAAACCTAACAGGCCTCATGACTTCAAAACTTCCGCTCCAGTAAGTCCCGTCCCCTTTAAAAAAAAAAACCCTGGAAAAATAGAAATAGAAAGAATCCATTTCTTCTCCCCACCAGTTTTACATTTGTAACTTCATCAGCTTACACTGATGTAAGCAAAGGTTAATCAGGCCCACAGAATCTCGAATATTACTACTTTCTGTGCCACTAATCAGGTATCAGAGGGGTAGCTGTGTTAGTCTGGATCTGTAAAAAGCGACAAAGAGTCCTGTGGCCACTAATACTATACTATGCGTCCTAGACTAGCAAATGATTATCAGCCACTTCTCCATGAGCTCTTGGCAGCTCCCACACCATGACCCTGCTCAGACTCTGTAACTCCTGCTCTTAGGGTGTTATTTCTTTAACTTTATATTCCATATTTATTGAGACATACACAAATTCTCTAGGTAAATTTCACAGATTTAGAGCCTCATCTTTTAAAACCACTGCATTCTTCTGCTTACAGGCACTTGAGTGAGAATTATTTTATTTTAGTTGTTTTCACAACTCATGGTTAATATTTCCACGGCAAACATTTGAATTCTATTGTTCTAAAGCATACATTTCAGTGGCTGCACTGTTGTTACCAATACATAACCCAGCCAGAAGACTGCTAGCACCCCCTGGAGTTCAAGGGCTTTATTTTCATCTTGATGCACAGGGATTTTCACATGCATTATCCCCAAGCCTGAAAGATGAAAATATAACCTTAACTATGCAAACCATGCAGGGGTACATCATGCTTCTTAAGACAATCAGTGACAGTGCCTATGCTTGTCACAGCACATTTAGCGTTTATGGCCAGAAGTTTCAAAAGGGCTCAGCACCCATAATCAAGCTCAGATTTTCAACCCATCTCAGAATATTGCGTGTTGAACCCTTTTGAAAATCTGGCCAGCTGAATCAACAATGGGAGCTCCTGAGTACTTTTAAAAGTCTGGCCTCAACTCTGCACGCTGAGCATTTGGGAAAAGAACCCTGAGCAATTCCTGACATCCGTGCCTGCACGTCCCACACACACTGAAAATCTTAGATCAAAGGACTTTACATTGACATCCTAATGGGACAAGAGAGCACCAAAAGACGTTACAGAACTGAAATAGCCCCTGCTATTTCTGATACTGTGTTCTCTTCTACTATTGCTTTCCCTTGGATTTCTCTTCTACCGAGGCCCATTAAATAAGAAACCAATTTTCTATAATGTGATGATTCTTTGACATTAGAGAACAGGATGAGCGAAAGTACATGCACTATTGCAATGGATATTCCCAATCATTTGGCATTTCCATTACCATTCAGCTAACAAACAGGAAATTAAGGTTATAATTAAATGCAACATCATCAAGGCTGAGAAATCAAGCCCCATGAAACCGAAGACATTCTGGACATTATTAAGGTTCAAAATTCTGCTCTCATTCACACTGGTGTAAACACAAAACAATTCCATTGGACTTCAGCAAAGTTGTTCTAGCCAACAGAAGAATTTGGCCCAGTATCATTACCTCAGCCACAATGTACTAAATATATACTGTGAAATATACATATATATATATATATATATATATATATACATACATATACACACACACACACACAAAATGTATATATACTGTGAAATATACATAGATAATTACCCAGGCAGCTAGCTCATGCTAAAGCCAATGCTTCCGCAGCTTCTAGATTAAAGCTAGCTCAGGTGTATCTACACAAGCTGCAATCACAGCCCACGATTAAAATGTAGACATACCCCAAGTTAACAGAGACATGGAAGAAGCCTTATGTGGAGTTCCCCCACAGCTTGGGTTCTCAGCCTTATTATTTTTTTGCATTTATATTCCCGCTTGTTTAAGGTTCTCTTTACTGTGCTCTTCTTAAGCACCATAAGACTGTAGCTATAGTCCTCAATATGGACTTCAGAATTGGCACTGTGGGGCATTATGTTTATTGATACAAAAATCACTTGGAGACAAGTCCGCTTACTAGACAAATGATGATTTTTCTAATTCCCAGCCCTCACCCTGGGATCTGCATGTCAAGATGGGTTCATTCTGACTTGTCTATCACTGATAAGAAGTATTCTGCAAATCATAAATAAGTTAAAATCCCATGAATGATTCAATAACCAGAACAGAATACAGCTGCCTATGCCACAGCTGATTTTGTAGAGCTAGCAGGATAGTGTAAAAAGTTTACCACGTTTTTTGCATTAGTAAAATAAGCAGACCCAACCTGGATTACACACAAGGAACAGATATGTTGATTCAGAATGGACTTACTAAAACAGTCACTCTCTTCTGACCATAACCATAATTTAAGGGTGTCTCTAAAGCTAAAGCCACACTTAAGTTTACCTTCTCATCTGAATTCAGCCTCCAACACTTAGAAGTCATTAGAGGTAAGCTTTTCTACACACAAAAATTCATCTTAAGACCAAGCATACCAAGTTTTGGCCAAGAAGGAACTGTTTTGAAAAAACTATAAGCAACTAAAGGAATTAGAATATAAGCCATGTCTCAGCTCTAGCTACATACTGTTTGCTCTGGCAAACAAAGTAATATCAATGGTTGATTTCTATTTTCATTTCATTTTCTGTCTGACTTAAAGAGATGAAATCTACTATAACATTAACACTGCAAAGTAGTAGCACTGTAAACATAACACCCACAGTCAAATACTTGAAATAGACTCATTGCTAAGACTCTCTCTCAAGTTATATTTGTTATTTGGAAGTACTGAACAGCTTACCCTCCCTATGAACTTTATGCAAGATTTAACACTGACGAGGGAGAAGGAATTAACATTTCCTGACTGTACAAAATTGACTACAGCTTTTTATAGAAGGAAACTATTGAAGAATGCCCCTGTTAAGCTAATCAGTAAATATACAGCTCCTACTACCCTGTACAACAGGGATGGGCAAACTATGGCTCGGGGGCCGTATCCAGCCCTTCAGACGTTTTAATCCAGCCCTTGAGCTCCCGTCGGTGAGCGGGGTTGGGGACTTGCCCTGCTCCAGCACTCCAGCCAGGGAGCAGGGTCGGTGGCTTGCCCCACTCTGCACGTGCCATGGCTCTGAACGGCTCCCAGAAGCAGCAGCATGTCCCTGCTTCGCCTCCCACATGTGCTATCCCCACCCCAAGCACTGCCCCCGCAGCTCCCACGGCCAGTGGGAGCTGCTTGAGGTAAGCGCCACCCGGAGCCTGCACCCCGACCCCCTTCCATGCCACAACCCTGATCCCCCTCCCACCCCCTTGGTCCCAGCCCAGAGCACCCTCCTGTACCCCCAGCCCCACCCCAGAGCCCGAACTCCTAGCTGAAGCCCTCACCTCCCCCCCTGCACCCCAACCCACACCCTGAATTCCTCATTTCTGGCCCCACCCCAGAGCCCGTACCCCCTCCCACACCCCAACCCCAATTTCATGAGCATTCATGGCCCGCCGTACAATTTCCATACCCAGATGTGGCCCTCGGGCCAAAAAGTTTGCCCACCCCTGCTGAACAACCTGAGTGTAATGGTACATTTAACTGGTGGAAAATCCATGGTGCTAAACTGGTGCTAAAATAAAGCCCAATTGTTCAATCAATATTCAAGTCACTTAGACCAAGCAAGATAAATTTACCTGAAGGTGAATAAAAATAAATGAATGATTGTTAAGATTGTCTAAAAAGACAAAGGCAAATTCGTGTTCTGCAACTAAATTTTAAAGGAGCAGCTTCATTCTGAATCACTAGCACTGATTTTTACCTCTTTTGAGCTAATTATGCCCTCAGGGATAACACTGAAACGAAAGTGAAGTTTAACCCATAGCAATCAGTAACTGCTAAATAAATTATATGATCTTTTGAATCTTCTGCACTTTTTTTTTTAAACCACCATGTAAATATGTCTATATAGTCTGATCTCCAGAAGAATGTTTGTTTTGACATGTGAAAACAGAAGGAAGGCAAATTAAACCCCTATAGAGCAGGCTGCTCTGATGCTAGTTTTTGTGAATATAGTGCACTCAGTGCACAGTGGGAAAGTGTTGCATGGAGAGGTTTTAATTTAACAGAAATGGGCATGCTAAAATTAACTCTTTGGAGACTGCAAGTTTATTCATCCAGCTGTGATTGCTGGCATGTTCCAAAAAGCCGGTCATAGGAAAATATAAATGACACATGTACCTAAAAAAAAATGCAACCTGCCAACAGGAAAGTGAATTCTTCCAATTCTCCCTGAAGGTCGCAAATGATGGAATTTCCCAGGTAGATCTGCCCCGGTGTTTAAAACTTGATTTGTAGAAAAGTGGGCTGTGTGTGCAATTTTGATCATCTAACAATGTTTTTTTTAATGTAACACGAAATAAATAAATAGCTATCTCGTCAGAGCCACAAAACCAAAGGCAATTAAAGGCAATTGGAAAAGTGAAGCTGCCTGAATCACTGCCGTCACTTTGCTTCACTCTTCCTGAAGACATAATGCAGCCTCACAATTGGGCAGGGCACTGCAATGAAAACATAGGGCCCAATCCCACAAGATGCTGACTGTCCTCAGCTCCCATGGCAGTTGATGGCTCCTGGCATGTCAAAGGGCCAGGGCCATAAGCAGCATTTATAATCACTTCCTATCAAAGTGTTTCACCAACAGAAAGACAGTAAAAGCCTCTACCCTCACGTCCACGTGGTAGCAGAACAAGATTCCTCCTTAGGACTCCACAGATCACTTAGCGGGGTACCAGCTACCATGCTGCCTAGCACATCGGGGTCAATCTTCCAACCCAGGGAACAGCCAGAACCCAAACTCCCAGGAAGCTACTGCATGTGCTACTATCTCCAATAGATGCTACTGCTGTGCACACCATCCATCCCTTCTCACATTCCCTCTCCACCCTACGCATCTACCAGCATCCCTGCTCCTAAGACGACAAGCTAGGACAGGATTTGACCTTAAAGTTATACAGGGGAAGCACTCACAAGTGAACCACATATTCAACTACTTTGCAGCAGTTTACACTGAATTTCTCACCGAAATTATTACCTTCAGCAACAAAGGCAAAAAGAACTTAAGCAACCCAGATGTGTGGGAGACACTTCAGGCTTCCAAAGGTGTCAGCAAGTAGCAAGACAGGTACCCACATGGAGGCACTACAGGTTAGTGGCCAAGTTTTGCAGCACTTTATTTCTTACAAGGCCTTTGCTAGATTCTTTTATTCTAACTCTTGAGTTTTATGCATTTCACATTTCTTTTACATCTGTTCTAAGTTTAATTTAAAAAAAAAAGCATGCGCACAAGACTGGATGACTGGGACAGGGAGTTGGGTCACCTTCAGGTGACCAGGTTAAAGAAGCTAGACCAAGTTGTCAGTGACTGAAAATGTTACAGAAAGTGAACTTGTTTCAAACAGCTGTGGCCTATCTCTGTCCAGCTATTAAGTTAGACATCCGTATCACAACAGAGACCTTTTTTCAGAAGCTTCAGGAGAGAATCTAATGCATGAATGGGCATGAAAACTAAACTCCCCTCTCATCTTTAGAGCTGAAGACCAAACTACTCTCTCATACGCCCTTGAGCTACATTGCAGAGCATTGTGCTACCTTTGCCCAAGCTGTACCTGTTCTGGGGATTGAGGCTTTTGGTCTGCAGGACTGTAAATGGCATTTTTCATGCATTCTTGCATACATGTTTTTTAAAATAATGGCCTTAAGTCTATTAACATCGTTCTGTATGGTTCTCGAGAGAAGTCATTATCTAGTTTTCCTCCAGTGGACCATTCAGATTCATTTGAATGAATTTATCTTTGGGAAATTAATTTCAGCACTGAAATCAGAGTATGAAATTGAGAAGAAAGTACTGGACTAAAATATTAGAAGTGAGGCCAATTTTCAAATGCCCTTCAAAAGCCCTCTCTTTCGGGAGCTGGATAAGCACTAGGGTGTTTTATCCCCAAAACATTAACAAACTGGCTCACGAAGAAGATTGGTGCCCTCTAGACTCCAAAATTCCTGTTCCGACACTACTGTTTATGACTTCAAGAGCTGCTGTGCCCAATTAAGGATTTTAGGTCTGGACTGCTTGGTTTCAGTAATCTCACTAGTGTCCTAACTTTGCAGCAGGAGGGTGACACGTACAAAAAGACTGTCCCATATCTATTACGCAGGCATCATGAAACCCACCATAAACAAAAGGCATCCGATAGTTCAATCCTTTCTTTGCAATCCTTACATTGAACCCTTTCTGATAAAAATCTATACATACAAAATTTTTGAAGCCTGATCCAGAATCTGGTCTGCACACCATCTTTATAGACCCTCACCTTGTTTCGTAAGTGCATCTCTAAGACCTGGAGTGATCATCTCCCTCCTTTCACTCTCCTCATTTTTCCCACTGCTCTGCTGAGATGGACCTGTCCTGCCAGCTTCTTCCTCAAGTTCACATTCTTTCTGTTAAAAGAGAATTAATTACAATCATTTAGCTGAATATGCAATATTTAGACATAGGAATATTCCTAGCAACCTCAAATCACAGCTATTAAACCTGATAACAATTCTGGCACACCAAGATGAACCTGGCACTCATGCAATTCATTTGTTAAAAGCTGTTCATCCATTATTCCACTCCACCGCTTCGTCATGCTGTCCAAAACACTTTACCTGGATTTACAAAGGAGTCTAATGGAGTTTGGCATCTAAATCCCGTAGAAAGGGAATGGGATTTGGGAACCTAATTCCCATAAATTCCTTTGAAAATCCCCAGTCATAGTGACTTTCATCTCCAAGTGCTTTACAACTGTTCCGGATGTGCAGGGATCACTTCTCCCTGCCAGTAAACTAGAGCCACCTCTTGGGTAAAAAGTAGTTCCAATAGTGCTCAGCACTGCACAGTTATTTAGCACAGGTCAGTGAAGAATGCCCCATAACTGTTTTAAAACACTGAAGGGTTTTAGATAGGCAAGACAATTTACTGACTTGGAGACATGGAATGTTTCTCCTACTCTTACACTAAGTACTATAAGGACCTTTCCTGGCCAGTGCTTCCGACCTCTGTTTTATGTCTGTCTATCTGGAGCATCACCCACTCCAGAACCATAACTTGTCCTTTCATGCTGTGATGCTGCATCAGTTCAGGACTGTCGATGCAAGCCCAACCAACTGCATTGTTTAGAAATAAGCTATTAAATCTCATCACGGAACCCAACTAAGATTAGAGCCACCATTATCAGCCACAGTATAACAAGAGTATTGGGATCTCCAGAGATACAATGCTACAAATATGGCTGATCCCCGAAGTCTCATTTGACATGAATAAAGAAACAACACAAATTAGTATGAAGTTAAAAGAGGGTTAAAAAAAAAAAAGAGTACATCATAATTGTGAATCCCTTGCTGTATGAGTGTCACTTCTGAGATTAAAAAAAAGAGGAGTACTTGTGGCACCTTAGAGACTAACAAATGTATTTGAGCATAAGCTTTCGTGGGCTACAGCCCACTTCATCGGATGCATAGAATGGAACATATAAGAAGAGTATTGAAAGCTTATGCTCAAATACATTTGTTAGTCACTAAAGGTGCCACAAGTACTCCTGTTCTTTTTATGGATACAGACTAACATGGCTGCTACTCTGAAACTTCTGAGATTGTATTGCCATTTATAGTTGCCTGGATAGCACACATGGAAGTGTAAATAATTACTTTGATATTTGATGGAAGGTGTACTATGTTTGTTCTTAAATATTTCAATATTTACAGACAGATGGTGTTTAAAAATTGAGTCATTCTGATTTCCCAAAAATCAAAGTTCTTTCACAACCAGGTCCATTTTAATCAGCACCCCTGATCTAGGTCTATTTTAAATCAATAGCCTCCCCTCGCCCACTCCCACTTCCTCTCCCCCCCACACCCCACCACACACACACCCTATGTACCAGGAAGTTCCAATAATTTTTTCCAGTTCTGGCTTATTTCTACTTCATATTAAAGAAACATAGATAATAATCAAACAATTGCTCTTAATTTCCTGAGTTCCACATGGTCTTCCTGACCAGATTCAGTAACTCAAACAGTTCTCAAGGCACACATATGTATTTCATTTGAACTCCAAGAAGTTTTCAGAAAACACTTAGAGCGAGCTCAGAACCATCCAAGTATTCAGTTTGCCATTGCTTCCAGGAAGTCATATGGGATAGATTATTGAAATCACATGGGATAGATTCTACCCACCCTTCATATTGGAGTAGTACCTTACCTGTTCATATTGAAGTAGTACCTGTTGATTTCAATAGGACTACTTGTGCAGTAGGCATCAGTCATCAGAACATAACAGAATCTGGCCCTTACTAAACTAGTAAGATCTGGTCCAACTTTTGCTTCTTTGCATTCATAGTTTGTTCAAAAACAGTTCTAAAATACAAGTACAGCATTACATCAGCAATTCTACCAACATTTTTGTAATGCAGCTAAACTTTCTTAAAAGGTCCACAACATAAAGCACCCAGCCACTAACACAAATCACAGAAACGCAGAGCTGGAAGAGAGCTTGAGAAGTCATCAAGTCCAGCCCCCTGTGCTGAGGCAGGACCAAGTAAACCTAGACCATCCCTGACAGGTGTTTGTCCAACCTGTTCTTAAAAACCTCCAGTGATTGGGGATTCCACAACCTTCCTTGGAAGCCTATTCCAGAACTTAACTACCCTTATAGTTTGAAAGCTTTTCCTAATATCTAACGTAAATCTCCCGTGCTGCAGAGTAAGCCCATTACTACTTCTCCCACCTTCAGTGGACATGGAGAACAACTGATCATCATCCTCTCTATACCAACCCTTAACTTATCTGAAGTCTATTAGCGGGTCCCTTCTCAGTCTTCTTTTCTCAAGATTAAACGTGCCCAGGTTTTTTTTTAACATTTCCTCAAAGATCAGGTTTTCTAAAACTTTTCACCATTTTTGTTGCGCTCTTCTGGACACTCTCCAATTTATCCACATCTTTCCTAAAGACACTGTACTCCAGCTGAGGCCTCACCAGTGCCAAGTAGAGCGGGACAATTACCTCACGTGTCTTACATACAACCCTCCTGTTAATATAAACAGGTTTCTAAGTCCAATATAAGACTCCGCCTTCACTCATCAAGACACTTGGACAATAAAATATTGATGTCACTGAAAAAGCTTCATACATAAGCAGGGAGAAGGTAAGTTAGTCATCTTTTACATAACTATTGAGCACTGAACAGCCCTCTCTCTCAAAGCTATAATTTAAGTCTGGGCTAGATTCTGCCCTCCCCTTAACTCAAGGCGGACAGTACCTTACTCAGAGTAGTCGCATTAACTTAGCAGAGTGCAGCATTACTCAACGTGATTTCAGCTCTTGCACCGCATAGAATCCTAGAACTATAGGGTTGGAAGGGACCACAAGGGTCACCTGGGCTAACCCGTGCCAAGATGCAGGATTTGTTGAGTCTAAACCATCCAGGACAGATGGCTATCCAGCCTCTTTTTAAAATGGCCAGTGAAGTAGCTTCCATGTCTTCCCCAGGCAGTTTGTTCCATTGTCCTACTGTTCTTACAGTTAGGAAGTTTTTCCTGAGATTTAATCTAAATCTGCTTTACTGTAGTTTGAACCCATTGCCTCTTGTTCTCCCTCTGAGGGCAGGGCAGAATGTACTGATGCAGGAGCATTCCCTTTTAAATGAGTAGAGAGCACAATGTGTATCTGTGTTGCTGTATTAAATGTAGTCACTCACATAAATGTGCAGTTCAAATAAATTAGCATATACAGAACCAACCTTTGCATACAAGAAAAGTCATCTTGCATGACTAAGTGTCCTAGCATATCTATTTTTCTATATACTACACTCACTGTATTATCTCAGCAAAGTACTGAAGCATAAAAGAGTCTATTTAATTAGAAAAATATAATCAAAATCTGTATATTTAAATTTAAAAAATAAACTCTTATTTTTTCCCTACCTTGAAGAGACTGTCTACCACTTTTTTCCCAGGCTGATTTCAATGTATGTATACAGGACACCAATCATTTGTTCCAGTCTTAGCTGAGTACCCAATTTGTTTTATGTTTGGTAAGTATTTAATCCAAGACATTTCTTGAGGGGAAAAGCAACTCGCTGCCCTAGGAGTTGTATTTATTCCTTTGCTTAATAATAAACCTTTCATGTTTGTTATTCAGGATATGAAAGAAAAGAACACAAGTAAACAACTTAGCACAGAGAGCAAACTTCTCAAGGGTGATTTAGCAAGAAGCATTGAAGTAAATCTAAGGCAAGTTTATTGTCTTTCTGTAACAAATCAAGCAAGCTACAGCCAGCTTTTCTTTGCCCTTGAAATAACGTGGCTGACAATAAAACAAGCCAAACACCCATCCTTCTGTTCTATATTCACAGGCAGCAAAAGTCCATGGACAATGAAAACTTCGGGATTCAGATTTTTGCTACTTACGGCCCAAATCCTGAAGCCTGCAGGAGTTTTGCTACCATACTTCATTGGGAGCTAAATAAGGACAATTACACCTCATGCTTGTGGGTACAACTGACCTCAATCTTGGGTCAGGAAGAAATGTATTTCTCTTTATTCCTATATGTACAGCACAACACAATCAGCTAGGCACTTTATGAAACAAGCCAGAGAAATCCACCTTCCTCTGAACGACCAAGTATTAGCCGTTACAAAAGGCAGAACAGGGGATCAGTTGACCAATTTAGTAGAGAAGGTTCTGTATTCCTGGTTAGGATAGGAACAGAAAGCAGTGCAACATTCATTATCTGCAAATTCACAGCTCAAATGTTTCAAATGCTTCTTTATATGTATTTCTTACAAATATGCCTGGAAAGCACACACAAAACGTAAAATTCTTTCAGCAGCGTGCGTTTATTTGGGGTCCTGCCGATATCTTCAGACATGGAGGAGAACACCTCCACAGATGGTTATAGTTGAAGCTGTCAAAACTCCTCAGCTGCATTTTTGGCTTCGTTATGTAGAATTCAAGATATTCAAAACATATTCTGTGGCTAAAATTAGCCATTTCAATTTAAACTAGGCACACAGTTAATTTAAGTCTTTTTAACCTCCCATTAAATGTGGCTCTCGTTCTCAGTGGGTCACAGCTGAAGAAAATCTGTTGATGTAACTCACTATACAATTCTCTACTCCAGCATGGCAGCTGCCACCCATAATGTCCAAAAGATAAAACTCTGTTTCACAGATGGTCCAGACCATTACTTATTCTTCCAGGAGAAACATGCTAAGGACCTTCAGAAGTTGGCCTGGCTTATGGAAGACTGGTTTTCTAGTCAAATAGATCCAACCTTTTTAATGAAGCATAGTCTACAAATATTGGAAGGGCGCTGCGGTGTCTGCAGACGGTACAGATGGTGCAGTGTGCAGAGCCGCCTGGCCGCGCCTCCGCGTAGGAGCTGAAGGGCAGATATGCTGCTGCTTCCGGGAGCTGCTTCAGGTAAGAGCTGCCCAGAGCCTGAACCCCTGATCCCCTCCTATGTCCCAACCCTCTGACCCAGCCCTAAATCCACCTCCTGCCCTTCAAACCACTCGATCCCAGCCCCACCCCAAAGCCTGCACCCCTAGCCAGACTCACCCCCAACCCAACTCTCCACCCAGCCCAGAGCCCACTCCCACACTCCAAACCCCTCAATCCCAGCCCAGAGCCCCCTCCTGCACCCCAAATCAAGTCAAACCCAATTTCTCCTTGCCTAGAGGCCGAGCTATTTTCAACCCCACTTGAGATGGGTCAGTATCCTTGATCAACCACAGATCATTTCCTAGCCTACACATGTCGCAAGTGTATACAACAGGCCAACACTGCGCTCATCAGAGCAAGATTAGCACCCCTAGAGTAACAATTATATAAGGTTATTGGCAGAAACAGGTTAACACTGTTTCCCTGGCTAAGACTTAGCTGTACTATGAACCAAGACAAACTCCATGACATGGTTTTGTAAACTGGTATGGAATAACCTCTGGGTACAGGTACAGTTTAATACCGCAGCTTACAGCATGCTTAGGCCCTGTTTACATCTGTAAAATTGAGTTAATACTACTTCCTTTCTCCTACCCTTTGTCCGTCTTGTGTATTGAAACTCAGGATATACATACTTTCTTGCTATAGATATATATATAACACCTCGCACAACAGAGTCTCAATCTCAGTTGCAGCACAAGGTGCTATTGCCACATATGACAGAGAGGGATTTCTGTCCATCAGTTCTCCGAGTGCTCAAAACAAAAAATCAACCAATTTGCTGATGGAAGCAAAGCTGTGCATCACCTTAAAATGAAGAAAGGACCTGCTGGGTAACATATTTCAGAATAACCCCACCTTTAGAGAAAATGAGCACGCTTTGGTAAGACAGAAGGCAACTTTCAGAGTTGACTGCCATTTAGGGACTATGCCAAAACACTTGGACAGCGTGCGAAGGGCTGCGGGGGCCCAGCGGCACTTACTGTGGCTCCCAGGAAGTAGCCGCCAAGTCCCTGCAGCCCCTAGGCAGAGGCGTGGCCAGGCAGCCCCGTGCACTGCCCTTGCACCTGCAGGTGTCGCCCCGCAGCTCCCATTGGTTGCAGTTCCCAGCCAATGGGAG